>NW_027467777.1:34685240-34722386 GCF_004210375.1 Tachypleus tridentatus | reverse complement strand
GTAGATGTTGTCATTCTGCTACATTTTAGATGTTGGTTTCAATTTGGTCGTCTGCCAACATTTAAAGATGTTGGCTTTCACTTGGTTTGTCTGCCAGTTCCATTTAGATGCTGGTTTCACTTTTGTTTGTCTGCTCCATTTAGTAGATGCTGGTTTCACTTGGTTTGTCTGCCAAGCATTTAGTAGATGTTTCACTTTGGTTGTCTGTTGCTACATTTAGTAGAGATGTTTGTTTCAAGTTTGACGTTCTGCTACATTTAGTAGATGTTGGTTTCAATTCTGTTTTGTCAAGGCTACATTTAGTAGATGTTGGTTTCACTCTGTTTTGTCTGCTACATTTAGTAGAGATGTTGGTTTCAATTTGGTTTGTCTGCATTTAGTAGATGCTGGTTTCACCCTTGGTTTGTCTGTTGCTTCTTTCACTCTGGTTTCATTACATTTAGTAGATGCCAGTTCCTCCACTTGGTCATTGCCAAGCATTTAGTAGATGCTGGTTTCAATTCTGGCTACATTTAGTAGATGTGTTGGTTTCACTCTGGTTTGTCTGTCCATTTAGTGAAGACATGTTGGTTTCAATTTGGTTTGTCCTGCTACATTTGGGGTAGATGATGGCTCTGGTTTTGGTCTGCTCCATTTAGTAGATGTTGTTTCACTTGGTTTTGTCTGCCACATTTAGTAGATGTTGGCTTTCAATTTTGCTTTGTCTGCCATTTGTGAGATGTTTCACCTTTGTTAATGGTTCAAGATATGGTTCCACCCTGGTTTGTCTGCCTACATTTAGTAGAGAGTTGCTCTGGCTTTGTCTGCCACATTTAGTAGATGTGCTGGTTTCACTTGGTTTGTCTGCCAACATTGAAAGAGGATGCTGGTTCTCACTCTTGGTCTGTCTGCCACATTTAGCAGATGAGATTGGTCTCCCCACTTATAGGCAGGATTGGCTCAACTTGCTTTTGTCTGCCCATTTAGTAGATGCTTGGTCCCCACTTGTTTTTCGTCTATTTAGTAGATGTTGGTTTCACTTTGTTCTATTCAAGCTTATTTAGTAGATGTTGGTTTCAATTTGGTTTTGTCTCCAGGCAGATGCACTTGGCTCTGTCTCACATTTGCTAGCAGATGTGCTGGTTTCAATCTGGTTTAACTACATTTAGTAGAGAGATGCTGGTTTCAATTTGGTTTTGTCTGCCACGGCAAAATGCTTGTCGGTTTTGTCTGCTACATTTAGTAAATGTTGGTTTCACATTTTGTCTGCCACATTTAGTAAATGTTGTCCTACAACATTTAGTAAATGTTGTTTAATTTGTTTTGTCTGCTTAGTAAAATGCTGGTTTCACTTTTGTTTTGGCTTCTTATTTCTTCTGTGTGGGTATTTGGGTATGTTGTAATTTGAGGGGTTTAGACCTCTTCCATCCCACGTCAATTTCAGCTACTACTAGTCGTAGTATGTGACTATGAACTGCACTGTGGCCCCCCTGTTCAGGACAATATTGTACACAACTTTGCTTTTCTACATCTATTTATATAAAGTTATTTATAAACTATGTACATAATACTAAATATGTCCAAGTGTTTGTACAGTTTAATTTCTATTTATTAACTATATATTCGGAGAGAGTGCTTAGACTATGTTCATCAGACGTGGTATCTGTCAGCTACAGTAAACCATTTTACGTCAGTTTTTAAAATAATTTAGTGCATTATGCAAGAGTATATGGATACTGTTTTGATGTTTGTGTATGAATGTTGATGAAGTACTGTGCCGTACTTTATATACTGTTGTGATGAATGAATTTTGTATTTTCTGCAATTTGTACAGTTTTGTGATATGTTTAACCACGCTGACATGCGTATTCTATAATGGATCAATGTGTGTTTTGAAATTTTTATATATTATTAGGTAATATGCCTTGATTTTCACCTGATAGGCTTCAATTTCCGTTTCAGATTCTGGTCAGAATATTGTTTCATGTTGTATCCACGAATTGGTATCATGTTAATCCCAAAAAATTTTGCAGAAGTTGCAGTCTGTTTATGTAATCTGGTGAATAATATTACTTGGTTTTCGGAATATGTGTTATTCTATATTTCTGGCGGTATTCTGTGTTATTCAGGACTAACTGGTTGAGGTTTGTTGCTGCCAAGTAATGGAGACACATTTCCAGACTCCTACATCGTCAGCAAACTGTGTGATGCATCTAAGGTTAGGCCCAACAGTGGTATATTACAGTTGAGGATTGTTTGTTTTGTTTTATTTCGCACAAAGCCACTCGAGGCCATCTGCGCTAGCCGTCCCTAATTTAGCAGTGTAAGACTAGAGGGAAGGCAGCTAGTCATCAACACCCACCGCCAACTTGGGCTACTCTTTTACCAATGAAATGGGATTGACCACATTATAACGCCCCCACGGCTGAAAGGGTGAGTTGTCAAAGGGGATGCGAACCAACTCAGATTACGAGTCGCACGCCTTAACCACTTGGCCATGCTACCGACTTGTTAGCTCACTTCAAATGTAAACTTAGAAGTAAAGGAAGGACTTATTAACCCTAATACTAATACAGTAAACTGTTCTGAGCACAGTGCTGATGCAGAAGACTGTTGTTCTTCCTCCAATCGAGCGCGATTTATTGTTTTAAACATTTAAAGAAATATTAGAACAAGTATTTTACCCCTTGAATCTTGTTCGTTATAAGTTCAACTGTCAGATCTCAATGCAAGCTACGCCTAATGTGGTCTTGTGAGGCGATAATGGAATGAGTTAAAACTTCACGTTGCCATCGCACGTGCACCCTGAAACAGTTCAACGTTCCATCTCGTGCGTAAAATAAGTGGTATGCGCGGTTTACTTTGTTGCCTACTCTTTGCGCATTTCACAAAACTCGAGTGATGAATCACGTAAGAACTGCCTTGTAATGATAGAAATAATTAACTTTGGACAGTCAGCTACGAATGAACGATTCTATCACCTGGTCTTAAAAGTGGGGTTCCCCTCAGCCATTATAATGTACCCACTTCTGGTGTGATCATAGTGAACAATGCAAACGTTCGCTTGACATTGTAGACATCGAGGGAAAGCAGCAACAGTCTACAGTTTTGTTAAGCCTACTAAGAACTGCGATCGTCTGACACCATCAAATGTTTAAATTGAGACGGTTGAATCTGGGATTCAAAACATGGTCCCACAAAATCCGCTAACAATACAGGTATCGCCAACGCCGTCTCCGGTAATAATAATATCACGCATGTATTTATCTTTAAAAAAAGTGACAGATGTTTTCGACACTTTGAACAGTAATGGAAGGAAGACGTGCTCGACACCACAGGATTTATAAACGACAGCTGTAGGTGAATTGAGTTTGAATCCATACGTAATAATGACGCAATTCTTTTTTATCATAATAATATTGAAAAAAACCCATTAAACCTTGTTACTGCTGTTTTTTACTCTATTTTTACATAGATTGATTGTAATTAGAATTATATCTTTCTATACATGCTCCTGTGGCATACAGCGGCATACCCGGTCTCCCAATAAGGAAGATCACCAGAATTGGGACAATAAATACATAACATAAAATAAAAAAGTGTAATGGCGCTTAATATATTGTGTGACGTCACCAAAATCTGTGTCTTAAGTGTAAAGACATATTGCTAAGCCTAACCTAAGGACACGATCTTAACACTTCTGGACTCTATAAACACTAAGACTAAGACTTATTCCTAAGCCTAACCTAAGGACACGATCTTAACATTTCTGGACTCTACTAACACCCACAGCAGTTATCAAACACTAATTTACTTTACCGAAATGAGGTACCTTAAAGGTAGAGAATGAGGTATCTTAGGAGATACTTGTATAGAATGAGGGTATCTTAGAGATACTTGTATAGAATGAGGTATCTTAGAGATACTTGTATAGAATGAGGTGTCTGAGAGATACTTGTATAGAATGAGGTATCCTAAATGCTAACATTCATCACGATGTGAGTTTGATGATCGAGGAACCTTTAAAACTGTGCTATCAAAAGGTGCTTGAGGCTTCTGCCACTACGTAGCCTTGATCAGCAACCATGTGTAGACAGAATTATTAGATAAAAATATATGGGAAGCACGAAGAGAAGTGTATGGAGCACATGTTATGAAACCCTGAGGAACACCTGTCTCCTTCTATCTCCAGCACAGGTGTACATTAAAAAAACCCCAGCAAGAACAGACAGAAATGTGAATAGAGAACCGTACACAGCTATAACTATACATACGCGTGTTCTCAGAGATTGTTCTGAACTTATGACAGTCAAAACTTGAACTCTGCTCTCAAGAAATAATCATACATAAAGTTCAACCCGAACTGGTTTGCTTGAAGTTATCGATCTGGAACTCTTTTGTAAAATAATATAAAACAAAAAAAACAATAGCCTATTTAACCCTTCAATCAGTGACCCTGATGATGGGTGCGAAACTGTACCCTGTGGTAAAAGCAAGAGCACAATATATACTTTCACTTTTAAACACTGACATAATGGATAGGACATTCCACTGACGAGTCTTTTGTCCAAAAATAAGGTCCATTGATATACTCTGAAATATAGGTTTAAGTCCCGTTGAAAATGTTCGAGAAGATTTTAAACACATTTCCTAAACACTTGTAGTTATATCTAAACACTTGTAATTATATCTAAACACTTGTAGTTATATCTAAACACTTGTAGTTATATCTAAACACTTGTAATTATATCTAAACACTTGTAATTATCATCTAAACACTTGTAGTTATATCTAAGCACTAGTAATTATATCTAAACACTTGTAGTTGTATATATCTAAACACTTGTAATTTATATCTAAACACTTGTAGTTATATCTAAAACACTTGTAATTATATCTAAACACTTGTAATTACATCTAAACACTTGTAGTTATATCTAAACACTTGTAATTGTATCAGCACTTGTAGTTGTATCTAAACACTTGTAGTTGTATCTAAACACTTGTAGTTATATCTAAACACTTGTAGTTGTATCTAAACACTTGTAGTTATATCTAAACACTTGGTTGTATCTAACCCCTTGTAGTTATATCTACATGAAAAGTCACTTTATCTCCCTTTGAATGGTAACTATAGAAAATTAAAGTCGACCAAACGTAACATAACACTAATTAACCAACGACATTTTCCTTGATCAGAACTATAAATTAAATGTTCAAAGTTCTATTGAATCTTAATTTTTTTTTTGTCAGAAATCTACTTTTATTTTTCTGTATTTTTTCTACTGTAATCCCCACAGTTATACACAACCTGGTCAACATTAACAATCAATAAGACAGCTGGTCACCATTACCTCCATAAAGACAGCTGGTCAACATTACCAATCTATAAGACAGCTGGTCAACATTACCTATCTATAAGACAGCTGGTCAACATTACCAATCTATAAGACAGCTGGTTAACATTAACAATCTATAAGACAGCTGGTCAACATTACCTATCTATAAGACAGCTGGTCAACATTACCTATCTATAAGACAGCTGGTCAACATTACCAATCTATAAAACAGCTGGTCAACATAGTCCATCTATAAGACAACTGGTCAACATTACCATCTATACAACAGCTGGTCAACATAACTCGTCTATAAACCAGCTAGTCAACATTACCAATCTATAAGGCAGCTGGTCAGCATATATGTCTGTAAGACAGCTGGTCAACATTACATGTCTCCTCACTCTTAGGTTATTTGTGTCTCTACCATTAATTTGTGAGTGTCATTCTTATAGGAGGCCTTCAAATTCGAAAGTTATTTCGAGCCGACGAGTCCCGAACCTTGACTCTTTGGATTCATAGTTTAAGTATGTATTAAACTTAGTCACACAATTTCTTATTTCTTAGTTTAATTTTGTTCAGATTCTTACTTTAACAAATAAAACGTGTTATTCAGGTTCTTACTGTAACAAGTAAAACGTGTTATTCAGATTCTTACTGTAACAAGTAAAACGTGTTATTCAGGTTCTTACTTTAACAAGTAAAACGTGTTATTCAGGTTCTTACTTTAACAAGTAAAACGTGTTATTCAGATTCTTACTGTAACAAGTAAAACATGTTATTCAGATTCTTACTTTAACAAGTAAAACGTGTTATTCAGGTTCTTACTGTAACAAGTAAAACATGTTATTCCGATTCTTACTGTAACAAGGAAAACGTGTTATTCCGATTCTTACTGTAACAAGAAAAACGTGTTATTCGATTCTTACTGGCAACAAGAAAAACGTGTTATTCTGATTCTTACTCTAACAAGTAAAACGTGTTATTCAGGTTCTTACTGTAACAAGAAAAACGTGTTATTCCGATTCTTACTGTAACAAGTAAAACGTGTTATTCAGATTATTACTGTAACAAGAAAAACGTGTTATTCCGATTCTTACTGTAACAAGAAAAACGTGTTATTCCGATTCTTACTGTAACAAGTAAAACGTGTTATTCAGGTTCTTACTTTAACAAGTAAAACGCGTTATTCAGGTTCTTACTCTAACAAGTAAAACGTGTTATTCAGGTTCTTACTCTAACAAGTAAAACGTGTTATTCAGGTTCTTACTCTAATAAGTAAAACGTGTTATTCCGATTCTTACTGTAACAAGAAAACGTTATTCCGATTCTTACTGTAACAAGTAAAACGTGTTATTCAGGTTCTTACTCTAACAAGTAAAAGTGTTATTCAGGGTTCCAAACATGTTATAAAACATGTTATTCTTACTGTAACAAGAAAAACGTGTTATTCCGATTCTTACTGTAACAAGAAAACGTGTTATTCCGATTCTTACTGTAACAAGAAAAACGTGTTATTCCGATCTCCTACTCAGGTAAGAA
This sequence comes from Tachypleus tridentatus, assembly GCF_004210375.1. Classification (NCBI taxonomy): domain Eukaryota; kingdom Metazoa; phylum Arthropoda; class Merostomata; order Xiphosura; family Limulidae; genus Tachypleus; species Tachypleus tridentatus. The sequence goes on along the minus strand of NW_027467777.1, from coordinate 34,715,529 downwards.
AAACGTGTTATTCCGATTCTTACTGTAACAAGAAAACACGTGTTATTCCGATTCTTACTCTAACAAGTAAAACGTGTTATTCAGGTTCTTACTCTAACAAGTAAAACGTGTTATTCAGGTTCTTACTCTAACAAGTAAAACGTGTTATTCAGGTTCTTACTCTAACAAGTAAAACGTGATATTCCGATTCTTACTGTAACAAGAAAAACGTGTTATTCCGATTCTTACTGTAACAAGTAAAACGTGTTCAGGTTCTTACTCTAACAAGTAAAACGTGTTATTCCGATTCTTACTGTAACAAGAAAAACGTGTTATCTGATTCTTACTGTAACAAGTAACAAGTAAAGTTATTCAGATTCTTACTGTAACAAGAAAAACGTGTTATTCCGATTCTTACTGTAAATAAGTAAAACGTGTTATTCAGGTTCTTACTTTTAACAAGTAACACGCGTTATTCAGGTTCTTACTTAACAAGTAAAACGTGCTATTCAGATTCTTACTTTAACAAGTATAACAAGTAAAAGTTATAGGTTAGTAACGACAAATTATTAAAGTTATAGGTTAGTAACGACAAATTATTAAAGCTATAAGTTAGTAACGACAAATTAGTTATGGGTTAGTAACGGCAAATTATTAAAGTTATTGGTTAGTAACGACAAATTATTAATTATAGGTAGTAAGTTCAAACCAATTAAAGTTATAGGTTATTAACGATGCAACAATTATTAAAGTTATAGGTTAAACGACAATTAATTAAAGTTATAGGTTAGTAACGACAAATTATTAAAGTTATAGATTAGTAACGACAAATTAAAGTTATAGGTTAGTAACGACAAATCATTAAAGTTATAGGTTAGTAACGACAAATAATTAAAGTTTATAGGTTTGTGTAACGACAAATTATTAATTAAAGTTACAGAATTAGTAACGACAAATTATTAAAGTTATAGGTTAGTAACGACAAATTATTAAAGTTATAGGTTAGTAACGACAAGTCATTAAAGTTATAGGTTAGTAACGACAAATTATTAATTAAAGTTTCTCAGGTTAGTAACAATTAACAGCGTTATGGGGGTTAGTAGACAAATTATTAAAGTTTCAGGTTAGTAACGACAAATTATTAATTAAAGTTATAGGTTAGTAACGACAAATTATTAAAGTTATAAGTTATTAACGACAAATTATTAAATTATGGGTTAGTAACGGCAAATTATTAAAGCTATTGGTTAGTAACGACAAATTATTAAAGTTATAGGTTAGTAACGACAAATTATTAAAGTTATAGGTTAGTAACGAAAATTATTAATTAAAGTTATAGGTTAGTAACGACAAATTATTAAAGTTATAAGTTAGTAACGACAAATTATTAAAGTTATAGGTTAGTAACGACAAATCATTAAAGTTATAGGTTAGTAACGATACAAATTATTAATTAAAGCAGGTTAGTAACGACAAATTATTAATTAAAGTTAGGTTAGTAACGACAAATTATTAAGTTATGGGTTAGTAACGACAAATTTATTAAAGTTATAGTTAGTAACGACAAATTATTAAAGTTTCAGGTTAGTAACGACAAATTATTAATTAAAGTTATAGGTTAGTAACGACAAATTATTAAAGTTATAGGTTAGTAACGACAAATTGTTATTAAAGTTATAGATCAGTAACGACAAATTATTAATTAAAGCTTATAGGTTAGTAACGACAAATTATTAAGTGGTTATGGGTTAGTAAACGACAAATTATTAAAGTTATAGATCAGTAAACGACAAATGATTAAAGTTATGGGTTAGTAACGACAAATTATTAAAGTTATAGATCAGTAACGACAAATTATTAAAGTTATGGGTTAGTAACGACAAATTATTACTAAAGTTATAGGTTAGTAACGACAAAGGTTATTAAAGTTATAGGTTATTAACGACAAACATTAAAGTTATAGATCAGTAACGACAAATTATTAAAGTTATGGGTTAGTAACGAGAAATTATTACTAAAGTTATAGGTTAGTAACGACAAATTATTAAAGTTATAGGTTAGTAACGACAAATTAATTAAAGTTATGGGTTAGTAACGACAAATTATTAAAATTATAGTTCACTAACGACAAATTATTAAAGTTATAGGGTTAGTAACGAGAAATTATTACTTAAAGTTATAGGTTAGTAACGACAAAATTATTAAAGTTATGGGTTAGTTGCGACAAATTATTAAAGTTATAGGTCAGTAACGACAAATTATTAAAGTTATAGGTCAGTAACGACAAATTATTAAAGTTTAGTAACGACATTATTAAAGTTGTTAGTAACGACAAAATTAAAGTTATAGGTTAGTAACGACAAATTATTAAAGTTATGGTTAGTAACGACAAATTATTAAAGTTATAGGTTAGTAACGACAAATTACTAAAGTTACATAGGTTAGTAACGACAAATTATTAAAGTTATAGGTTAGTAACGACAAATTATTAATTAAAGTTTCAGGTTAGTAAACGACAAATTATTAATAAGTATAGTTTATACTAACGACAAATCATTATTATTAGTTAAAGTTATAGTTTAGTAACAACCATTAAAGTTATAGGTTAGTAACACAAATTATTAAAGTTATAGGTTAGTAACGACAAATTATAAAAGTTATAGGTTAGTAACGACAAATTATTAAAGTTATAGGTTAGTAACGACAAATTATTAATTAAAGTTATAGGTTAGTAACGACAAATTATTAATTAAAGTTATGGGTTAGCAACAAATTATTACAGTTATAGGTAACGACAAATTACTATTAAAGTTATAGGTTAGTAACGACAAATTATTAAAGTATAGGTTAGTAACGACAAATTATTAAAGTTATAGGTTAGTAACGACAAATTATTAAAGTTATAGGTTAGTAACGACAAATTATTAATTAAAGTTTCAGGTTAGTAACGACAAATTATTAATTAAAGTTATAGATCAGTAACGACAAATTATTAAAGTTATGGGTTAGTAACGACAAATCATTAAAGTTATAGGTTAGTGAACGATAAATTATTAATTAAAGAATTATAGGGTTAAACGACAAATTATTAAAGTTATAGGTTAGTAACGACAAATTATTAAAGTTATAGATTAGTAACGACAAATTATTAAAGTTATAGATCAGTAACGACAAATTATTAAAAGTTATAGGTTAGTAACGACAAATAATTAAGTTATAGATCAGTAACAAATGATTAAAGTTATGGGTTTGTGAACGAAATTATTAATAAAGATACTTATGGGTTAGTAACGACAAATTCCATTAAAGTTATAGGTTAGTAACGACAATTATTAAAGTTATAGATCAGTAACGAGTTAATAGTTATGGGTTAACGACAAATTACTTAAAGTTATAGATCAGTAACGACAAATTAGTAAACGACAAATTATTAAAGTTATAGGTTAGTAACGACAAATTATTAAAGTTATAGATCAGTAACGACAAATTATTAAAGTTATAGGTTAGTAACGACAAATTATTAAAGTTATAGGTTAGTAACGACAAATTATTAAAGTTATGGGTTAGTAACGACAAATTATTAAAGTTATAGATTGTAAGTAACGACAAATTATTAAAGTTATAGGTTAGTAACGACAAATTATTAAAGTTATAGGTTAGTAACGACAAATTATTAAAGTTATAGGTTAGTAACGACAAATTATTAAAGTTATCATGTTAGTAACGACAAATTATTAAAGTTATAGGTTAGTAACGACAAATTATTAAAGTTTGCGAGGTTAGAGTAACCAAAAATTATTAAAGTTATAGGTTAGTAACGACAAATTATTAAAGTTATAGGTTAGTAACGACAAATTATTAAAGTTATAGGTTAGTAACGACAAATTATTAAAGTTATAGGTTAGTAACGACAAATTATTAAAGTTATAGGTTAGTAACGACAAATTATTAAAGTTATAGGTTATAGTAACGACAAATCCAGGTTAGTTAAAACGACAAATTATTAATTGAAAGTTATATTAGTAACGACAAATTATTAAAGTTATAGGTTAGTAACGACAAATTATTAAAGTTATAGGTTAGTAACGACAAATTATTAAAGTTATAGGTTAGTAACGACAAATTATTAAAGTTATAGGTTAGTAACGACAAATTATTAATTAGTTATCAGGTTAGTAACGACAAATTATAAGTTATAAAACGACAAATTAAGTAAAGTTATAGGTTAGTAACGACAAATTATTAAAGTTATGGGTTAGTAACGACAAATTATTAATTATTAGGTTATTAATTGTAATAGCGTTACGACAAATTATTATTAAAGTTTATAGGTTAGTAACGACAAATTATTATTAAAGTTATGGGTTAGTAACGACAAATTATTAAAGTTATAGGTTAGTAACGACAAATTCATTAAGTTATAGGTTAGTAACGACAAATTATTAGGGTTAGTAACGACAAATTATTAATTAAAGTTATAGGTTAGTAACGACAAATTATTAAAGTTATAGGTTAGTAACGACAAATTATTAAAGTTATAGGTTAGTAACGACAAATTATTAAAGTTATAGGTTAGTAACGACAAATTATTAATTAAAGTTATAGGTTAGTAACGACAAATTATTAATTAAAGTTATAGGTTAGTAACGACAAATTATTAAAGTTATAGGTTAGTAACGACAAATCATTAAAGTTATAGGTTAGTAACGACAAATTATTAATTAAAGTTTCAGGTTAGTAACGACAAATTATTAATTAAAGTTATAGGTTAGTAACGACAAATTATTAAAGTTATGGGTTAGTAACGTTATGGGTTAGTAACGACAAATTATCATTAAAGTTATAGGTTAGTAACGACAAATTATTAAAGTTATAGGTTAGTAACGACAAATTATTAAAGTTATAGGTTAGTAACGACAAATTATTAAAGTTATAGGTTAGTAACGACAAATTATTAAAGTTATAGATTAGTAACGACAAATTATTAATTAAAGTTATAGGTTAGTAACGACAAATTATTAAAGTTATAGGTTAGTAACGACAAATTATTAAAGTTATAGGTTAGTAACGACAAATTATTAAAGTTATAGGTTAGTAACGACAAATTATTAAAGTTATAGGTTAGTAACGACAAATTATTACTTAAAGTTATAGGTTAGTAACGACAAATTATTAGTTATAGGTTAGTAACGACAAATTATTAAAGTTATAGGTTAGTAACGACAAATTATTAAAGTTATGGGTTAGTAACGAGAAATTATTACTTAAAGTTATAGGTTAGTAACGACAAATTATTAAAGTTATGGGTTAGTAACGACAAATTATTAATTAAAGTTATAGGTTAGTAACGACAAATTATTAAAGTTATAGGTTAGTAACGACAAATTATTAAAGTTATGGGTTAGTAACGACAAATTATTAAAGTTAAAGTTATAGTTAGTAACGACAAATTATTAAAGTTATAAGTAACGACAAATTATTAAAGTTATAGGTTAGTAACGACAAATTATTAAAGTTATAGATCAGTAACGACAAATTATTAAAGTTATAGGTTAGTAACGACAAATTATTAAAGTTATAGGTTAGTAACGACAAATTATTAAAGTTATAGGTTAGTAACGACAAATTATTAAAGTTATAGGTTAGTAACGACAAATTATTAAAGTTATAGGTTAGTAACGACAAATTATTAAAGTTATAGGTTAGTAACGACAAATTATTAAAGTTATAGGTTAGTAACGACAAATTATTAAAGTTATAGGTTAGTAACGACAAATTATTAAAGTTATAGGTTAGTAACGACAAATTATTAGTTAAAGTTATAGGTTAGTAACGACAAATTATTAAAGTTATAGGTTAGTAACGACAAATTATTAAAGTTATAGGTTAGTAACGACAAATTATTAAAGTTATAGGTTAGTAACGACAAATTATTAAAGTTATAGGTTAGTAACGACAAATTATTAATTAAAGTTATAGGTTAGTAACGACAAAGGTATTAATTAAAGCATTATAGGTTAGTAACGACAAATTATTAAAGTTATAGGTTAGTAACGACAAATTATTAAAGTTATAGGTTAGTAACGACAAATTATTAAAGTTATAGGTTAGTAACGACAAATTATTAAAGTTATAGGTTAGTAACGACAAATTATTAAAGTTATAGGTTAGTAACGACAAATTATTAATTAAAGTTATAGGTTAGTAACGACAAATTATTATAGGTTAAAGTTATTAGTAAAGCTTCAGGTTAGTAACGACAAATTATTAAAGTTATAGGTTAGTAACGACAAATTATTAAAGTTATAGGTTAGTAACGACAAATTATTAAAGTTATAGGTTAGTAACGACAAATTATTAAAGTTATAGGTTAGTAACGACAAATTATTAAAGTTATAGGTTAGTAACGACAAATTATTAAAAAGTTTCAGGTTAGTAACGACAAATTATTAAAATTATAGGTTAGTAACGACAAATTATTAAAAAGTTATAGGTTAGTAACGACAAATTATTAAAGTTATAGGTTAGTAACGACAAATTAAAAAAGTTATAGGTTAGTAACGACAAATTATTAAAGTTATAGGTTAGTAACGACAAATTATTAAAGTTATAGGTTAGTAACGACAAATTATTAATTAAAGTTATAGGTTAGTAACGACAAATTATTAATTAAAGTTATAGGTTAGTAACGACAAATTATTAAAGTTATAGGTTAGTAACGACAAATTATTAATTAAAGTTATAGGTTAGTAACGACAAATTATTAAAGTTATAGGTTAGTAACGACAAATTATTAAAGTTATAGGTTAGTAACGACAAATTATTAAAGTTATAGGTTAGTAACGACAAATTATTAATTAAAGTTTCAGGTTAGTAACGACAAATTATTAATTAAAGTTATAGGTTAGTAACGACAAATTATTAAAGTTATGGGTTAGTAACGACAAATTATTAAAGTTATAGGTTAGTAACGACAAATTATTAATTAAAGTTTCAGGTTAGTAACGACAAATTATTAATTAAAGTTATAGGTTAGTAACGACAAATTATTAAAGTTATAGGTTAGTAACGACAAATTATTAAAGTTATAGATTAGTAACGACAAATTATTAATTAAAGTTATAGGTTAGTAACGACAAATTATTAAAGTTATAGGTTAGTAACGACAAATTATTAAAGTTATAGGTTAGTAACGACAAATGATTAAAGTTATGGGTTAGTAACGACAAATAATTAAAGTTATAGATCAGTAACGACAAATGATTAAAGTTATGGGTTAGTAACGACAAATTATTAATTAAAGTTATAGGTTAGTAACGACAAATTATTAAAGTTATAGGTTAGTAACGACAAATTATTAAAGTTATAGGTTAGTAACGACAAATTATTAAAGTTATAGGTTAGTAACGACAAATTATTACTTAAAGTTATAGATCAGTAACGACAAATTATTAAAGTTATAGGTTAGTAACGACAAATTATTAAAGTTATAGGTTAGTAACGACAAATTATTAAAGTTATAGGTTAGTAACACAAATTATTAAAGTAACGACAAATTATTAAAGTTATGGGTTAGTAACGACAAATTATTACTTAAAGTTATAGGTTAGTAACGACAAATTATTAAAGTTATGGGTTAGTAACGACAAATTATTAAAGTTATAGATCAGTAACGACAAATTATTAAAGTTATAGATTAGTAACGACAAATTATTAAAGTTATAGGTTAGTAACGACAAATTATTAAAGTTATAGGTTAGTAACGACAAATTATTAAAGTTTCAGGTTAGTAACGACAAATTATTAAAGTTATAGGTTAGTAACGACAAATTATTAAAGTTATAGGTTAGTAACACAAATTATTAAAGTTATAGGTTAGTAACGATTATTAAAGTTATAGGTTAGTAACGACAAATTATTAAAGTTATAGGTTAGTAACGACAAATTATTAAAGTTATAGGTTAGTAACGACAAATTATTAAAGTTATAGGTTAGTAACGACAAATTATTAAAGTTATAGGTTAGTAACGACAAATTATTAAAGTTATAGGTTAGTAACGACAAATTATTAAAGTTATAGGTTAGTAACGACAAATTATTAAAGTTATAGGTTAGTAACGACAAATTATTAAAGTTATAGGTTAGTAACGACAAATTATTAAAGTTATAGGTTAGTAACGACAAATTATTAAAGTTATAGGTTAGTAACGACAAATTATTAAAGTTATAGGTTAGTAACGACAAATTATTAAAGTTATAGGTTAGTAACGACAAATTATTAAAGGTTAGTAACAAATTATTATTAAGTTAGTAACGTTATTAAAGTTATGGGTTAGTAACGACAAATTATTAATTAAAGTTTCAGGTTAGTAACGACAAATTATTAATTAAAGTTATATATTACTAACGACAAATTATTAGTTAAAGTTATAGGTTAGTAACGACAAATTATTAAAGTTATAGGTTAGTAACGACAAATTATTAAAGTTATAGGTTAGTAACGACAAATTATTAAAGTTATAGATCAGTAACGACAAATTATTAAAGTTATGGGTTAGTAACGAGAAATTATTACTTAAAGTTATAGGTTAGTAACGACAAATTATTAAAGTTATGGGTTAGTAACGACAAATTATTAAAGTTATAGGATCAGTAACGACAAATTATTAAAGTTATAGATCAGTAACGACAAATTACTAAAGTTATAGGTTAGTAACGACAAGTTATTAAAGTTATAGGTTAGTAACGACAAATTATTAAAGTTTCATGTTAGTAACGACAAATTATTAAAGTTATAGGTTAGTAACGACAAATTATTAAAGTTATAGGTTAGTAACGACAAATTATTAAAGTTATAGGTTAGTAACGACAAATTATTAAAGTTATAGGTTAGTAACGACAAATTATTAAAGTTATAGGTTAGTAACGACAAATTATTAAAGTTATAGGTTATTAACGACAAATTATTAAAGTTATAGGTTAGTAACACAAATTATTAAAGTTATAGGTTAGTAACGACAAATTACTAAAGTTATAGGTTAGTAACGACAAATTATTAAAGTTATAGGTTAGTAACGACAAATTATTAAAGTTATAGGTTAGTAACGACAAATTATTAAAGTTATAGGTTAGTAACACAAATTATTAAAGTTATAGGTTAGTAACGACAAATTACTAAAGTTATAGGTTAGTAACGACAAATTATTAAAGTTATAGGTTAGTAACGACAAATTATTAAAGTTATAGGTTAGTAACGACAAATTATTAATTAAAGTTTCAGGTTAGTAACGACAAATTATTAATTAAAGTTATATATTACTAACGACAAATTATTAGTTAAAGTTATAGGTTAGTAACGACAAATTATTAAAGTTATAGGTTAGTAACGACAAATTACTAAAGTTATAGGTTAGTAACGACAAATTATTAAAGTTATAGGTTAGTAACGACACATTATTAATTAAAGTTATAGGTTAGTAACGACACATTATTAATTAAAGTTTCAGGTTAGTAACGACAAATTATTAATTAAAGTTTTAGGTTTGTAACGACAAATTATTAATTAAAGTTATACAGACATTTAGACTGATGTATAAAAAGCAAACTCTATATGTAGACGGTGTTGTGATTTTGTGTCATAACAGAACGTTAAATCCCAGAAAGAAGTTTGAAATTACGTGAAACCCACATACAGATGTTTGAAATTGTGTTAAGTTCGATACAGAGCTTTTAAATTGTCATCGTATAAATTGGATATAAAATTTTTGCGTTTAATAAAATATTTGGAGCGATTTATTTGTCAATTTATAAATTGTTTATTACAGGAAGCCTGTCCACTAGATGTCGGGACTTTATAGATTGAGTGAAGCCACTAAAAAAATAGAGATATTGAATTATTTAACCTATTACCCCACCTGTTACACACACTTCTTTATATTCTGAAGTAATTAATAGATGAGAAATAAAACAACAGATTACACCTGCAATGTTATCACTCCGCCTGGAGAGCAGTATGTTTACAGACTTACAATGCTGAAATCCGCTGTTTCTCCGCGGTGGACGTAGCAAATAATACAATTCGACTTTACTGGAAACAAACAAATAATCCGCGATGCTATAATGACATGGTTTCGATACCCATGGTGGGTGAAGCACAGATAACATAGTGTGCAGCTTTGTGCTTTATTACAAACAATATTGAAACAAAAGAAATTGGTCCTGTATTTCGGAGAACCAGGTTCGAATCCAAGCGAGACTAGAGAATATACTTTGCCCTTTAAGCTGTTAGTGCATTATAAGTCAATGGTGGTTGAGGTATTGCTATCGACTCGTGGAAGTGTGACAAGTATTCCTCTGTTAACTGAACTTTTTTGTGCGCGAATTTTCCCCCTGAAACATCAACAACTGATTGACGCCCTTTTAAAACCATTAAAAAGTAAAACCTAACACGATGAAAAATATTTTTCGTGGTATTTTCCTGAAGATTAGGTGTTTTAGGCGCCAAATGTCACGCGTGAACAGTTCGACATTTTTTAATGTAATCCATTCCAATGTTTATGACTTTATAAATACGTTTGCGGAAAAACATTAGCGACATCTAGACATTTCTGTGATGATTAATTACGTCATAACGAGACAGATTTGTTTTTGATGAAAGATTTGATCACTAACCTAGAAGCTGTTAAAATGTCAATAACCCACTTGATTTTCTTTGTGTTTTTCAAGACTAAGATGTGGTTTATATGTAGCTATGACAACCCTTTGTTACCAACAGTTCGACACTTTAACTTTCGCTTAGCCGGAAGATACATATAGAAGTACATATGTATGATTCTGATCATATTTACGGTTAGGTGTTTTTATAAGTACTTATGAATAACAGTAATAACTGTAGATTTAACCATAAGTTTTTTATCTATGTTCATACAACAGTAATAGTTGTATGTCCACCTTACTTACCTGACGTTTAATACAACAGTAATAGTTGTATGTCCACCTTACTTACCTACCGTTTAATACAACAGTAATAGTTGTATGTCCACCTTACTTACCTACCGTTTAATACAACAGTAATAGTTGTATGTCCACCTTACTTACCTACCGTTTAATACAACAGTAATAGTTGTATGTCCACCTTACTTACCTGACGTTTAATACAAGAGTAATAGTTGTATGTCCACCTTACTTACCTACCGTTTAATACAAGAGTAATAGTTGTATGTCCACCTTACTTACCTACCGTTTAATACAACAGTAATAGTTGTATGTCCACCTTACTTACCTGACGTTTAATACAACAGAAATAGTTTTATGTCCACCTTACTTACCTGACGTTTAATACAACAGTAATAGTTGTATGTCCACCTTACTTACCTGACGTTTAATACAACAGTAATAGTTGTATGTCCACCTTACTTACCTACCGTTGAATACAACAGTAATAGTTGTATGTCCACCTTACTTACCTACCGTTTAATACAACAGTAATAGTTGTATGTCCACTTTACTTACCTACCGTTTAATACAACAGTAATAGTTGTATGTCCACCTTACTTACCTACCGTTTAATACAACAGTAATAGTTGTTTGTCCACCTTACTTACCTGACGTTTAATACAACAGTAATAGTTGTATGTCCACCTTACTTACCTACCGTTTAATACAACAGTAATAGTTGTATGTCCACCTTACTTTCCTACCGTTACTTATCTCAAGTAGAGACTTCACTGATACAAAGGAACACTAGACGATACATGTCGAAATGAAACGAATCTTTTCACCGTAAGACTAGCTAGCATTATTTTACTATGAGTCGTATAAACTGTGTTATTTAGAGGCTTGCAGTTGTTTTAACGGTTACCATTACATCAGCTACTACAGTAAGAGAAAAGAATTATAAACATTACTACAATACCAGCAAACCTCTCAACCCTTTTAAACACCCTAATAGAGTCTACATACCCTCCCAGAAACCCGAATATAGTCTACAAACCCTCCCAAATACCCTAATATAGTCTACAAGTAATTAAGACCCTAATATAGTCCACAAATTCTTTTGAAGACCCTAATGTAGTCTACAAACCCTCTCAAAAACCCCAATGTAGTTTACAATCGTCTTTAAAAAATCTCAGTAAATTCAACAAATCTTAAAAAATTCCGATATAGACTACAATTGCTCTAAACGATCTCAGTGACATGTACAGTCCTTTGGAGATTCCTATAGGATGAATGTATCTTCGTTTTGTAATAGTCAGAGAATTTCGAATCTCATGAAAGCTACATGAAAGTGTAGGGGGAAACCGTGAAAAGTACACAATGCTGTTAAGGTGCCCAGTGTCTTTGGTGAGTGGTTTCAGTGGAAATCCGAAACGTGTCGGTAAGCCTTTTGCTGAGAAGGATTACAATCCTGGATCTAATTAACTACACATATACATTAGTTACTTGGAAATCCGAAACGTGTCGGTAAGCCTTTTGCTGAGAAGGACTACAATCCTGGATCTAATTAACTACACATGTACATTAGCTTCTTGGAAATACGAAATTTGTCGGTAAGCCTTTTGCTGAGAAGGATTACAATCCTGGATCTAATTAACTACACATGTACATTAGTTTCTTGGAAATCCGAAATGTTTCGGTAAGCCTTTTGCTGAGAAGGATTACAATCCTGGATCTAATTAACTACACATGTACATTAGTTTCTTGGAAATCCGAAATGTTTCGGTAAGCCTTTTGCTGAGAAGGATTACAATCCTGGATCTAATTAACTACACATGTACATTAGTGTCTTGGAAATCCGAAATGTGTCGGTAAGCCTTTTGCTGAGAAGGATTACAATCCTGGATCTAATTAACTACACATGTACATTAGTTACTTGGAAATCTGAAATGTTTCGGTAAGCCTTTTGCTGAGAAGGATTGCAATCCTGGATCTAATTAACTACACATATACATTAGTTACTTGGAAATCGAAACGTGTCGGTAAGCCTTTTGCTGAGAAGGACTACAATCCTGGATCTAATTAACTACACATGTACATTAGTGTCTTGGAAACTGAAATGTGTCGGTAAGCCTTTTGCTGAGAAGGATTACAATCCTGGATCTAATTAACTACACATGTACATTAGTTACTTGGAAATCCGAAATGTTTCGGTAAGTTTTTTGCTGAGAAGGATTGCAATCCTGGATCTAATTAACTACACATATACATTAGTTACTTGGAAATCCGAAATGTGTCGGTAAGCCTTTTGCTGAGAAGGATTACAATCCTGGATCTAATTAACTACACATGTACATTAGTTTCTTGGAAATCCGAAATGTTTCGGTAAGCCTTTTGCTGAGAAGGATTACAATCCTGGATCTAATTAACTACACATATACATTAGTTACTTGGAAATCCGAAATGTTTCGGTAAGCCTTTTGCTGAGAAGGATTACAATCCTGGATCTAATTAACTACACATATACATTAGTTACTTGGAAATCCGAAATGTTTCGGTAAGCCTTTTGCTGAGAAGGATTACAATCCTGGATCTAATTAACTACACATGTACATTAGTTACTTGGAAATCCGAAATGTTTCGGTAAGCCTTTTGCTGAGAAGGATTGCAATCCTGGATCTAATTAACTACACATATACATTAGTTACTTGGAAATCCGAAATGTGTCGGTAAGCCTTTTGCTGAGAAGGATTACAATCCTGGATCTAATTAACTACACATGTACATTAGTGTCTTAGTTTACCACTGATGACGGAAATAGTTTGTAAACTTTTATGGATTTTAATTCAAATTAATTACAAACAAGATACGATGTCGTAAGTTTTTGTTTTCTTGAATGAACTATGTTATTCTGTTTCATTTTCAGTTTGGAAGCAGCACAATATACCTTTCGCGCTGTTTGGTGTGTTACACTTCCTGGGGTAGTTGGTTAAGTGTAACGGATTCGTTGTTAACTCCTGCTGTCACCAAACGAGGGCTGAGAAAGGACAAAAAAATTTCTCACGGACTGCCGAAATGTCGTCTTTGCTCATCACATGGTGTGGCCTCGCGGCTTCCGCCCGTGCTCACGTGCGAGACATCTGCTCAGAAAACGAGATGAAAGAAAGAGGGGAGTGGTGACTGACTGAAATATACCTGTCTAGCTGCAGACTTCTTGGAATATCCCCTGTGACGTTTTCTTTCCCACAGGATTCTCTCCCTGCACCATGCAGGGTCGGACCCCAAAGAATTCTTACTTTTGCTTGCGCTTTTACTGAACTGTGTTAAATAACCTAAAAAAGAACCCATTCACCCTACAGACATTGGTGTACGGTTCTTCGCAACAACAATAAAAAAGGGTCTAGACGGTCTGAAGTGACTGAATCCGAATAAGTCCAGGTTTTGTTACTGAACAAGGACGATGCATGAGAAAATATATAGAAATGTATGCATCAAATCTTGTTTATAAACTCAGAAATGAGTGTCTTTCATGAGCCGTATAAGTGTTCCTGACAGTTATAGGACGTGGTCTAGGTTCTTAGAACAGACAACATAACACAAAACGTTTTCTTATTTGCTAGAATCTTGGCTATTTGTGATTAGCCCAGAAATTGAAATTAGCCCAGTGGTATTGAAATCCAATTTTAGCCTTATAAACCTACTAACTTACTGTAAAGCCACGGGAGGTGGTTGTTTCTGGAAATGTTCCTGGTTGATTTATCCTACTGTCCTTCCTCTAGGTTTTCCAGTTTGTTTAGAGGGCGCTTCGGTCACCAGGACTCTCACTGTACACTTGACATGCTCAGTTGAACAAGTGTAGCTCTAATGTTAGTTTTTAGAAGCTTGTTTTATTTATTAATAAGCCATGTTACATTCAGAGTAATACTTGTGTACTCAGTTACCCTTATACGTGACACATGCACAAATATGTATGATGTCACTTCCTACGTAATACTATACATAAAAATCCCGCGTTTAGATATTTGAAATATCTTTTAATGGCGTTTGTTCTTAAGTGGTGGCTACATTTCGAAGGGTATATAGTTTGTTCTTAAGTGGTGGCTACATTTGGAAGGGTATACAGTTTGTTCTTAAGTGATGGCTACATTTCGAAGGGTATACAGTATATAAACGTTTCTACTGTAAGAACAGAATAAATAAACTGGAATAATTTGTTCTCTCTCTATCTCTCTATTTATACGTGTGTATATGTGTATAGATCCACGTATGGGGCGAAGACACAGTTCAGTTAAACATCAGTTTCGAATTTTAATCTCTTTTGTTATTCGGTTAAATTAGATTACATTAAAGTTCGTTTGTAGTTGAACACAATGGACTATCTTTGCTCTCCCTATTAAAACCCCGTGTTCAGGCTTACCGTGGAGTCACTGAGGTTAAAGTGAATATAACAGGAATGGTGAATTACTATGTGGCTAAAAGAGAGAGAACATTAAAACGACAAACATCTGTTCACATTTATAATCTACGTAAGATAACGAGTGACAATTGAATCCTGTCTGATCCTGTACATGTATAGAGTTGTGTGTTACGGGGTCTTTCTCCTTCCGTTCGTAAGTGTTGATCAATGTGTAGTAATACGTCAGGATTTTAACAGTATTTTCACGTACAAAATGAAGAATATTGTGAGTGTATACGTACTGACAGCTCGTGCACCACTTGATGTCGTCCACCTGGATTTGTGACGTAGATTTAGTTACTCAAAGTGTACCCTACCTTACTGTGATGCAGTGTGAGGGTTTACACAAAGTGTACCCTACCTTACTGTGATATAGTGTAAGGGTTTACTCAAAGTGTACCCTACCTTACTGTGGTACAGTGTGAGGGTTTACTCAAAGTGTACCCTACCTTACTGTGATACAGTGTAAGGGTTTACTCAAAGTGTACCCTACCTTACTGTGATACAGTGTGAGGGTTTACTTAAAGTGTACCCTACCTTACTGTGGTACAGTGTGAGGGTTTACTCAAAGTGTACCCTACCTTAATGTGATACAGTGTAAGGGTTTACGCAAAGTGCACCCTACCTTACTGTAATACAGTGTGAGGGTTTACTCAAAGTGTACCCTACCTTACTGTAATACAGTGTGAGGGTTTACTCAAAGTGTACCCTACCTTAATGTGATACAGTGTGAGGGTTTACTCAAAGTGTACCCTACCTTAATGTGATACAGTGTAAGGGTTTACACAAAGTGCACCCTACCTTACTGTGATACAGTGTGAGGGTTTACTCAAAGTGTACCCTACCTTACTGTGATACAGTGTGAGGGTTTACTCAAAGTGTACCCAACCTTACTGTGTTACAGTGTAAGGGTTTATTCGTTTTTCTGTACGTGTGTTCAGAGAATAGAAGGAAACAAAATATTTAAAAACGAGTATGTATTAATACATGTGTAGAACCATTAATGTTAACAATTCTACCTTTCTTCACATACAGTTTTACATTAAAAGACAAGTAATTAAATCATAATAATAAATAAATAAAATAAATAAATATTATATTAAATGCCTAATAGATGACAGCACGTGCAACAAAACTTCCGCATTTTTTACGCTGTAAAAAAAAAATCGTGGATTCTTACCTAGAACAAAAATTAGTCAAATAATGACAAATAAATAGAATGTAAAATTCTTACTCAAAATGAAAATTCGTTATTTTAACAACTGCAAATAAAAGTTATAGAAGTTCCCGAGATATTGTGCTGACATGACTTACTTTTTTTATCCCTAACCTTTGTATACATACATAATTATATCACAAAGTTTGATCAATTCTAATAAAGAGCTGATATAAGTTAATAAATAATTATCTGGTCAAAATTTATGCCAAACAAACTGCCATGTAGGTAATTTGTCTCGACAGGAATTTTTCATCGTTTCGTAGTAAATTTATTTGTTTTTTTTATAATCTACATCAAGAGTCAGGTGAAATGTAGAAAGGACATTGTTATTTGCTGTTGTTGGATTGTCTTCATCCAAGTTGGAATCGTAGCTCAACTGTTTTAAATAAAACATATTTCATTAACTAAGACTATAAATAGAGTTTTCTGCTTTCGTCTCTTCCCTAATTCTGTTAAATTATTTTATAAAAACAGTTATTTGTCACAGTGGAAACTCGTTTTGTGCTGCCATCTCATAGTGAAAGTTATAACTACATTTGAAGACTTTGAGTAATTATTTTCGTAAGTCTTACGAAACTGGTTTAGATTTCTTCAAATGTTAAAAGCATCCTAGATGGCTATATAATAAATACATTTATAGCAGTTTTATCAGCTAGTAAGGACAATTTTGAAAACTTGATATTGCAGTGTAAAATATATGAAGCTGGTATTTGTGTATGAAATATATATATATATAATATTACAGCGTAAAAATACAATGAAATATTTGAAAATAAATGAAATAAATAAATAAATGAAAAGTACAATATCGTGGCGTAAAATAACATTGAAATATTAGAGTGAAAAATATAAATCTAGACAAGAGTTTCTAAGTTAGTTTCGGTTCAGTTAAATGAAGCAATGAACGGAGAGAAAGTTCTTACGTTTCTTTCAGTTCACATTTAATTTAACTGACACATCTGTTGTCACAACAGGATGTTATATTTATCTCTTAATTTCTTTATCACATTTGTATGGACTGTTATAAACCGTTACGACTAGCTTATGTATATAAAGCAACAGTTTAATGTTGATCAATATTGAAGATGCGTGTGTTCCAAGATGTCACTCAAGTGACCAATGTCCTGGACCACGACACGTTTCTTTAAACTTAGACGTAGCCTAACATGTCGTCCTGCCGTAAAAATCCCAACAAAAACAACAAAAAACAAACATGAGGTACTGACATTATATTTATACATTTTCCAGATTAGGTTGAAAAAATAAATTCTGTTAAATATTTACATTTAACAAGGTTTGTTTTGAATTTCGCGCAAAACTACCCGAGTGCTATCTGCGCTAACCGTCTCTAATATAGCAGTGGAAGACTAGAGGGAAGAAAACTAGTCATCACCACCCACCGCCAACTCTTTCACCAGGGGGATTGGCCGTAACATTATAACGTTCCCACGGCTAAAGGGCGAGGATGTTTGGTGTGACGAGGATTCGAATCCGCGACCCTCAGATTACGAGTCGAGTGCCTTAACCACCTGGCCATGTCGTGCCCAGATTTCACAAGGGCTGCACAGATTCTTTTACAGCTTAGTTATAATTGGACGGTGTAATTCAGATCGCACGATTGGACATTTCACGAAGAAGACGTCACTTGTTAGTGAACCAATCAGAGAACGGAGTCTGGAAGTTAATCACACAACAATCAAATCAAGTCCCAAATTATCTTTATTACATTTCATGGATAAGCTCGCGATTCCGTAAAATATCACAAATATAAAGTAAAAACATTAAATATTACAACTAAACATTACACGAAAGATAAACAACTGCTTTCTTCATCAAAAACACGAACCGAATGAATCATACCATTCGAATATAAGTTGCTTGCAATGGACGAACCATATCTCACTCACACACAACAATCGTTTCTTGACAAACGTTCGTAAAACAATCAAACGTTGCTAAATACAAATATAATAATAATATTAATATACATATTTTAATTGGCCACCTACATTTCACGACACAACAACAAGAGTAGAGATACAATTTGATATATAAATATATATCCATAACTGTATTTACGTTAAGACTGAGGTACAGTGGTGACAACGTTCGGTCGAGTGACTTAACGTATCAAAATATAATAAGATATAGCAAAAAAATGTTAATGTCATATACAGATCACAGGAGTGGACATACACACATCTGGAAGGGTTTAAAAAGAGTGCCAACAAAAACGAACGGCACAGTCGCGAAATGACGTAGTTGGTATTTAAACGTAAATATAAATATAAAGGTACATTTAATTAACACACGGGAAATTTATAACCGACACAGAAACTGCAGGTAGGTCTCTCATTAATCAAACCTTCTGCTTTATTTGCAGTTTCTTTAAAGTTTAGATTTTATTTATTTATTGTTCGGATGAGTTTGAAGCATACCCAGTAATGTTGCCATCTGGCGGACATGTATAGTACTTCTGTGTTCTCTGGAAGGATGGACGAATATTTCTTAATATTTAATTAAATAACATTTGTAACAAGGTAGAGCTTGATCGTTCAGCACATAACTACACAGTAGGTTATCTATGTGTAATAAGGTAGAGCTTGATCGTTCAGCACATAACTACACAGTAGATTATCTATGTGTAATAGGGTAGAGCTTGATCGTTCAGCACATAACTTGATCGTTCAGCACAGTAGGTTATCTATGTGTAACAAGGTAGAGCTTGATCGTTCAGCACATAACAGTACAATAAGGTAGAGCTTGATCGTAGGTTATCTATGTGTAATAAGGTAGAGCTTGATCGTTCAGCACATAACTACACAGTAGGTTATCTATGTGTAATAAGGTAGAGCTTGATCGTTCAGCACATAACTACACAGTAGGTTATCTATGTGTAATAAGGTAGAGCTTGATCGTTCAGCACATAACTACACAGTAGGTTATCTATGTGTAATAGGGTAGAGCTTGATCGTTCAGCACATAACTACACAGTAGGTTATCTATGTGTAATAGGGTAGAGCTTGATCGTTCAGCACATAACTACACAGTAGGTTATCTATGTGTAATAAGGTAGAGCTTGATCGTTCAGCACATAACTACACAGTAGGTTATCTATGTGTAATAAGGTAGAGCTTGATCGTTCAGCACATAACTACACAGTAGGTTATCTATGTGTAATAGGGTAGAGCTTGATCGTTCAGCACATAACTACACAGTAGGTTATCTATGTGTAATAAGGTAGAGCTTGATCGTTCAGCACATAACTACACAGTAGGTTATCTATGTGTAATAAGGTAGAGCTTGATCGTTCAGCACATAACTACACAGTAGGTTATCTATGTGTAATAAGGTAGAGCTTGATCGTTCAGCACATAACTACACAGTAGGTTATCTATGTGTAATAAGGTAGAGCTTGATCGTTCAGCACATAACTACACAGTAGGTTATCTATGTGTAATAAGGTAGAGCTTGATCGTTCAGCACATAACTACACAGTAGGTTATCTATGTGTAATAAGGTAGAGCTTGATCGTTCAGCACATAACTACACAGTAGGTTATCTATGTGTAATAAGGTAGAGCTTGATCGTTCAGCACATAACTACACAGTAGGTTATCTATGTGTAATAAGGTAGAGCTTGATCGTTCAGCACATAACTACACAGTAGGTTATCTATGTGTAATAAGGTAGAGCTTGATCGTTCAGCACATAACTACACAGTAGGTTATCTATGTGTAATAAGGTAGAGCTTGATCGTTCAGCACATAACTACACAGTAGGTTATCTATGTGTAATAAGGTAGAGCTTGATCGTTCAGCACATAACTACACAGTAGGTTATCTATGTGTAATAAGGTAGAGCTTGATCGTTCAGCACATAACTACACAGTAGGTTATCTATGTGTAATAAGGTAGAGCTTGATCGTTCAGCACATAACTACACAGTAGGTTATCTATGTGTAATAAGGTAGAGCTTGATCGTTCAGCACATAACTATGTGTACAGAGTAGATTATCTATGTGTAATAAGGTAGAGCTTGATCGTTCAGCACATAACTACACAGTAGGTTATCTATGTGTAATAAGGTAGAGCTTGATCGTTCAGCACATAACTACACAGTAGGTTATCTATGTGTAATAGGGTAGAGCTTGATCGTTCAGCACATAACTACACAGTAGGTTATCTATGTGTAATAAGGTAGAGCTTGATCGTTCAGCACATAACTACACAGTAGGTTATCTATGTGTAATAAGGTAGAGCTTGATCGTTCAGCACATAACTACACAGTAGGTTATCTATGTGTAATAAGGTAGAGCTTGATCGTTCAGCACATAACTACACAGTAGGTTATCTATGTGTAATAAGGTAGAGCTTGATCGTTCAGCACATAACTACACAGTAGGTTATCTATGTGTAATAAGGTAGAGCTTGATCGTTCAGCACATAACTACACAGTAGGTTATCTATGTGTAATAAGGTAGAGCTTGATCGTTCAGCACATAACTACACAGTAGGTTATCTATGTGTAATAAGGTAGAGCTTGATCGTTCAGCACATAACTACACAGTAGGTTATCTATGTGTAATAAGGTAGAGCTTCATCGTTCAGCACATAACTACACAGTAGGTTATCTATGTGTAATAAGGTAGAGCTTCATCGTTCAGCACATAACTACACAGTAGGTTATCTATGTGTAATAAGGTAGAGCTTCATCGTTCAGCACATAACTACACAGTAGGTTATCTATGTGTAATAAGGTAGAGCTTGATCGTTCAGCACATAACTACACAGTAGGTTATCTATGTGTAATAAGGTAGAGCTTCATCGTTCAGCACATAACTACACAGTAGGTTATCTATGTGTAATAAGGTAGAGCTTCATCGTTCAGCACATAACTACACAGTAGGTTATCTATGTGTAATAGGGTAGAGCTTCATCGTTCAGCACATAACTACACAGTAGGTTATCTATGTGTAATAAGGTAGAGCTTGATCGTTCAGCACATAACTACACAGTAGGTTATCTATGTGTAATAGGGTAGAGCTTGATCGTTCAGCACATAACTACACAGTAGGTTATCTATGTGTAATAGGGTAGAGCTTGATCGTTCAGCACATAACTACACAGTAGGTTATCTATGTGTAATAGGGTAGAGCTTCATCGTTCAGCACATAACTACACAGTAGGTTATCTATGTGTAATAGGGTAGAGCTTCATCGTTCAGCACATAACTACACAGTAGGTTATCTATGTGTAATAGGGTAGAGCTTGATCGTTCAGCACATAACTACACAGTAGGTTATCTATGTGTAATAGGGTAGAGCTTGATCGTTCAGCACATAACTACACAGTAGGTTATCTATGTGTAATAGGGTAGAGCTTGATCGTTCAGCACATAACTACACAGTAGGTTATCTATGTGTAATAGGGTAGAGCTTCATCGTTCAGCACATAACTACACAGTAGGTTATCTATGTGTAATAGGGTAGAGCTTCATCGTTCAGCACATAACTACACACAGTAGGTTATCTATGTGTAATAGGGTAGAGCTTGATCGTTCAGCACATAACTACACAGTAGGTTATCTATGTGTAATAAGGTAGAGCTTGATCGTTCAGCACATAACTACACAGTAGGTTATCTATGTGTAATAAGGTAGAGCTTGATCGTTCAGCACATAACTACACAGTAGGTTATCTATGTGTAATAGGGTAGAGCTTGATCGTTCAGCACATAACTACACAGTAGGTTATCTATGTGTAATAGGGTAGAGCTTCATCGTTCAGCACATAACCACACAGTAGGTTATCTATGTGTAATAGGGTAGAGCTTCATCGTTCAGCACATAACTACACAGTAGGTTATCTATGTGTAATAGGGTAGAGCTTGATCGTTCAGCACATAACTACACAGTAGGTTATCTATGTGTAATAAGGTAGAGCTTCATCGTTCAGCACATAACTACACAGTAGGTTATCCATGTGTAATAAGGTAGAGCTTGATCGTTCAGCACATAACTACACAGTAGGTTATCCATGTGTAATAAGGTAGAGCTTGATCGTTCAGCACATAACTACACAGTAGGTTATCCATGTGTAATAAGGTAGAGCTTGATCGTTCAGCACATAACTACACAGTAGGTTATCTATGTGTAATAAGGTAGAGCTTGATCGTTCAGCACATAACTACACAGTAGGTTATCTATGTGTAATAAGGTAGAGCTTGATCGTTCAGCACATAACTACACAGTAGATTATCTATGTGTAATAAGGTAGAGCTTGATCGTTCAGCACATAACTACACAGTAGGTTATCTATGTGTAATAAGGTAGAGCTTGATCGTTCAGCACATAACTACACAGTAGGTTATCTATGTGTAATAAGGTAGAGCTTGATCGTTCAGCACATAACTACACAGTAGGTTATCTATGTGTAATAAGGTAGAGCTTGATCGTTCAGCACATAACTACACAGTAGATTATCTATGTGTAATAAGGTAGAGCTTGATCGTTCAGCACATAACTACACAGTAGGTTATCTATGTGTAATAAGGTAGAGCTTCATCGTTCAGCACATAACTACACAGTAGGTTATCTATGTGTAATAAGGTAGAGCTTCATCGTTCAGCACATAACTACACAGTAGGTTATCTATGTGTAATAAGGTAGAGCTTGATCGTTCAGCACATAACCACACAGTAGGTTATCTATGTGTAATAAGGTAGAGCTTCATCGTTCAGCACATAACTACACAGTAGGTTATCTATGTGTAATAAGGTAGAGCTTCATCGTTCAGCACATAACTACACAGTAGGTTATCTATGTGTAATAAGGTAGAGCTTGATCGTTCAGCACATAACTACACAGTAGGTTATCTATGTGTAATAAGGTAGAGCTTGATCGTTCAGCACATAACTACACAGTAGGTTATCTATGTGTAATAAGGTAGAGCTTGATCGTTCAGCACATAACTACACAGTAGATTATCTATGTGTAATAAGGTAGAGCTTGATCGTTCAGCACATAACTACACAGTAGGTTATCTATGTGTAATAAGGTAGAGCTTCATCGTTCAGCACATAACTACACAGTAGGTTATCTATGTGTAATAAGGTAGAGCTTCATCGTTCAGCACATAACTACACAGTAGGTTATCTATGTGTAATAAGGTAGAGCTTGATCGTTCAGCACATAACTACACAGTAGGTTATCTATGTGTAATAAGGTAGAGCTTCATCGTTCAGCACATAACTACACAGTAGGTTATCTATGTGTAATAAGGTAGAGCTTGATCGTTCAGCACATAACCACACAGTAGGTTATCTATGTGTAATAAGGTAGAGCTTGATCGTTCAGCACATAACTACACAGTAGGTTATCTATGTGTAATAAGGTAGAGCTTGATCGTTCAGCACATAACTACACAGTAGGTTATCTATGTGTAATAAGGTAGAGCTTGATCGTTCAGCACATAACTACACAGTAGGTTATCTATGTGTAATAAGGTAGAGCTTGATCGTTCAGCACATAACTACACAGTAGGTTATCTATGTGTAATAAGGTAGAGCTTGATCGTTCAGCACATAACTACACAGTAGGTTATCTATGTGTAATAAGGTAGAGCTTGATCGTTCAGCACATAACTACACAGTAGGTTATCTATGTGTAATAAGGTAGAGCTTGATCGTTCAGCACATAACTACACAGTAGGTTATCTATGTGTAATAAGGTAGAGCTTCATCGTTCAGCACATAACTACACAGTAGGTTATCTATGTGTAATAAGGTAGAGCTTGATCGTTCAGCACATAACTACACAGTAGGTTATCTATGTGTAATAAGGTAGAGCTTGATCGTTCAGCACATAACTACACAGTAGGTTATCTATGTGTAATAAGGTAGAGCTTGATCGTTCAGCACATAACTACACAGTAGGTTATCCATGTGTAATAAGGTAGAGCTTGATCGTTCAGCACATAACTACACAGTAGGTTATCTATGTGTAATAAGGTAGAGCTTGATCGTTCAGCACATAACCACACAGTAGGTTATCTATGTGTAATAAGGTAGAGCTTGATCGTTCAGCACATAACTACACAGTAGGTTATCTATGTGTAATAAGGTAGAGCTTGATCGTTCAGCACATAACCACACAGTAGGTTATCTATGTGTAATAAGGTAGAGCTTGATCGTTCAGCACATAACTACACAGTAGGTTATCTATGTGTAATAGGGTAGAGCTTGATCGTTCAGCACATAACTACACAGTAGGTTATCTATGTGTAATAAGGTAGAGCTTGATCGTTCAGCACATAACTACACAGTAGGTTATCTATGTGTAATAGGGTAGAGCTTGATCGTTCAGCACATAACTACACAGTAGGTTATCTATGTGTAATAGGGTAGAGCTTGATCGTTCAGCACATAACTACACAGTAGATTATCTATGTGTAATAAGGTAGAGCTTGATCGTTCAGCACATAACTACACAGTAGGTTATCTATGTGTAATAAGGTAGAGCTTGATCGTTCAGCACATAACTACACAGTAGATTATCTATGTGTAATAGGGTAGAGCTTGATCGTTCAGCACATAACTACACAGTAGATTATCTATGTGTAATAAGGTAGAGCTTGATCGTTCAGCACATAACTACACAGTAGATTATCTATGCTTATTTTTCTTCTCATCACGGATATCGAAACTTAAATTTTCGCGGTGTGGTGAGAAATAGGATAAGGCCTGTCATGAAACAAACAATATGGCCACACAATTAGAAGTGTTTTACAATTTAGTTTTGATATGCAATATTATCACTTATTACTAATTACATGTGTATTACTTATACTAATTAGCCTTCAGTATTAAGTAATGTGTATGGTATGTTTTCACAATTCATACACTTAATATCGTAACTATGAAATAACCATTAAGGTCTTTGTTATATTTAATCGTGTCCCATTTTTCTCTAAAATCATTCGTTTGTTAGTGGAGAAGATTAGTTACGGTTGGTTTATTACAACCAATCATAATCCAGATGGATTATTAGAGCCAGTCATAGTCCAATTAGGTTATCATAGCCGATAGTATTATTACAATTAATTATAATCCAATTGGTTTATTATAGCCAATAAATGTTCAGTTTTGGATTATTATAGCCAATAAAACTTCAGTTTTGGATTATTATAGCCAATAACAGTTCAGTTAGATTATTACAGCCAATGACAGTTCAGTGATTGATTTGAAGAGCAATTTTAGTTTGATGAACAAGATTAATATTTTATTTCTTTATAACTAAATTTAAGTTGAATCAAAACTACTTCAATAATTATGTTTAGATTTTACGCAGTTTACGTTAATAAACATAAGGCACTGTTTTATCTTACACTTTATCAATATTGACGTCACAACACTATCTTGCTACGACGAAACAACGTGAAGTTATTCCAGACGAAGAAACTTTAGAATAGTCCCTATTGTAAATCTAAATCTCTGAGGTAATTAGTTACATTAATTTCTTTATTTATAGTCTGAAACATCAAAAGATTTAAATATCGAGCATATAAAGATCTTTAACGTACGTTCCGGAACGTATATAGAGCTCAGTTGATGTGTTCAGTTGATGTGATTTGACAAAATAATTAAATTTAAATGTTTTCTACAACTACAATGTCGAATATTCATTTGCTTTATCGCAAAGCTACACAATAAGTTATCTGCCCACAGAGGGGAATCGAACCACGGATTTTAACTTGTAAATTCCACTAACCCACCGAGGAAAGTTGGAACAAGAGAAAATATTTGGAAGTTATAAAAAGTGCGGACAATTTGATTTTAATGTAAACCACTTGGCACGTGAACAATATAAAACAAACACACAACGTTAGGTGTGTAGGGGAAAAACAGGTGGCTTCCTCTAACAATCATTATATAAAATATTCTATGAGGACAGATCGATTAAGTTTTCAGGACGTTAGGACAGGTGGCGTTATTTCATTTGTCATGAAATAAGTAAGGATCGGTGTATCTGATTTAGAACAAACACCATGTCGACTGACAACTTACAATATAACCACTTCCGGTCCAACAAATACCAGTCTTCAAAATGTGGATCATTTAGAACAGACAAAATAATGAAATATTAATCACCAGAATGTTATTTACCAAAACACACATAAAAAAGTATTCAATATTTACCTCTCCTATTAGCGAAGAAAGTAACTAATCTGTAATCCCAGTTTACATACCAGTATATTTATATCTAGAGTTGTTTTACAGATTATCTGTGAACGAAGCATTACATCTATATAACCCAGAACTTAACGTTGTCTAATTTAACATGAATCGAAGAACTTTTGTTCGTAAAGTAATACGTAATTAGAAGACGACAAAAATATTAAAGTGTTAGAAATTCAAGGAACTTTTATATTTGTTTATTATATTAAATTCTATAAACGTTGTTTATAGCAAACAATTAATATCTTTACTAAAACTTACCAACCTGGTCGATTTACTTTAACAGTCGCTGATTGGCTTAAAAGGATTTGTATTTTTTTTATTATGAAACGTTGTTTGTTTGTGGATTCTAATATTTTAAAGACCTCAAATATCCTGCGTCTAGATGCTTTAAAACATTACCCTGGTAGATTCTATTTTCGAACTGTTTTACAGTAATACCTTTTAACCTTATTATTTCGTATAAATAGCTCACTGTTAGCTGAATATATTACTTTCAGTTTGTTTAAAAATGGTTTTAATTAGAAAACAACAAAGCAAAACATAGAATACGAAATTAGTGGTTGTAATAACCTTAACTGTTAAGGAAAGTAAATTCATATTTTAAGACACCATGAAATATACTTAAATCACATTTAAACAACAATTACACACACTGAAAATAAACATATGATCAGGAAGTTTCGTTAGCTGACTCAGATTGTCTAACGTGAAGATCAGGTGGACTGGTTTGATTCCAAGTCCACGTGCGAGACAGGATATATAGGGTACCAGCAGATAAGTAACCTTGAAAAGTCCAGCCGATCAAGCTGGATATCAGCTCCCCTAGTGGCTGGTTATGTTCAAAACCTTTCTGTCGTTCCCATACCATCACCTAGACAAAAAATTAAAACATAGAAAACGTCGTATTTGTGTCACAAAACAACTCATTTTGTTAAGTTTTCTGAATATAAACATAAATAAAAATTTTTTCCGACACGTCTTATATTAACTAAGTTATTGATTGTACAGTAAATCAGAGACAAAATATTTAATCGGAAATAGTTGTTTTTTTACTTCTATTATATTTTGCTCTGGATTTGTAACTAGGACGAAAACGAAATAATCATTACGTGTCTAAAAGATACAAACATGCTCGCCCTTTCAGCCGTTATAATGTTACGGTCAATCCCACTATTTGTTGGTAAAAGAGTAGCCCAAAAGTTGGCGGTGGGTGGTGATGACTAGCTGCCTTCCCTCTGGTCTTACACTGCTAAATTAGGGACGGCTAGCGCAGTTGGCCCTCGTGAAGCTTTGCGCAAAATTCCAAAACAAACAACCTCATATGACACTTCCAGTGGACTTTTCCAAAAGCGCGTCAAACAATGTTAGTATACTGTGTACAAAATGAGGACCTATAAGTGATTTGTAATCACTTGTGTCACATGTTTATCAGCATCAAGCGAGAATTATTGGTATTATTATTTATATACTTCTTGCGCCATCTATTAGCGAAATTTGATGACCTTAGCAAACGAAACTAAATAACGCATCGAGGATTGGGTAAGTCATCTTAAAACAGTTTGGGATATGCGAGTCAGCGAATTACATAAGAACCACATCAGATACAAAGTCGTAGTGGAAACTACGTTTTGATATTGTCTGACATTTCGAAGATAGTGGATCCGCCAAGAATCGATTGCTTTTGGGCAGAACATGTAACAAATCTTTCCGACGTAAAATATTCATACAATCAGATTGTAAAGACGTGTTCAGAACTGGAATTTAGAAATTTTCAGACGGGGTATTCCTGTATTGAATGACATTGAAAAACGAAGATATATGGATCAATTTGAGGTACCAGGAAATCATAGAAATTGATTTCAAGAACCACCCATGAAACTGTTTAGAGAATGAAGATATTAACTTTCTGGACGCAGCTCTAATAAACATTGGATTTCTGTGCAACCACATTGTTGAAATGAGCGCAAGAGAACAGTCGTATACTAAATGCATTATGGAAACCAATCAGGGAGGAGTGTATGCTTTTACCATGACAACCTTACTATGGAGTCTATAATGATGGAAATTAACTGCACATACGGTTGTTATATACAATATGACCAAACGCAGCAACATGGATTGTAACAACTTGTTAAGGCTTCAAAATAACTTAAACATAACTTGCTCGAGCCCCGTATTTGTAAAGTTCACCTTGTTTGTTTGTACTTAAGAACAATTATACACAATGGACTGTCTGTGCTCTGCCCACTACGGGTATAGAAACGCTGATTCTAACGTTGTAAGTCTGCAGACGTATCGCTGCGCCACATGGGGGTGTTATAAAGTTCATTTCAACATAAACTGTATATTTCTCTGTACACGCGCTCCCTGGTGGCTCAGCGGTAAACTTGAGGGCTTGTTACTCTTAAAATCACAGGTAGATCCCTTCCTTGGGCACAGCGCAAGACGATCGTGTGGTAGTTGTCAGCTTATTAAACAACACAACTCTGCAATTAGCGCCATCTGCAGGTTAGTTTTGAGTTCATTGTTAAAATAAAACAGTCTTTGAATGACGAGTGACGTGTCGCAGTGACTTTAAACAAGTAAGATAACTATAGTAAAGAAGATGTGTGAATTTTTTTATCTTACAAATCTTCAAGCAGGCTTGCCGAAAGTGAAAACACTGTAGTATCTGCTATGTTTGATTTTGTTTATCTGTTAGCTATTCGGGTTAGCCAGCCCTAATTTCTAAC
Organism: Tachypleus tridentatus; assembly: GCF_004210375.1. Taxonomy (NCBI): domain Eukaryota; kingdom Metazoa; phylum Arthropoda; class Merostomata; order Xiphosura; family Limulidae; genus Tachypleus; species Tachypleus tridentatus. The sequence continues at coordinate 34,685,971 of NW_027467777.1, read as the reverse complement.
AGATAGACTAGAAAGAATCTATCGCAGACTCTTTAAACTTTTCTTGTCGTACCGAATTGTGGGACTTGACTGCCACGCTTATAACGCATCCATGACCCCAATGTGCGGAGAGGGATTTTATCAACGGTGAATGGACGCGAACCTGGAAACATCTGAGTCTATCTCACACTGTGTATTATCAGAGCACTGTTGCTTTCTGATAAAACTGAAAAACAAAGGGCCAACTTTCAATACTGTTATTATTAAAGTTTGTTATTCTACATACCAGCAGATGGCGACCTTGAATACTTGAAGCATTATATTTCAGTGTCTGACGGTACTGTGGCTCCAGAGAGTGCCGAACCACGCTTGTCTTTCTCTTTGCATTTGTCTTTCTCCTTCTTTCAGATACGTCTTTACATAGGTATCTGGATAGAAAGAATTGTTGTAATAATTAATACACTTTTTAAATTTATAAATACACGATTTTTAAAATTATTGCTTTCTTTAAACTAAACCTATTTTGGCAGAACTAAGTCTAGAAAAACAAAACCACTATTCACTAGTAGCTGGAGCCGGGGTAGATTTTTTACACTCGATGGGGTGGGATGATTTTGCAACCACTTATGTGGACTGTTCAATTTGCAAATTGGTAATCTCTGATTATGTGAACCTGAAAGCTGTAAACATGCAATCACAGAGCAATCTTATTGCCATGATACTTGGATGTATACTTAGGCATACTGACTGAT
>NW_027467777.1:34584850-34684740 GCF_004210375.1 Tachypleus tridentatus | reverse complement strand
AACAGAAGCATTGTTACCTACCAAATATAGAACAACAGAAGACAAATGTGTAAGAAACAAATAACAGAAGCATTGTTACCTACCAAATATAGAACAACAGAACAAATGTGTAAGAAACAATTAACAGAAACATTGTTACCTACCAAATATAGAAAACAATGTATAAGAAACAAATAACAGAAACATTGTTACCTACCAAATATAGAACAACAGAAGGCGAATGTATAAGAAACAAATAACAGAAGCATTGTTACCTACCAAATATAGAACAACAGAAGACAAATGTATAAGAAACAATTAACAGAAGCATTGTTACCTACCAAATATAGAACAACAGAAGAAACAAATGTGTAAGAAACAAATAACAGAAACATTGTTACCTACCAAATATAGAACAACAGAAGACAGAATGTGTAAGAAACAAATAACAGAAACATTGTTACCTACCAAATATAGAACAACAGAAGACGAATGTATAAGAAACAAATAACAGAAGCATTGTTACCTACCAAATATAGAACAACAGAAGACAAATGTGTAAGAAACAATTAACAGAAACATTGTTACCTACCAAATATAGAACAACAGAAGACGAATGTATAAGAAACAAATAACAGAAGCATTGTTACCTACCAAATATAGAACAACAGAAGACAAATGTGTAAGAAACAAATAACAGAAACATTGTTACCTACCAAATATAGAACAACAGAAGACAAATGTGTAAGAAACAAATAACAGAAGCATTGTTACCTACCAAATATAGAACAACATATATAGAACAACAGAAGACAAATGTGTAAGAAACAATTAACAGAAGCATTGTTACCTACCAAATATAGAACAACAGAAGACGAATGTATAAGAAACAAATAACAGAAGCATTGTTACCTACCAAATATAGAACAACAGAAGACAAATGTGTAAGAAACAAATAACAGAAGCATTGTTACCTACCAAATATAGAACAACAGAAGACAAATGTGTAAGAAACAAATAACAGAAGCATTGTTACCTACCAAATATAGAACAACAGAAGACAGAATGTATAAGAAACAAATAACAGAAGCATTGTTACCTACCAAATATAGAACAACAGAAGACGAATGTATAAGAAACAAATAACAGAAGCATTGTTACCTACCAAATATAGAACAACAGAAGACAAATGTGTAAGAAACAAATAACAGAAACATTGTTACCTACCAAATATAGAACAACAGAAGACGAATGTATAAGAAACAAATAACAGAAGCATTGTTACCTACCAAATATAGAACAACAGAAGACAAATGTATAAGAAACAAATAACAGAAGCATTGTTACCTACCAAATATAGAACAACAGAAGACCAAAATGAATAAGAAACAAATAACAGAAGCATTGTTACCTACCAAATATAGAACAACAGAAGACAAATGTGTAAGAAACAAATAACAGAAACATTGTTACCTACCAAATATAGAACAACAGAAGACGAATGTATAAGAAACAAATAACAGAAGCATTGTTACCTACCAAATATAGAACAACAGAAGACGAATGTATAAGAAACAAATAACAGAAGCATTGTTACCTACCAAATATAGAACAACAGAAGCCAAATGTGTAAGAAACAATTAACAGAAACATTGTTACCTACCAAATATAGAACAACAGAAGACGAATGTATAAGAAACAAATAACAGAAGCATTGTTACCTACCAAATATAGAACAACAGAAGACAAATGTGTAAGAAACAAATAACAGAAACATTGTTACCTACCAAATATAGAACAACAGAAGACGAATGTATAAGAAACAAATAACAGAAGCATTGTTACCTACCAAATATAGAACAACAGAAGACAAATGTGTAAGAAACACAATAACAGAAACATTGTTACCTACCAAATATAGAACAACAGAAGACAAATGTGTAAGAAACAAATAACAGAAACATTGTTACCTACCAAATATAGAACAACAGAAGACGAATGTATAAGAAACAAATAACAGAAGCATTGTTACCTACCAAATATAGAACAACAGAAGACAAATGTGTAAGAAACAAATAACAGAAGCATTGTTACCTACCAAATATAGAACAACAGAAGACAAATGTGTAAGAAACAAATAACAGAAGCATTGTTACCTACCAAATATAGAACAACAGAAGACGAATGTATAAGAAACAAATAACAGAAGCATTGTTACCTACCAAATATAGAACAACAGAAGACGAATGTGTAAGAAACAAATAACAAAAACATTGTTACCTACCAAATATACAACAACAGAAGACGAATGTATAAGAAACAAATAACAGAAGCATTGTTACCTACCAAATATAGAACAACAGAAGACGAATGTATAAGAAACAAATAACAGAAGCATTGTTACCTACCAAATATAGAACAACAGAAGACGAATGTATAAGAAACAAATAACAGAAGCATTGTTATCTACCAAATATAGAACAACAGAAGGCAAAAGTGTAAGAAACAATTAACAGAAACATTGTTACCTACCAAATATAGAACAACAGAAGGCGAATGTATAAGAAACAAATAACAGAAGCATTGTTACCTACCAAATATAGAACAACAGAAGACGAATGTATAAGAAACAAATAACAGAAGCATTGTTACCTACCAAATATAGAACAACAGAAGCCAAATGTGTAAGAAACAGTTAACAGAAACATTGTTACCTACCAAATATAGAACAACAGAAGGCGAATGTATAAGAAACAAATAACAGAAGCATTGTTACCTACCAAATATAGAACAACAGAAGACAAATGTGTAAGAAACAATTAACAGAAACATTGTTACCTACCAAATATAGAACAACAGAAGGCGAATGTATAAGAAACAAATAACAGAAGCATTGATACCTACCAATCAAAGAACAACAGAAGCCAAATGTGTTAGAAACAATTAACAGAAGCATTGTTACCTACCAAATATAAAACAACAGAAGACAAATGTGTAAGAAGCTAATAACAGTTGCATTGTTACCTTCCAAATATAGAACAATGGAAGACGAATGTGTAAGAAACAAATAATAGAAACATTGTTACCTTCCAAATATAGAACAACAGAAGCCAAATGTGTAAGAAACAATTAACAGAAACATTGTTACCTACCAAATATAGAACAACAGAAGCCAAATGTGTAAGAAACAATTAACAGAAACATTGTTACCTACCAAATATAGAACAACAGAAGGCGAATGTATAAGAAACAAATAACAGAAGCATTGTTACCTACCAAATATAGAACAACAGAAGCCAAATGTGTAAGAAACAATTAACAGAAACATTGTAACCTACCAAATATAGAACAACACAAGACGAATGTGTAAGAAACAAATAACAGAAGCATTGTTACCTACCAAATATAGAACAACAGAAGACGAATGTATAAGAAACAAATAACAGAAGCATTGTTACCTACCAAATATAGAACAACAGAAGACAAATGTGTAAGAAACAATTAACAGAAACATTGTTACCTACCAAATATAGAACAACAGAAGGCGAATGTATAAGAAACAAATAACAGAAGCATTGATACCTACCAAATATAGAACAACAGAAGACAAATGTGTAAGAAACAATAACAGAAGCAAATAACAGAAGCATTGATACCTACCAATTATAGAACAACACAAGACAAATGTGTTAGAAACAAATAACAGAAGCATTGTTACCTACCAAATATAGAACAACAGAAGACGAATGTATAAGAAACAAATAACAGAAGCATTGTTACCTACCAAATATAGAACAACAGAAGACAAATGTATAAGAAACAAATAACAGAAGCATTGTTACCTACCAAATATAGAACAACAGAAGACGAATGTGTAAGAAACAAATAACAGAAGCATTGTTACCTACCAAATATAGAACAACAGAAGACGAATGTATAAGAAACAAATAACAGAAGCATTGTTACCTACCAAATATAGAACAACAGAAGACGAATGTATAAGAAACAAATAACAGAAGCATTGTTACCTACCAAATATAGAACAACAGAAGACGAATGTATAAGAAACAAATAACAGAAGCATTGTTACCTACCAAATATAGAACAACAGAAGACAAATGTGTAAGAAACAAATAACAGAAACATTGTTACCTACCAAATATAGAACAACAGAAGGCGAATGTATAAGAAACAAATAACAGAAGCATTGTTACCTACCAAATATAGAACAACAGAAGACGAATGTATAAGAAACAAATAACAGAAGCATTGTTACCTACCAAATATAGAACAACAGAAGACAAATGTGTAAGAAACAATTAACAGAAACATTGTTACCTACCAAATATAGAACAACAGAAGACGAATGTATAAGAAACAAATAACAGAAGCATTGTTACCTACCAAATATAGAACAACAGAAGACGAATGTGTAAGAAACAAATAACAGAAGCATTGTTACCTACCAAATATAGAACAACAGAAGCCAAATGTGTAAGAAACAATTAACAGAAACATTGTTACCTACCAAATATAGAACAACAGAAGGCGAATGTATAAGAAACAAATAACAGAAGCATTGTTACCTACCAAATATAGAACAACAGAAGACAAATGTGTAAGAAACAATTAACAGAAACATTGTTACCTACCAAATATAGAACAACAGAAGGCGAATGTATAAGAAACAAATAACAGAAGCATTGTTACCTACCAAATATAGAACAACAGAAGCCAAATGTGTAAGAAACAATTAACAGAAGCATTGTTACCTACCAAATATAAAACAACAGAAGACAAATGTGTAAGAAACAAATAACAGAAGCATTGTTACCTACCAAATATAGAACAACAGAAGACGAATGTGTAAGAAACAAATAACAGAAACATTGTTACCTACCAAATATAGAACAACAGAAGACAAATGTGTAAGAAACAATTAACAGAAACATTGTTACCTACCAAATATAGAACAACAGAAGCCAAATGTGTAAGAAACAATTAACAGAAACATTGTTACCTACCAAATATAGAACAACAGAAGACGAATGTATAAGAAACAAATAACAGAAGCATTGTTACCTACCAAATATAGAACAACAGAAGCAAATGTGTAAGAAACAATTAACAGAAACATTGTTACCTACCAAATATAGAACAACAGAAGACAGAATGTATAAGAAACAAATAACAGAAGCATTGTTACCTACCAAATAAAGAACAACAGAACACGAATGTATAAGAAACAAATAACAGAAGCATTGTTACCTACCAAATATAGAACAACAGAAGCGAAATGTGTAAGAAACAGTTAACAGAAACATTGTTACCTACCAAATATAGAACAACAGAAGGCAAATGTATAAGAAACAAATAACAGAAGCATTGTTACCTACCAAATATAGAACAACAGAAGACAAATGTGTAAGAAACAAATAACAGAAACATTGTTACCTACCAAATATAGAACAACAGAAGACGAATGTATAAGAAACAAATAACAGAAGCATTGTTACCTACCAATATAGAACAACAGAAGACAAATGTGTAAGAAACAATTAACAGAAGCATTGTTACCTACCAAATATAGAACAACAGAAGACAAATGTGTAAGAAACAAATAACAGAAGCATTGTTACCTACCAAATATAGAACAACAACAGAAGACAAATGTGTAAGAAACAAATAACAGAAACATTGTTACCTACCAAATATAGAACAACACAAGACGAATGTGTAAGAAACAAATAACAGAAGCATTGTTACCTACCAAATATAGAACAACAGAAGCCAAAAGTGTAAGAAACAATTAACAGAAACATTGTTACCTACCAAATATAGAACAACAGAAGACGAATGTATAAGAAACAAATAACAGAAGCATTGTTACCTACCAAATATAGAACAACAGAAGACAAATGTGTAAGAAACAAATAACAGAAGCATTGTTACCTACCAAATATAGAACAACAGAAGACAAATGTGTAAGAAACAAATAACAGAAGCATTGTTACCTACCAAATATAGAACAACAGAAGACGAATGTATAAGAAACAAATAACAGAAGCATTGTTACCTACCAAATATAGAACAACAGAAGACGAATGTATAAGAAACAAATAACAGAAACATTGTTACCTACCAAATATAGAACAACAGAAGACGAATGTGTAAGAAACAAATAACAAAAGCATTGTTACCTACCAAATATAGAACAACAGAAGACGAATGTATAAGAAACAAATAACAGAAGCATTGTTACCTACCAAATATAGAACAACAGAAGGCGAATGTATAAGAAACAAATAACAGAAGCATTGTTACCTACCAAATATAGAACAACAGAAGACGAATGTATAAGAAACAAATAACAGAAGCATTGTTACCTACCAAATATAGAACAACAGAAGGCAAAAGTGTAAGAAACAATTAACAGAAACATTGTTACCTACCAAATATAGAACAACAGAAGGCGAATGTATAAGAAACAAATAACAGAAGCATTGTTACCTACCAAATATAGAACAACAGAAGACGAATGTATAAGAAACAAATAACAGAAGCATTGTTACCTACCAAATATAGAACAACAGAAGCCAAATGTGTAAGAAACAGTTAACAGAAACATTGTTACCTACCAAATATAGAACAACAGAAGGCGAATGTATAAGAAACAAATAACAGAAGCATTGTTACCTACCAAATATAGAACAACAGAAGACAAATGTGTAAGAAACAATTAACAGAAACATTGTTACCTACCAAATATAGAACAACAGAAGGCGAATGTATAAGAAACAAATAACAGAAGCATTGATACCTACCAAACAAAGAACAACAGAAGCCAAATGTGTTAGAAACAATTAACAGAAGCATTGTTACCTACCAAATATAAAACAACAGAAGACAAATGTGTAAGAAGCTAATAACAGTTGCATTGTTACCTTCCAAATATAGAACAATGGAAGACGAATGTGTAAGAAACAAATAATAGAAACATTGTTACCTTCCAAATATAGATTAACAGAAGCCAAATGTGTAAGAAACAATTAACAGAAACATTGTTACCTACCAAATATAGAACAACAGAAGCCAAATGTGTAAGAAACAATTAACAGAAACATTGTTACCTACCAAATATAGAACAACAGAAGGCGAATGTATAAGAAACAAATAACAGAAGCATTGTTACCTACCAAATATAGAACAACAGAAGCCAAATGTGTAAGAAACAATTAACAGAAACATTGTTACCTACCAAATATAGAACAACAGAAGACAAATGTGTAAGAAACAAATAACAGAAGCATTGTTACCTACCAAATATAGAACAACAGAAGACGAATGTATAAGAAACAAATAACAGAAGCATTGTTACCTACCAAATATAGAACAACAGAAGACGAATGTGTAAGAAACAAATAACAGAAACATTGTTACCTACCAAATATAGAACAACAGAAGACAAATGTGTAAGAAACAAATAACAGAAACATTGTTACCTACCAAATATAGAACAACAGAAGACGAATGTATAAGAAACAAATAACAGAAGCATTGTTACCTACCAATTATAGAACAACAGAAGACAAATGTGTAAGAAACAAATAACAGAAGCATTGTTACCTACCAAATATAGAACAACAGAAGACAAATGTGTAAGAAACAAATAACAGAAGCATTGTTACCTACCAAATATAGAACAACAGAAGACAAATGTGTAAGAAACAAATAACAGAAGCATTGTTACCTACCAAATATAGAACAACAGAAGACGAATGTATAAGAAACAAATAACAGAAGCATTGTTACCTACCAAATATAGAACAACAGAAGACGAATGTATAAGAAACAAATAACAGAAGCATTGTTACCTACCAAATATAGAACAACAGAAGACGAATGTGTAAGAAACAAATAACAGAAACATTGTTACCTACCAAATATAGAACAATAGAAGACGAATGTATAAGAAACAAATAACAGAAGCATTGTTACCTACCAAATATAGAACAACAGAAGACAAATGTGTAAGAAACAAATAACAGAAACATTGTTACCTACCAAATATAGAACAACAGAAGGCGAATGTATAAGAAACAAATAACAGAAGCATTGTTACCTACCAAATATAGAACAACAGAAGCCAAATGTGTAAGAAACAATTAACAGAAGCATTGTTACCTACCAAATATAGAACAACACAAGACAAATGTGTAAGAAACAAATAACAGAAGCATTGTTACCTACCAAATATAGAACAACAGAAGACGAATGTGTAAGAAACAAATAACAGAAACATTGTTACCTACCAAATATAGAACAACAGAAGCCAAATGTGTAAGAAACAATTAACAGAAACATTGTTACCTACCAAATATAGAACAACAGAAGCCAAATGTGTAAGAAACAATTAACAGAAACATTGTTACCTACCAAATATAGAACAACAGAAGGCGAATGTATAAGAAACAAATAACAGAAGCATTGTTACCTACCAAATATAGAACAACAGAAGCCAAATGTGTAAGAAACAATTAACAGAAACATTGTTACCTACCAAATATAGAACAACACAAGACGAATGTGTAAGAAACAAATAACAGAAGCATTGTTACCTACCAAATATAGAACAACAGAAGACGAATGTATAAGAAACAAATAACAGAAGCATTGTTACCTACCAAATATAGAACAACAGAAGACAAATGTGTAAGAAACAAATAACAGAAACATTGTTACCTACCAAATATAGAACAACAAATGTGTAAGAAACAAATAACAGAAACATTGTTACCTACCAAATATAGAACAACAGAAGCCAAATGTGTAAGAAACAAATAACAGAAGCATTGTTACCTACCAAATATAGAACAACAGAAGGCAAATGTATAAGAAACAAATAACAGAAGCATTGTTACCTACCAAATATAGAACAACAGAAGACAAATGTGTAAGAAACAAATAACAGAAGCATTGTTACCTACCAAATATAGAACAACAGAAGACAAATGTGTAAGAAACAAATAACAGAAGCATTGTTACCTACCAAATATAGAACAACAGAAGACGAATGTATAAGAAACAAATAACAGAAGCATTGTTACCTACCAAATATAGAACAACAGAAGACGAATGTATAAGAAACAAATAACAGAAGCATTGTTACCTACCAAATATAGAACAACAGAAGACAAATGTGTAAGAAACAAATAACAGAAACATTGTTACCTACCAAATATACAACAACAGAAGACGAATGTATAAGAAACAAATAACAGAAGCATTGTTACCTACCAAATATAGAACAACAGAAGGCGAATGTATAAGAAACAAATAACAGAAGCATTGTTACCTACCAAATATAGAACAACAGAAGACGAATGTATAAGAAACAAATAACAGAAGCATTGTTACCTACCAAATATAGAACAACAGAAGACAAATGTGTAAGAAACAATTAACAGAAACATTGTTACCTACCAAATATAGAACAACAGAAGGCAAATGTATAAGAAACAAATAACAGAAGCATTGTTACCTACCAAATATAGAACAACAGAAGACGAATGTATAAGAAACAAATAACAGAAGCATTGTTACCTACCAAATATAGAACAACAGAAGACAAATGTGTAAGAAACAAATAACAGAAACATTGTTACCTACCAAATATAGAACAACAGAAGACGAATGTATAAGAAACAAATAACAGAAGCATTGTTACCTACCAAATATAGAACAACAGAAGACAAATGTGTAAGAAACAATTAACAGAAACATTGTAACCTACCAAATATAGAACAACACAAGACGAATGTGTAAGAAACAAATAACAGAAGCATTGTTACCTACCAAATATAGAACAACAGAAGCCAAAAGTGTAAGAAACAATTAACAGAAACATTGTTACCTACCAAATATAGAACAACAGAAGACAGAATGTATAAGAAACAAATAACAGAAGCATTGTTACCTACCAAATATAGAACAACAGAAGACAAATGTGTAAGAAACAAATAACAGAAACATTGTTAACCAAATATAGAACAACAGAAGACAAATGTGTAAGAAACAAATAACAGAAGCATTGTTACCTACCAAATATAGAACAACAGAAGACAAATGTGTAAGAAACAAATAACAGAAGCATTGTTACCTACCAAATATAGAACAACAGAAGACGAATGTATAAGAAACAAATAACAGAAGCATTGTTACCTACCAAATATTGAACAACAGAAGACGAATGTGTAAGAAACAATTAACAGAAACATTGTTACCTACCAAATATAGAACAACAGAAGACAAATGTGTAAGAAACAAATAACAGAAACATTGTTACCTACCAAATATAGAACAACAGAAGACGAATGTATAAGAAACAAATAACAGAAGCATTGTTACCTACCAAATATAGAACAACAGAAGACAAATGTGTAAGAAACAAATAACAGAAGCATTGTTACCTACCAAATATAGAACAACAGAAGACAAATGTGTAAGAAACAAATAACAGAAACATTGTTACCTACCAAATATAGAACAACAGAAGACGAATGTATAAGAAACAAATAACAGAAGCATTGTTACCTACCAAATATAGAACAACAGAAGACGAATGTATAAGAAACAAATAACAGAAGCATTGTTACCTACCAAATATAGAACAACAGAAGACAAATGTGTAAGAAACAATTAACAGAAACATTGTTACCTACCAAATATAGAACAACAGAAGGCGAATGTATAAGAAACAAATAACAGAAGCATTGTTACCTACCAAATATAGAACAACAGAAGACAAATGTGTAAGAAACAATTAACAGAAACATTGTTACCTACCAAATATAGAACAACAGAAGGCGAATGTATAAGAAACAAATAACAGAAGCATTGTTACCTACCAAATATAGAACAACAGAAACAAATGTGTAAGAAACAATTAACAGAAGCATTGTTACCTACCAAATATAGAACAACAGAAGACAAATGTGTAAGAAACAAATAACAGAAGCATTGTTACCTACCAAATATAGAACAACAGAAGACAAATGTGTAAGAAACAAATAACAGAAACATTGTTACCTACCAAATATAGAACAACAGAAGCCAAATGTGTAAGAAACAATTAACAGAAACATTGTTACCTACCAAATATAGAACAACAGAAGACAAATGTGTAAGAAACAATTAACAGAAACATTGTTACCTACCAAATATAGAACAACAGAAGACGAATGTATAAGAAACAAATAACAGAAGCATTGTTACCTACCAAATATAGAACAACAGAAGACAAATGTGTAAGAAACAATTAACAGAAGCATTGTTACCTACCAAATATAGAACAACAGAAGACAAATGTGTAAGAAACAAATAACAGAAGCATTGTTACCTACCAAATATAGAACAACAGAAGACGAATGTATAAGAAACAAATAACAGAAGCATTGTTACCTACCAAATATAGAACAACAGAAGACGAATGTGTAAGAAACAAATAACAGAAACATTGTTACCTACCAAATATAGAACAACACAAGACGAATGTGTAAGAAACAAATAACAGAAGCATTGTTACCTACCAAATATAGAACAACAGAAGACGAATGTATAAGAAACAAATAACAGAAGCATTGTTACCTACCAAATATAGAACAACAGAAGACGAATGTATAAGAAACAAATAACAGAAGCATTGTTACCTACCAAATATAGAACAACAGAAGACAAATGTGTAAGAAACAATTAACAGAAACATTGTTACCTACCAAATATAGAACAACAGAAGGCACGAATGTATAAGAAACAAATAACAGAAGCATTGTTACCTACCAAATATAGAACAACAGAAGACGAATGTATAAGAAACAAATAACAGAAGCATTGTTACCTACCAAATATAGAACAACAGAAGCCAAATGTGTAAGAAACAATTAACAGAAACATTGTTACCTACCAAATATAGAACAACACAAGACGAATGTATAAGAAACAAATAACAGAAGCATTGTTACCTACCAAATATAGAACAACAGAAGACAAATGTGTAAGAAACAATTAACAGAAACATTGTTACCTACCAAATATAGAACAACAGAAGGCGAATGTATAAGAAACAAATAACAGAAGCATTGTTACCTACCAAATATAGAACAACAGAAGCCAAATGTGTAAGAAACAATTAACAGAAGCATTGTTACCTACCAATTATAGAACAACACAAGACAAATGTGTAAGAAACAAATAACAGAAGCATTGTTACCTACCAAATATAGAACAACAGAAGACGAATGTGTAAGAAACAAATAACAGAAACATTGTTACCTACCAAATATAGAACAACAGAAGACAAATGTGTAAGAAACAATTAACAGAAACATTGTTACCTACCAAATATAGAACAACAGAAGCCAAATGTGTAAGAAACAATTAACAGAAACATTGTTACCTACCAAATATAGAACAACAGAAGACAAATGTGTAAGAAACAAATAACAGAAACATTGTTACCTACCAAATATAGAACAACAGAAGGCGAATGTATAAGAAACAAATAACAGAAGCATTGTTACCTACCAAATATAGAACAACAGAAGACAAATGTGTAAGAAACAAATAACAGAAGCATTGTTACCTACCAAATATAGAACAACAGAAGACGAATGTGTAAGAAACAAATAACAGAAGCATTGTTACCTACCAAATATAGAACAACAGAAGACGAATGTGTAAGAAACAAATAACAGAAACATTGTTACCTACCAAATATAGAACAACAGAAGACGAATGTATAAGAAACAAATAACAGAAGCATTGTTACCATTGTTACCAAATATAGAACAACAGAAGACAAATGTGTAAGAAACAAATAACAGAAGCATTGTTACCTACCAAATATAGAACAACAGAAGACAAATGTGTAAGAAACAAATAACAGAAACATTGTTACCTACCAAATATAGAACAACAGAAGACGAATGTATAAGAAACAAATAACAGAAGCATTGTTACCTACCAAATATAGAACAACAGAAGACGAATGTATAAGAAACAAATAACAGAAGCATTGTTACCTACCAAATATAGAACAACAGAAGACAAATGTGTAAGAAACAAATAACAGAAACATTGTTACCTACCAAATATAGAACAACAGAAGACGAATGTATAAGAAACAAATAACAGAAGCATTGTTACCTACCAAATATAGAACAACAGAAGAATGTATAAGAAACAAATAACAGAAGCATTGTTACCTACCAAATATAGAACAACAGAAGACAAATGTGTAAGAAACAAATAACAGAAGCATTGTTAACAAATATAACAAATGTGTAAGAAACAAATAACAGAAGCATTGTTACCTACCAAATATAGAACAACAGAAGACAAATGTGTAAGAAACAAATAACAGAAGCATTGTTACCTACCATATATAGAACAACAGAAGCCAAATGTGTAAGAAACAATTAACAGAAGCATTGTTACCTACCAATTATAGAACAACACAAGACAAATGTGTAAGAAACAAATAACAGAAGCATTGTTACCTACCAAATATAGAACAACAGAAGACAAATGTGTAAGAAACAAATATAACAGAAACATTGTTACCTACCAAATATAGAACAACAGAAGACGAATGTGTAAGAAACAAATAACAGAAACATTGTAACCTACCAAATATAGAACAACACAAGACGAATGTATAAGAAACAAATAACAGAAGCATTGTTACCTACCAAATATAGAACAACAGAAGGCGAATGTATAAGAAACAAATAACAGAAGCATTGTTACCTACCAAATATAGAACAACAGAAGACGAATGTATAAGAAACAAATAACAGAAGCATTGTTACCTACCAAATATAGAACAACAGAAGACAAATGTGTAAGAAACAATTAACAGAAACATTGTTACCTACCAAATATAGAACAACAGAAGGCGAATGTATAAGAAACAAATAACAGAAGCATTGTTACCTACCAAATATAGAACAACAGAAGACAAATGTGTAAGAAACAATTAACAGAAGCATTGTTACCTACCAAATATAGAACAACAGAAGACAAATGTGTAAGAAACAAATAACAGAAGCATTGTTACCTACCAAATATAGAACAACAGAAGACGAATGTGTAAGAAACAAATAACAGAAACATTGTTACCTACCAAATATAGAACAACAGAAGACAAATGTGTAAGAAACAATTAACAGAAACATTGTTACCTACCAAATATAGAACAACAGAAGACAAATGTGTAAGAAACAATTAACAGAAACATTGTTACCTACCAAATATAGAACAACAGAAGACGAATGTATAAGAAACAAATAACAGAAGCATTGTTACCTACCAAATATAGAACAACAGAAGACAAATGTGTAAGAAACAATTAACAGAAACATTGTTACCTACCAAATATAGAACAACACAAGACGAATGTGTAAGAAACAAATAACAGAAGCATTGTTACCTACCAAATATAGAACAACAGAAGGCGAATGTATAAGAAACAAATAACAGAAGCATTGTTACCTACCAAATATAGAACAACAGAAGACGAATGTATAAGAAACAAATAACAGAAGCATTGTTACCTACCAAATATAGAACAACAGAAGCCAAATGTGTAAGAAACAATTAACAGAAACATTGTTACCTACCAAATATAGAACAACAGAAGGCGAATGTATAAGAAACAAATAACAGAAGCATTGTTACCTACCAAATATAGAACAACAGAAGACAAATGTGTAAGAAACAATTAACAGAAACATTGTTACCTACCAAATATAGAACAACAGAAGACGAATGTATAAGAAACAAATAACAGAAGCATTGTTACCTACCAAATATAGAACAACAGAAGACAAATGTGTAAGAAACAAATAACAGAAGCATTGTTACCTACCAAATATAGAACAACAGAAGACAAATGTGTAAGAAACAAATAACAGAAGCATTGTTACCTACCAAATATAGAACAACAGAAGACAAATGTGTAAGAAACAAATAACAGAAACATTGTTACCTACCAAATATAGAACAACAGAAGACGAATGTGTAAGAAACAAATAACAGAAACATTGTTACCTACCAAATATAGAACAACAGAAGACAAATGTGTAAGAAACAATTAACAGAAACATTGTTACCTACCAAATATAGAACAACAGAAGACGAATGTATAAGAAACAAATAACAGAAGCATTGTTACCTACCAAATATAGAACAACAGAAGACAAATGTGTAAGAAACAAATAACAGAAGCATTGTTACCTACCAATTATAGAACAACACAAGACAAATGTGTAAGAAACAAATAACAGAAGCATTGTTACCTACCAAATATAGAACAACAGAAGACGAATGTATAAGAAACAAATAACAGAAGCATTGTTACCTACCAAATATAGAACAACAGAAGACGAATGTGTAAGAAACAAATAACAGAAACATTGTTACCTACCAAATATAGAACAACAGAAGACGAATGTGTAAGAAACAAATAACAGAAACATTGTTACCTACCAAATATAGAACAACAGAAGACGAATGTATAAGAAACAAATAACAGAAGCATTGTTACCTACCAAATATAGAACAACAGAAGACGAATGTATAAGAAACAAATAACAGAAGCATTGTTACCTACCAAATATAGAACAACAGAAGACGAATGTATAAGAAACAAATAACAGAAGCATTGTTATCTACCAAATATAGAACAACAGAAGGCAAAAGTGTAAGAAACAATTAACAGAAACATTGTTACCTACCAAATATAGAACAACAGAAGGCGAATGTATAAGAAACAAATAACAGAAGCATTGTTACCTACCAAATATAGAACAACAGAAGACGAATGTATAAGAAACAAATAACAGAAGCATTGTTACCTACCAAATATAGAACAACAGAAGCCAAATGTGTAAGAAACAATTAACAGAAACATTGTTACCTACCAAATATAGAACAACAGAAGGCGAATGTATAAGAAACAAATAACAGAAGCATTGTTACCTACCAAATATAGAACAACAGAAGACAAATGTGTAAGAAACAATTAACAGAAACATTGTTACCTACCAAATATAGAACAACAGAAGGCGAATGTATAAGAAACAAATAACAGAAGCATTGTTACCTACCAAATATAGAACAACAGAAGCCAAATGTGTAAGAAACAATTAACAGAAGCATTGTTACCTACCAAATATAAAACAACAGAAGACAAATGTGTAAGAAACAAATAACAGAAGCATTGTTACCTACCAAATATAGAACAACAGAAGACGAATGTGTAAGAAACAAATAACAGAAACATTGTTACCTACCAAATATAGAACAACAGAAGCCAAATGTGTAAGAAACAATTAACAGAAACATTGTTACCTACCAAATATAGAACAACAGAAGCCAAATGTGTAAGAAACAATTAACAGAAACATTGTTACCTACCAAATATAGAACAACAGAAGGCGAATGTATAAGAAACAAATAACAGAAGCATTGTTACCTACCAAATATAGAACAACAGAAGCCAAATGTGTAAGAAACAATTAACAGAAACATTGTAACCTACCAAATATAGAACAACACAAGACGAATGTGTAAGAAACAAATAACAGAAGCATTGTTACCTACCAAATATAGAACAACAGAAGACGAATGTATAAGAAACAAATAACAGAAGCATTGTTACCTACCAAATATAGAACAACAGAAGACAAATGTGTAAGAAACAATTAACAGAAACATTGTTACCTACCAAATATAGAACAACAGAAGGCGAATGTATAAGAAACAAATAACAGAAGCATTGTTACCTACCAAATATAGAACAACAGAAGACAAATAAGAAACAAATAACAGAAACATTGTTACCTACCAAATATGAATGTATAAGAAACAAATAACAGAAGCATTGTTACCTACCAAATATAGAACAACAGAAGACAAATGTGTAAGAAACAAATAACAGAAGCATTGTTACCTACCAAATATAGAACAACAGAAGACAAATGTGTAAGAAACAAATAACAGAAGCATTGTTACCTACCAAATATAGAACAACAGAAGACGAATGTATAAGAAACAAATAACAGAAGCATTGTTACCTACCAAATATAGAACAACAGAAGACGAATGTGTAAGAAACAAATAACAAAAACATTGTTACCTACCAAATATAGAACAACAGAAGACGAATGTGTAAGAAACAAATAACAGAAACATTGTTACCTACCAAATATAGAACAAAGAAGACGAATGTATAAGAAACAAATAACAGAAGCATTGTTACCTACCAAATATAGAACAACAGAAGACGAATGTATAAGAAACAAATAACAGAAGCATTGTTACCTACCAAATATAGAACAACAGAAGACGAATGTATAAGAAACAAATAACAGAAGCATTGTTATCTACCAAATATAGAACAACAGAAGGCAAAAGTGTAAGAAACAATTAACAGAAACATTGTTACCTACCAAATATAGAACAACAGAAGGCGAATGTATAAGAAACAAATAACTGAAGCATTGTTACCTACCAAATATAGAACAACAGAAGACGAATGTATAAGAAACAAATAACAGAAGCATTGTTACCTACCAAATATAGAACAATAGAAGCCAAATGTGTAAGAAACAATTAACAGAAACATTGTTACCTACCAAATATAGAACAACAGAAGGCGAATGTATAAGAAACAAATAACAGAAGCATTGTTACCTACCAAATATAGAACAACAGAAGACAAATGTGTAAGAAACAATTAACAGAAACATTGTTACCTACCAAATATAGAACAACAGAAGGCGAATGTATAAGAAACAAATAACAGAAGCATTGTTACCTACCAATATAGAACAACAGAAGCCAAATGTGTAAGAAACAATTAACAGAAGCATTGTTACCTACCAAATATAAAACAACAGAAGACAAATGTGTAAGAAACAAATAACAGTTGCATTGTTACCTACCAAATATAGAACAACAGAAGACGAATGTGTAAGAAACAAATAACAGAAACATTGTTACCTACCAAATATAGAACAACAGAAGCCAAATGTGTAAGAAACAATTAACAGAAACATTGTTACCTACCAAATATAGAACAACAGAAGCCAAATGTGTAAGAAACAATTAACAGAAACATTGTTACCTACCAAATATAGAACAACAGAAGGCGAATGTATAAGAAACAAATAACAGAAGCATTGTTACCTACCAAATATAGAACAACAGAAGCCAAATGTGTAAGAAACAATTAACAGAAACATTGTAACCTACCAAATATAGAACAACACAAGACGAATGTGTAAGAAACAAATAACAGAACATTGTTACCTACCAAATATAGAACAACAGAAGACGAATGTATAAGAAACAAATAACAGAAGCATTGTTACCTACCAAATATAGAACAACAGAAGACGAATGTATAAGAAACAAATAACAGAAGCATTGTTACCTACCAAATATAGAACAACAGAAGACAAATGTGTAAGAAACAATTAACAGAAACATTGTTACCTACCAAATATAGAACAACAGAAGACGAATGTATAAGAAACAAATAACAGAAGCATTGTTACCTACCAAATATAGAACAACAGAAGACAAATGTGTTAGAAACAATTAACAGAAGCATTGTTACCTACCAAATATAAAACAACAGAAGACAAATGTGTAAGAAACAAATAACAGAAGCATTGTTACCTACCAAATATAGAACAACAGAAGACGAATGTATAAGAAACAAATAACAGAAGCATTGTTACCTACCAAATATAGAACAACAGAAGACAAATGTGTAAGAAACAAATAACAGAAGCATTGTTACCTACCAAATATAGAACAACAGAAGACGAATGTGTAAGAAACAAATAACAGAAACATTGTTACCTACCAAATATAGAACAACAGAAGACAAATATAGAAACAAATAACAGAACATTGTTACCTACCAAATATAGAACAACGAATAAGAAACAAATAACAGAAGCATTGTTACCTACCAAATATAGAACAACAGAAGACGAATGTATAAGAAACAAATAACAGAAGCATTGTTACCTACCAAATATAGAACAACAGAAGACAAATGTGTAAGAAACAAATAACAGAAGCATTGTTACCACCAAATATAGAACAACAGAAGACGAATGTATAAGAAACAAATAACAGAAGCATTGTTACCTACCAAATATAGAACAACAGAAGACGAATGTGTAAGAAACAAATAACAGAAGCATTGTTACCTACCAAATATAGAACAACAGAAGACGAATGTGTAAGAAACAAATAACAGAAGCATTGTTACCTACCAAATATAGAACAACAGAAGACAAATGTATAAGAAACAAATAACAGAAGCATTGTTACCTACCAAATATAGAACAACAGAAACGAAGTAAGAAACAAATAACAGAAGCATTGTTACCTACCAAATATAGAACAACAGAAGACGAATGTATAAGAAACAAATAACAGAAGCATTGTTACCTACCAAATATAGAACAACAGAAGACAAATGTGTAAGAAACAAATAACAGAAACATTGTTACCTACCAAATATAGAACAACAGAAGACGAATGTATAAGAAACAAATAACAGAAGCATTGTTACCTACCAAATATAGAACAACAGAAGACGAATGTATAAGAAACAAATAACAGAAGCATTGTTACCTACCAAATATAGAACAACAGAAGACAAATGTGTAAGAAACAAATAACAGAAACATTGTTACCTACCAAATATAGAACAACAGAAGACGAATGTATAAGAAACAAATAACAGAAGCATTGTTACCTACCAAATATAGAACAACAGAAGACAAATGTGTAAGAAACAATTAACAGAAACATTGTTACCTACCAAATATAGAACAACAGAAGGCGAATGTATAAGAAACAAATAACAGAAGCATTGTTACCTACCAAATATAGAACAACAGAAGACAAATGTGTAAGAAACAAATAACAGAAGCATTGTTACCTACCAAATATAGAACAACAGAAGACAAATGTGTAAGAAACAAATAACAGAAGCATTGTTACCTACCAAATATAGAACAACAGAAGACGAATGTGTAAGAAACAAATAACAGAAACATTGTTACCTACCAAATATAGAACAACAGAAGACAAATGTGTAAGAAACAAATAACAGAAACATTGTTACCTACCAAATATAGAACAACAGAAGACAAATGTGTAAGAAACAAATAACAGAAACATTGTTACCTACCAAATATAGAACAACAGAAGACGAATGTATAAGAAACAAATAACAGAAGCATTGTTACCTACCAAATATAGAACAACAGAAAGAAACAATTAACAGAAACATTGTTACCTACCAAATATAGAACAACAGAAGACGAATGTATAAGAAACAAATAACAGAAGCATTGTTACCTACCAAATATAGAACAACAGAAGACAAATGTATAAGAAACAAATAACAGAAGCATTGTTACCTACCAAATATAGAACAACAGAAGACGAATGTATAAGAAACAAATAACAGAAGCATTGTTACCTACCAAATATAGAACAACAGAAGCCAAATGTGTAAGAAACAATTAACAGAAACATTGTTACCTACCAAATATAGAACAACAGAAGACGAATGTATAAGAAACAAATAACAGAAGCATTGTTACCTACCAAATATAGAACAACAGAAGACAAATGTGTAAGAAACAAATAACAGAAACATTGTTACCTACCAAATATAGAACAACAGAAGACAAATGTGTAAGAAACAATTAACAGAAACATTGTTACCTACCAAATATAGAACAACAGAAGACAAATGTGTAAGAAACAAATAACAGAAACATTGTTACCTACCAAATATAGAACAACAGAAGACGAATGTGTAAGAAACAAATAACAGAAGCATTGTTACCTACCAAATATAGAACAACAGAAGACAAATGTGTAAGAAACAATTAACAGAAACATTGTTACCTACCAAATATAGAACAACAGAAGACGAATGTATAAGAAACAAATAACAGAACATTGTTACCTACCAAATATAGAACAACAGAAGACGAATGTATAAGAAACAAATAACAGAAGCATTGTTACCTACCAAATATAGAACAACAGAAGACAAATGTGTAAGAAACAATTAACAGAAACATTGTTACCTACCAAATATAGAACAACAGAAGGCGAATGTATAAGAAACAAATAACAGAAGCATTGTTACCTACCAAATATAGAACAACAGAAGCATTGTTACCTACCAAATGTGTAAGAAACAAATAACAGAAGCATTGTTACCTACAAATATAGAACAACAGAAGACAAATGTGTAAGAAACAAATAACAGAAGCATTGTTACCTACCAAATATAGAACAACAGAAGACAAATGTGTAAGAAACAAATAACAGAAGCATTGTTACCTACCAAATATAGAACAACAGAAGACGAATGTGTAAGAAACAAATAACAGAAACATTGTTACCTACCAAATATAGAACAACAGAAGACGAATGTGTAAGAAACAAATAACAGAAACATTGTTACCTACCAAATATAGAACAACAGAAGACGAATGTATAAGAAACAAATAACAGAAGCATTGTTACCTACCAAATATAGAACAACAGAAGACGAATGTATAAGAAACAAATAACAGAAGCATTGTTACCTACCAAATATAGAACAACAGAAGACGAATGTATAAGAAACAAATAACAGAAGCATTGTTATCTACCAAATATAGAACAACAGAAGGCAAAAGTGTAAGAAACAATTAACAGAAACATTGTTACCTACCAAATATAGAACAACAGAAGGCGAATGTATAAGAAACAAATAACAGAAGCATTGTTACCTACCAAATATAGAACAACAGAAGACGAATGTATAAGAAACAAATAACAGAAGCATTGTTACCTACCAAATATAGAACAACAGAAGCCAAATGTGTAAGAAACAATTAACAGAAACATTGTTACCTACCAAATATAGAACAACAGAAGGCGAATGTATAAGAAACAAATAACAGAAGCATTGTTACCTACCAAATATAGAACAACAGAAGACAAATGTGTAAGAAACAATTAACAGAAACATTGTTACCTACCAAATATAGAACAACAGAAGGCGAATGTATAAGAAACAAATAACAGAAGCATTGTTACCTACCAAATATAGAACAACAGAAGCCAAATGTGTAAGAAACAATTAACAGAAGCATTGTTACCTACCAAATATAAGAACAACAGAAGACAAATGTGTAAGAAACAAATAACAGAAGCATTGTTACCTACCAAATATAGAACAACAGAAGACGAATGTGTAAGAAACAAATAACAGAAACATTGTTACCTACCAAATATAGAACAACAGAAGACAAATGTGTAAGAAACAAATAACAGAAACATTGTTACCTACCAAATATAGAACAACAGAAGCCAAATGTGTAAGAAACAATTAACAGAAACATTGTTACCTACCAAATATAGAACAACAGAAGACAAATGTGTAAGAAACAAATAACAGAAACATTGTTACCTACCAAATATAGAACAACAGAAACCAAATGTGTAAGAAACAAATAACAGAAACATTGTTACCTACCAAATATAGAACAACAGAAGACGAATGTATAAGAAACAAATAACAGAAGCATTGTTACCTACCAAATATAGAACAACAGAAGCCAAATGTGTAAGAAACAATTAACAGAAACATTGTTACCTACCAAATATAGAACAACAGAAGACGAATGTATAAGAAACAAATAACAGAAGCATTGTTACCTACCAAATATAGAACAACAGAAGACAAATGTATAAGAAACAAATAACAGAAGCATTGTTACCTACCAAATATAGAACAACAGAAGACAAATGTGTAAGAAACAAATAACAGAAGCATTGTTACCTACCAAATATAGAACAACAGAAGACGAATGTATAAGAAACAAATAACAGAAGCATTGTTACCTACCAAATATAGAACAACAGAAGACAAATGTGTAAGAAACAATTAACAGAAACATTGTTACCTACCAAATATAGAACAACAGAAGACGAATGTGTAAGAAACAAATAACAGAAACATTGTTACCTACCAAATATAGAACAACAGAAGACAAATGTGTAAGAAACAAATAACTAAGAAACAAATAACAGAAGCATTGTTACCTACCAAATATAGAACAACAGAAGACAAATGTATAAGAAACAAATAACAGAAGCATTGTTACCTACCAAATATAGAACAACAGAAGACAAATGTGTAAGAAACAAATAACAGAAGCATTGTTACCTACCAAATATAGAACAACAGAAGACGAATGTATAAGAAACAAATAACAGAAGCATTGTTACCTACCAAATATAGAACAACAGAAGACGAATGTATAAGAAACAAATAACAGAAGCATTGTTACCTAACAAATATAGAACAACACAAGACGAATGTGTAAGAAACAAATAACAAAAACATTGTTACCTACCAAATATAGAACAACAGAAGACGAATGTATAAGAAACAAATAACAGAAGCATTGTTACCTACCAAATATAGAACAACAGAAGACGAATGTATAAGAAACAAATAACAGAAGCATTGTTACCTACCAAATATAGAACAACAGAAGACGAATGTATAAGAAACAAATAACAGAAGCATTGTTACCTACCAAATATAGAACAACAGAAGGCAAAAGTGTAAGAAACAATTAACAGAAACATTGTTACCTACCAAATATAGAACAACAGAAGGCGAATGTATAAGAAACAAATAACTGAAGCATTGTTACCTACCAAATATAGAACAACAGAAGAC
This sequence comes from Tachypleus tridentatus, assembly GCF_004210375.1. Taxonomy (NCBI): domain Eukaryota; kingdom Metazoa; phylum Arthropoda; class Merostomata; order Xiphosura; family Limulidae; genus Tachypleus; species Tachypleus tridentatus. The sequence goes on along the minus strand of NW_027467777.1, from coordinate 34,660,913 downwards.
GAATGTATAAGAAACAAATAACAGAAGCATTGTTACCTACCAAATATAGAACAACAGAAGCCAAATGTGTAAGAAACAATTAACAGAAACATTGTTACCTACCAAATATAGAACAACAGAAGGCGAATGTATAAGAAACAAATAACAGAAGCATTGTTACCTACCAAATATAGAACAACAGAAGACAAATGTGTAAGAAACAATTAACAGAAACATTGTTACCTACCAAATATAGAACAACAGAAGGCGAATGTATAAGAAACAAATAACAGAAGCATTGATACCTACCAATCAAAGAACAACAGAAGCCAAATGTGTAAGAAACAATTAACAGAAGCATTGTTACCTACCAAATATAAAACAACAGAAGACAAATGTGTAAGAAGCTAATAACAGTTGCATTGTTACCTTCCAAATATAGAACAATGGAAGACGAATGTGTAAGAAACAAATAATAGAAACATTGTTACCTTCCAAATATAGATTAACAGAAGCCAAATGTGTAAGAAACAATTAACAGAAACATTGTTACCTACCAAATATAGAACAACAGAAGCCAAATGTGTAAGAAACAATTAACAGAAACATTGTTACCTACCAAATATAGAACAACAGAAGACGAATGTATAAGAAACAAATAACAGAAGCATTGTTACCTACCAAATATAGAACAACAGAAGCCAAATGTGTAAGAAACAATTAACAGAAACATTGTTACCTACCAAATATAGAACAACAGAAGACAAATGTGTAAGAAACAAATAACAGAAGCATTGTTACCTACCAAATATAGAACAACAGAAGACGAATGTATAAGAAACAAATAACAGAAGCATTGTTACCTACCAAATATAGAACAACAGAAGACGAATGTATAAGAAACAAATAACAGAAGCATTGTTACCTACCAAATATAGAACAACAGAAGACAAATGTGTAAGAAACAATTAACAGAAACATTGTTACCTACCAAATATAGAACAACAGAAGACGAATGTATAAGAAACAAATAACAGAAGCATTGTTACCTACCAAATATAGAACAACAGAAGACAAATGTGTAAGAAACAAATAACAGAAGCATTGTTACCTACCAAATATAGAACAACAGAAGCCAAATGTGTAAGAAACAAATAACAGAAGCATTGATACCTACCAATTATAGAACAACACAAGACAAATGTGTTAGAAACAAATAACAGAAGCATTGTTACCTACCAAATATTGAACAACAGAAGACGAATGTATAAGAAACAAATAACAGAAGCATTGTTACCTACCAAATATAGAACAACAGAAGACGAAATGTGTAAGAAACAAATAACAGAAACATTGTTACCTACCAAATATAGAACAACAGAAGACGAATGTATAAGAAACAAATAACAGAAACATTGTTACCTACCAAATATAGAACAACAACAGAAGAAACAAATAACGAATGTATAAGAAACAAATAACATAACAGAAACATTGTTACCTACCAAATATAGAACAACAGAACAGAAGACAGAAGCATGTAAGAAACAAATAACAGAACATTGTTACCTACCAAATATAGAGACGAATGTATAAGAAACAAATAACAGAAGCATTGTTACCTAAATGTGTAAGAAACAATTAACAGAAACATTGTTACCTACCAAATATAGAACAACAGAAGACAAATGTATAAGAAACAAATAACAGAAGCATTGTTACCTACCAAATATAGAACAACAGAAGACGAATGTATAAGAAACAAATAACATATTGACCTACCAAATATAGAACAACAGAAGACAAATGTGTAAGAAACAATTAACAGAAACATTGTTACCTACCAAATATAGAACAACAGAAGACGAATGTATAAGAAACAAATAACAGAAGCATTGTTACCTACCAAATATAGAACAACAGAAGACAAATGTGTAAGAAACAAATAACAGAAACATTGTTACCTACCAAATATAGAACAACAGAAGACGAATGTATAAGAAACAAATAACAGAAGCATTGTTACCTACCAAATATAGAACAACAGAAGACAAATGTGTAAGAAACAAATAACAGAAACATTGTTACCTACCAAATATAGAACAACAGAAGACAAATGTGTAAGAAACAAATAACAGAAACATTGTTACCTACCAAATATAGAACAACAGAAGACGAATGTATAAGAAACAAATAACAGAAGCATTGTTACCTACCAAATATAGAACAACAGAAGACAAATGTGTAAGAAACAAATAACAGAAACATTGTTACCTACCAAATATAGAACAACAGAAGACAAATGTGTAAGAAACAATTAACAGAAACATTGTTACCTACCAAATATAGAACAACAGAAGGCGAATGTATAAGAAACAAATAACAGAAGCATTGTTACCTACCAAATATAGAACAACAGAAGCCAAATGTGTAAGAAACAAATAACAGAAACATTGTTACCTACCAAATATAGAACAACAGAAGACAAATGTGTAAGAAACAAATAACAGAAGCATTGTTACCTACCAAATATAGAACAACAGAAGACAAATGTAAGAAACAAATAAAGAAACATTGTTACCTACCAAATATAGAACAACAGAAGACAAATGTTAAGAAACAAATAACAGAAGCATTGTTACCTACCAAATATAGAACAACAGAAGACAAATGTGTAAGAAACAAATAACAGAAACATTGTTACCTACCAAATATAGAACAACAGAAGACGAATGTATAAGAAACAAATAACAGAAGCATTGTTACCTACCAAATATAGAACAACAGAAGACGAATGTGTAAGAAACAAATAACAGAAGCATTGTTACCTACCAAATATAGAACAACAGAAGACAAATGTGTAAGAAACAAATAACAGAAACATTGTTACCTACCAAATATAGAACAACAGAAGACGAATGTATAAGAAACAAATAACAGAAGCATTGTTACCTACCAAATATAGAACAACAGAAGACGAATGTATAAGAAACAAATAACAGAAGCATTGTTACCTACCAAATATAGAACAACAGAAGACAAATGTGTAAGAAACAAATAACAGAAACATTGTTACCTACCAAATATAGAACAACAGAAGACGAATGTATAAGAAACAAATAACAGAAGCATTGTTACCTACCAAATATAGAACAACAGAAGACAAATGTGTAAGAAACAATTAACAGAAACATTGTTACCTACCAAATATAGAACAACAGAAGACGAATGTATAAGAAACAAATAACAGAAGCATTGTTACCTACCAAATATAGAACAACAGAACACAAATGTGTAAGAAACAAATAACAGAAGCATTGTTACCTACCAAATATAGAACAACAGAAGACAAATGTGTAAGAAACAAATAACAGAAACATTGTTACCTACCAAATATAGAACAACAGAAGACAAATGTGTAAGAAACAAATAACAGAAACATTGTTACCTACCAAATATAGAACAACAGAAGCCAAATGTGTAAGAAACAAATAACAGAAACATTGTTACCTACCAAATATAGAACAACAGAAGCCAAATGTGTAAGAAACAATTAACAGAAACATTGTTACCTACCAAATATAGAACAACAGAAGGCGAATGTATAAGAAACAAATAACAGAAGCATTGTTACCTACCAAATATAGAACAACAGAAGCCAAATGTGTAAGAAACAATTAACAGAAACATTGTAACCTACCAAATATAGAACAACACAAGACGAATGTGTAAGAAACAAATAACAGAAGCATTGTTACCTACCAAATATAGAACAACAGAAGGCGAATGTATAAGAAACAAATAACAGAAGCATTGTTACCTACCAAATATAGAACAACAGAAGACGAATGTATAAGAAACAAATAACAGAAGCATTGTTACCTACCAAATATAGAACAACAGAAGCCAAATGTGTAAGAAACAATTAACAGAAACATTGTTACCTACCAAATATAGAACAACAGAAGCGAATGTATAAGAAACAAATAACAGAAGCATTGTTACCTACCAAATATAGAACAACAGAAGACAAATAAGAAACAAATAACAGAAGCATTGTTACCTACCAAATATAGAACAACAGAAGACAAATGTGTAAGAAACAATTAACAGAAGCATTGTTACCTACCAAATATAGAACAACAGAAGACAAATGTGTAAGAAACAAATAACAGAAGCATTGTTACCTACCAAATATAGAACAACAGAAGACGAATGTATAAGAAACAAATAACAGAAGCATTGTTACCTACCAAATATAGAACAACAGAAGACGAATGTGTAAGAAACAAATAACAAAAACATTGTTACCTACCAAATATAGAACAACAGAAGACAAATGTGTAAGAAACAAATAACAGAAACATTGTTACCTACCAAATATAGAACAACAGAAGACGAATGTATAAGAAACAAATAACAGAAGCATTGTTACCTACCAAATATAGAACAACAGAAGACGAATGTATAAGAAACAAATAACAGAAGCATTGTTACCTACCAAATATAGAACAACAGAAGACGAATGTATAAGAAACAAATAACAGAAGCATTGTTACCTACCAAATATAGAACAACAGAAGACAAATGTGTAAGAAACAATTAACAGAAACATTGTTACCTACCAAATATAGAACAACAGAAGGCGAATGTATAAGAAACAAATAACAGAAGCATTGTTACCTACCAAATATAGAACAACAGAAGACGAATGTATAAGAAACAAATAACAGAAGCATTGTTACCTACCAAATATAGAACAACAGAAGCCAAATGTGTAAGAAACAATTAACAGAAACATTGTTACCTACCAAATATAGAACAACAGAAGGCGAATGTATAAGAAACAAATAACAGAAGCATTGTTACCTACCAAATATAGAACAACAGAAGACAAATGTGTAAGAAACAATTAACAGAAACATTGTTACCTACCAAATATAGAACAACAGAGGCGAATGTATAAGAAACAAATAACAGAAGCATTGTTACCTACCAAATATAGAACAACAGAAGCCAAATGTGTAAGAAACAATTAACAGAAGCGTTGTTACCTACCAAATATAAAACAACAGAAGACAAATGTAAGAAACTAATAACAGTTGCATTGTTACCTTCCAAATATAGAACAATGGAAGAATGTGTAAGAAACAAATAACAGAAACATTGTTACCTACCAAATATAGAACAACAGAAGCCAAATGTGTAAGAAACAATTAACAGAAACATTGTTACCTACCAAATATAGAACAACAGAAGACAAATGTGTAAGAAACAAATAACAGAAACATTGTTACCTACCAAATATAGAACAACAGAAGGCGAATGTATAAGAAACAAATAACAGAAACATTGTTACCTACCAAATATAGAACAACAGAAGCCAAATGTGTAAGAAACAGTTAACAGAAACATTGTTACCTACCAAATATAGAACAACAGAAGACAAATGTGTAAGAAACAATTAACAGAAACATTGTTACCTACCAAATATAGAACAACAGAAGGCGAATGTATAAGAAACAAATAACAGAAGCATTGTTACCTACCAAATATAGAACAACAGAAGACAAATGTGTAAGAAACAATTAACAGAAACATTGTTACCTACCAAATATAGAACAACACAAGACGAATGTGTAAGAAACAAATAACAGAAGCATTGTTACCTACCAAATATAGAACAACAGAAGACGAATGTATAAGAAACAAATAACAGAAGCATTGTTACCTACCAAATATAGAACAACAGAAGCCAAATGTGTAAGAAACAATTAACAGAAACATTGTTACCTACCAAATATAGAACAACAGAAGACGAATGTATAAGAAACAAATAACAGAAGCATTGTTACCTACCAAATATAGAACAACAGAAGACAAAAGTGTAAGAAACAATTAACAGAAACATTGTTACCTACCAAATATAGAACAACAGAAGCGAATGTATAAGAAACAAATAACAGAAGCATTGTTACCTACCAAATATAGAACAACAGAAGACAAATGTGTAAGAAACAAATAACAGAAGCATTGTTACCTACCAAATATAGAACAACAGAAGACAAATGTGTAAGAAACAAATAACAGAAGCATTGATACCTACCAAATATAGAACAACACAAGACAAATGTGTAAGAAACAAATAACAGAAGCATTGTTACCTACCAAATATTGAACAACAGAAGACGAATGTATAAGAAACAAATAACAGAAGCATTGTTACCTACCAAATATAGAACAACAGAAGACGAATGTATAAGAAACAAATAACAGAAGCATTGTTACCTACCAAATATAGAACAACAGAAGACGAATGTATAAGAAACAAATAACAGAAGCATTGTTACCTACCAAATATAGAACAACAGAAGCCAAATGTGTAAGAAACAATTAACAGAAACATTGTTACCTACCAAATATAGAACAACAGAAGACGAATGTATAAGAAACAAATAACAGAAACATTGTTACCTACCAAATATAGAACAACAGAAGACGAATGTATAAGAAACAAATAACAGAAGCATTGTTACCTACCAAATATAGAACAACAGAAGACGAATGTATAAGAAACAAATAACAGAAGCATTGTTACCTACCAAATATAGAACAACAGAAGCCAAATGTGTAAGAAACAATTAACAGAAACATTGTTACCTACCAAATATAGAACAACAGAAGACGAATGTATAAGAAACAAATAACAGAAGCATTGTTACCTACCAAATATAGAACAACAGAAACCAAATGTGTAAGAAACAATTAACAGAAACATTGTTACCTACCAAATATAGAACAACAGAAGGCGAATGTATAAGAAACAAATAACAGAAGCATTGTTACCTACCAAATATAGAACAACAGAAGACAAATGTGTAAGAAACAAATAACAGAAGCATTGTTACCTACCAAATATAGAACAACAGAAGACAAATGTGTAAGAAACAATTAACAGAAACATTGTTACCTACCAAATATAGAACAACAGAAGACAAATGTATAAGAAACAAATAACAGAAGCATTGTTACCTACCAAATATAGAACAACAGAAGACGAATGTATAAGAAACAAATAACAGAAACATTGTTACCTACCAAATATAGAACAACAGAACAAATGTGTAAGAAACAATTAACAGAAACATTGTTACCTACCAAATATAGAACAACAGAAGACAAATGTATAAGAAACAAATAACAGAAGCATTGTTACCTACCAAATATAGAACAACAGAAACCAAATGTGTAAGAAACAATTAACAGAAACATTGTTACCTACCAAATATAGAACAACAGAAGGCGAATGTATAAGAAACAAATAACAGAAGCATTGTTACCTACCAAATATAGAACAACAGAAGACGAATGTATAAGAAACAAATAACAGAAGCATTGTTACCTACCAAATATAGAACAACAGAAGCCAAATGTGTAAGAAACAATTAACAGAAACATTGTTACCTACCAAATATAGAACAACAGAACGAATGTATAAGAAACAAATAACAGAAGCATTGTTACCTACCAAATATAGAACAACAGAAGCCAAATGTGTAAGAAACAATTAACAGAAGCATTGTTACCTACCAAATATAGAACAACAGAAGACAAATGTGTAAGAAACAAATAACAGAAGCATTGTTACCTACCAAATATAGAACAACAGAAGACAAATGTGTAAGAAACAAATAACAGAAGCATTGTTACCTACCAAATATAGAACAACAGAAGACAAATGTGTAAGAAACAAATAACAGAAGCATTGTTACCTACCAAATATAGAACAACAGAAGACGAATGTATAAGAAACAAATAACAGAAGCATTGTTACCTACCAAATATTGAACAACAGAAGACGAATGTGTAAGAAACAATTAACAGAAACATTGTTACCTACCAAATATAGAACAACAGAAGACGAATGTGTAAGAAACAAATAACAGAAACATTGTTACCTACCAAATATAGAACAAAGAAGACGAATGTATAAGAAACAAATAACAGAAGCATTGTTACCTACCAAATATAGAACAACAGAAGCCGAATGTATAAGAAACAAATAACAGAAGCATTGTTACCTACCAAATATAGAACAACAGAAGACGAATGTATAAGAAACAAATAACAGAAGCATTGTTATCTACCAAATATAGAACAACAGAAGGCAAAAGTGTAAGAAACAATTAACAGAAACATTGTTACCTACCAAATATAGAACAACAGAAGCAGAATGTATAAGAAACAAATAACAGAAGCATTGTTACCTACCAAATATAGAACAACAGAAGACGAATGTATAAGAAACAAATAACAGAAGCATTGTTACCTACCAAATATAGAACAACAGAAGCCAAATGTGTAAGAAACAATTAACAGAAACATTGTTACCTACCAAATATAGAACAACAGAAGGCGAATGTATAAGAAACAAATAACAGAAGCATTGTTACCTACCAAATATAGAACAACAGAAGACAAATGTGTAAGAAACAATTAACAGAAACATTGTTACCTACCAAATATAGAACAACAGAAGGCGAATGTATAAGAAACAAATAACAGAAGCATTGATACCTACCAATAAAGAACAACAGAAGCCAAATGTGTAAGAAACAATTAACAGAAGCATTGTTACCTACCAAATATAAAACAACAGAAGACAAATGTGTAAGAAGCTAATAACAGTTGCATTGTTACCTTCCAAATATAGAACAATGGAAGACGAATGTGTAAGAAACAAATAATAGAAACATTGTTACCTTCCAAATAAAGATTAACAGAAGCCAAATGTGTAAGAAACAATTAACAGAAACATTGTTACCTACCAAATATAGAACAACAGAAGCCAAATGTGTAAGAAACAATTAACAGAAACATTGTTACCTACCAAATATAGAACAACAGAAGGCGAATGTATAAGAAACAAATAACAGAAACATTGTTACCTACCAAATATAGAACAACAGAAGCCAAATGTGTAAGAAACAATTAACAGAAACATTGTTACCTACCAAATATAGAACAACAGAAGCCAAATGTGTAAGAAACAATTAACAGAAACATTGTTACCTACCAAATATAGAACAACAGAAGGCGAATGTATAAGAAACAAATAACAGAAGCATTGTTACCTACCAAATATAGAACAACAGAAGCCAAATGTGTAAGAAACAATTAACAGAAACATTGTAACCTACCAAATATAGAACAACACAAGACGAATGTGTAAGAAACAAATAACAGAAGCATTGTTACCTACCAAATATAGAACAACAGAAGGCGAATGTATAAGAAACAAATAACAGAAGCATTGTTACCTACCAAATATAGAACAACAGAAGACGAATGTATAAGAAACAAATAACAGAAGCATTGTTACCTACCAAATATAGAACAACAGAAGCCAAAAGTGTAAGAAACAATTAACAGAAACATTGTTACCTACCAAATATAGAACAACAGAAGGCGAATGTATAAGAAACAAATAACAGAAGCATTGTTACCTACCAAATATAGAACAACAGAAGCCAAATGTGTAAGAAACAATTAACAGAAACATTGTTACCTACCAAATATAGAACAACAGAAGGCGAATGTATAAGAAACAAATAACAGAAGCATTGTTACCTACCAATCATAGAACAACAGAAGCCAAATGTGTAAGAAACAAATAACAGAAGCATTGTTACCTACCAAATATAGAACAACAGAAGACAAATGTGTAAGAAACAAATAACAGAAGCATTGTTACCTACCAAATATAGAACAACAGAAGACAAATGTGTAAGAAACAAATAACAGAAGCATTGTTACCTACCAAATATAGAACAACAGAAGACGAATGTATAAGAAACAAATAACAGAAGCATTGTTACCTACCAAATATAGAACAACAGAAGACGAATGTATAAGAAACAAATAACAGAAGCATTGTTACCTACCAAATATAGAACAACAGAAGACGAATGTATAAGAAACAAATAACAGAAGCATTGTTACCTACCAAATATAGAACAACAGAAGCCAAATGTGTAAGAAACAATTAACAGAAACATTGTTACCTACCAAATATAGAACAACAGAAGGCGAATGTATAAGAAACAAATAACTGAAATATTGTTACCTACCAAATATAGAACAACAGAAGGCGAATGTATAAGAAACAAATAACAGAAGCATTGTTACCTACCAAATATAGAACAACAGAAGACGAATGTATAAGAAACAAATAACAGAAGCATTGTTACCTACCAAATATAGAACAACAGAAGCCAAATGTGTAAGAAACAATTAACAGAAACATTGTTACCTACCAAATATAGAACAACAGAAGGCGAATGTATAAGAAACAAATAACAGAAGCATTGTTACCTACCAAATATAGAACAACAGAAACCAAATGTGTAAGAAACAATTAACAGAAACATTGTTACCTACCAAATATAGAACAACAGAAGGCGAATGTATAAGAAACAAATAACAGAAGCATGTTACCTACCAATATAGAACAACAGAAGCCAAATGTGTAAGAAACAAATAACAGAAGCATTGTTACCTACCAAATATAGAACAACAGAAGACAAATGTGTTAAGAAACAATTAACAGAAGCATTGTTACCTACCAATTATAGAACAACAGAAGACAAATGTGTAAGAAACAAATAACAGAAGCATTGTTACCTACCAAATATAGAACAACAGAAGACGAATGTATAAGAAACAAATAACAGAAGCATTGTTACCTACCAAATATAGAACAACAGAAGACGAATGTATAAGAAACAAATAACAGAAGCATTGTTACCTACCAAATATAGAACAACAGAAGACGAATGTATAAGAAACAAATAACAGAAGCATTGTTACCTACCAAATATAGAACAACAGAAGCCAAATGTGTAAGAAACAATTAACAGAAACATTGTTACCTACCAAATATAGAACAACAGAAGACGAATGTATAAGAAACAAATAACAGAAGCATTGTTACCTACCAAATATAGAACAACAGAAGACGAATGTATAAGAAACAAATAACAGAAGCATTGTTACCTACCAAATATAGAACAACAGAAGACAAATGTGTAAGAAACAAATAACAGAAGCATTGTTACCTACCAAATATAGAACAACAGAAGACGAATGTATAAGAAACAAATAACAGAAGCATTGTTACCTACCAAATATAGAACAACAGAAGACGAATGTATAAGAAACAAATAACAGAAAGCATTGTTACCTACCAAATATAGAACAACAGAAGACGAATGTATAAGAAACAAATAACAGAAGCATTGTTACCTACCAAATATAGAACAACAGAAGCCAAATGTGTAAGAAACAATTAACAGAAACATTGTTACCTACCAAATATAGAACAACAGAAGACGAATGTATAAGAAACAAATAACAGAAGCATTGTTACCTACCAAATATAGAACAACAGAAGACGAATGTATAAGAAACAAATAACAGAAGCATTGTTACCTACCAAATATAGAACAACAGAAGCCAAATGTGTAAGAAACAATTAACAGAAACATTGTTACCTACCAAATATAGAACAACAGAAGACGAATGTATAAGAAACAAATAACAGAAGCATTGTTACCTACCAAATATAGAACAACAGAAGACAAATGTGTAAGAAACAATTAACAGAAACATTGTTACCTACCAAATATAGAACAACAGAAGGCGAATGTATAAGAAACAAATAACAGAAGCATTGTTACCTACCAAATATAGAACAACAGAAGCCAAATGTGTAAGAAACAATTAACAGAAACATTGTTACCTACCAAATATAGAACAACAGAAGGCGAATGTATAAGAAACAAATAACAGAAGCATTGTTACCTACCAAATATAGAACAACAGAAGCCAAATGTGTAAGAAACAAATAACAGAAGCATTGTTACCTACCAAATATAGAACAACAGAAGACAAATGTGTTAGAAACAATTAACAGAAGCATTGTTACCTACCAAATATAAAACAACAGAAGACAAATATGTAAGAAACAAATAACAGAAGCATTGTTACCTACCAAATATAGAACAACAGAAGACGAATGTATAAGAAACAAATAACAGAAGCATTGTTACCTACCAAATATAGAACAACAGAAGACGAATGTATAAGAAACAAATAACAGAAGCATTGTTACCTACCAAATATAGAACAACACAAGACAAATGTGTAAGAAACAATTAACAGAAGCATTGTTACCTACCAAATATAGAACAACAGAAGACAAATGTGTAAGAAACAAATAACAGAAGCATTGTTACCTACCAAATATAGAACAACAGAAGACGAATGTATAAGAAACAAATAACAGAAGCATTGTTACCTACCAAATATAGAACAACAGAAGCCAAAAGTGTAAGAAACAATTAACAGAAACATTGTTACCTACCAAATATAGAACAACAGAAGTCGAATGTATAAGAAACAAATAACTGAAGCATTGTTACCTACCAAATATAGAACAACAGAAGACGAATGTATAAGAAACAAATAACAGAAGCATTGTTACCTACCAAATATAGAACAACAGAAGACAAATGTGTAAGAAACAATTAACAGAAACATTGTTACCTACCAAATATAGAACAACAGAAGACAAATGTATAAGAAACAAATAACAGAAGCATTGTTACCTACCAAATATAGAACAACAGAAACAAATGTGTAAGAAACAATTAACAGAAACATTGTTACCTACCAAATATAGAACAACAGAAGGCGAATGTATAAGAAACAAATAACAGAAGCATTGTTACCTACCAAATATAGAACAACAGAAGACGAATGTATAAGAAACAAATAACAGAAGCATTGTTACCTACCAAATATAGAACAACAGAAGCCAAATGTGTAAGAAACAATTAACAGAAACATTGTTACCTACCAAATATAGAACAACAGAAGGCGAATGTATAAGAAACAAATAACAGAACCATTGATACCTACCAAATATAGAACAACAGAAGCCAAATGTGTTAGAAACAATTAACAGAAACATTGTTACCTACCAAATATAAAACAACAGAAGACAAATGTGTAAGAAACAAATAACACTTGCATTGTTACCTACCAAATATAGAACAATGGAAGACGAATGTGTAAGAAACAAATAATAGAAACATTGTTACCTACCAAATATAGAACAACAGAAGACGAATGTGTAAGAAACAAATAACAGAAGCATTGTTACCTACCAAATATAAAACAACAGAAGACAAATGTGTAAGAAACAATTAACAGAAACATTGTTACCTACCAAATATAGAACAACAGAAGGCGAATGTATAAGAAACAAATAACAGAACCATTGATACCTACCAATCATAGAACAACAGAAGCCAAATGTGTTAGAAACAATTAACAGAAGCATTGTTACCTACCAAATATAAAACAACAGAAGACAAATGTGTAAGAAGCTAATAACAGTTGCATTGTTACCTTCCAAATATAGAACAATGGAAGACGAATGTGTAAGAAACAAATAATAGAAACATTGTTACCTTCCAAATATAGATTAACAGAAGACGAATGTGTAAGAAACAAATAATAGAAACATTGTTACCTACCAAATATTGAACAACAGAAGACGAATGTGTAAGAAATAATTAAGATTGTTTTTTCTGTCTCGCTGAATAGAGATTTGGAATCCATTGTTGTGTTTTTCGAAGTTTGGCTACTGTTGTTGTAGAGGGACGTTTCCAGATCTAAGTCTATAGCAATGTCTTCCTGCATGTCTTGGAATCCTGTTAGAGAAAACTAGGAATGTTAAAGAGAGCTATATTTATAACATTCATGGACCTTTTGGTGCAAAATTATATCAAATACAGAAACTAACAACAATCAGACTGTGATTTAAGTATTGTTTCACAAAGTGAGCTTTTAAACCAGTCACGTTTTTAAGTGAACTGAAAGTTTTGTGTTCTGGATATTTTTGAACAATTTTGCTATCGAAACAGTTTTATTTATTCCAAAAGTTCATTAGTATAAACGTTACCTAATTGAACAAGGCTTAACGAATCATCATTTTCTTTTGTTCGTAAATGTATTGGTAAATTCACTTCCACAGTTGGTTATAAATAAGACATTTAAATCATTTATATAAAGGTTTTAGGTTTAAGGAAAAGCGCGAATATTTATAATTATTCTGTAGATTTGGCGAAACACTATTGGGAAAAGTAAACGGTATAGTTAGAGATATAGAATTCTTGTTTGTAATATTCATTTTAAGTCACTAAAAAGTTTATTTTTTGAATTGTAGAGTTTATTTTGTTATATATATATTTATATAGATGCTGTTAAAATTTGTTTATTGTTGTTGACAAGTGGGCCCTAAAAGAGGCCAGAAACCTTTCTTTGTAATCCAGTCCGAGCCCCTATACAACTAATTTATTTTCCATAACATAAATTCCTTTGGGTCCTTGCACTATTTTTCGTCCGCCATCAGACTACCTACGTGAATACATGCGTCTGTCACCCAATCGTTTAGTGACATTTTGTGCAAAATAATCACATATCAGATGCTATACACTTACATGATAAACAGCACGTATACCTGCTACACATTTAACATCGGAGTAGCGTGTTCTTCATAGACTCTCGTGAAAGGATTTTCAAACGATGGTTCGTTCTAGAAATCGTCACGATAGATACCTTCTATTCCTGCCTGTTGTATTTACTTAGCGTTATAAATAGTTTATTAGTACTCTGCAGACCGACTTTGATTACTTCATTAACTATCGTGTAATAATATATTAAGTGGCTAAACTAAATTTGTGAACCTATATAATGTGAGAAGCCAACTTCAAGGAAGTTTACTGAAATTGAGGAAAGAAAATCCTAAACAAAAGACAGTATTTTAGTCTTATCTGGACTTCCCGAGTTCCAGTACGACCTGTTATTTAAGGATGCTTTATCTGGAGTTCTCACTGAAATTTTATAGAAGTTAAACCCCAATAAACGTATTTCAAAGAACAATTTTCTCAAGAAGTAAAACAATTAAAGTTAGATAGTGTTGTCCACGGCGCTAGGTTTCATATTAAATTATTGTATTTAAATATTCCATTGGAAGAAACTGTACAACTAAGTGAAACTTTTTTTACAACAATGTTTCTAACAAGTAACCATTCCTAAACCGAAATATTTACAACCAGTTTCTTCACAATGGTGTTTCCAACAAACAACCATTCTTAAACCGATTTCTTTACAACAATGGTCCTTAAACCGGTTTATTCTGAATCTAATGAATTTTGCTATTAAACAATGTCATTTTTTTAATGGAAAGCATCACGGATGGTGTCGTCCTGGGTTCGAGACTGGTCAGTGTTTTCTTTAAGTTTCTTTGAATAGAAGTATAATGTGTAAGGTAGGACGCGAGAAGTATAATACTAATAAACAGAATATTAAACATTCAGTTAAACAGAACAAGTTTGTATAAAGTGTAAGGTAGGACGCGAGAAGTATGATAACACTAATAAACAGAATATTAAACATTCAGTTAAACAGAACAAGTTTGTATAAAGTGTAAGGTAGGACGCGAGAAGTATGATAACACTAATAAACAGAATATTAAACATTCAGTTAAACAGAACAAGTTAGTATAAAGTGTAAGGTAGGACGCGAGAAGTATGATAACACTAATAAACAGAATATTGAACATTCAGTTAAACAGAACAAGTTAGTATAAAGTGTAAGGTAGGACGCGAGAAGAATGATAACACTAATAAACAGAATATTAAACATTCAGTTAAACAGAACAAGTTTGTATAAAGTGTAAGGTAGGACGCGAGAAGTATGATAACACTAATAAACAGAATATTAAACATTCAGTTAAACAGAACAAGTTAGTATAAAGTGTAAGGTAGGACGCGAGAAGTATGATAACACTAATAAACAGAATATTAAACATACAGTTAAACAGAACACGTTTGTATAAAGTGTAAGGTAGGGCGCGAGAAGTATGATAACACTAATAAACAGAATATTGAACATTCAGTTAAACAGAGCAAGTTTGTATAAAGTGTAAGGTAGGACGCGAGAAGTATGATAACACTAATAAACAGAATATTAAACATACAGTTAAACAGAACAAGTTAGTATAAAGTGTAAGGTAGGGCGCGAGAAGTATGATAACACTAATAAACAGAATATTGAACATTCAGTTAAACAGAACAAGTTTGTATAAAGTGTAAGGTAGGACGCGAGAAGTATGATAACACTAATAAACAGAATATTGAACATTCAGTTAAACAGAACAAGTTTGTATAAAGTGTAAGGTAGGACGCGAGAAGTATGATAACACTAATAAACAGAATATTAAACATTCAGTTAAACAGAACAAGTTAGTATAAAGTGTAAGGTAGGACGCGAGAAGTATGATAACACTAATAAACAGAATATTGAACATTCAGTTAAACAGAACAAGTTAGTATAAAGTGTAAGGTAGGACGCGAGAAGTATAATACTAATAAGCAGAATATTAAACATTCAGTTAAACAGAACAAGTTAGTATAAAGTGTAAGGTAGGACGCGAGAATTATGATGACACTAATAAACAGAATATTGAACATTCAGTTAAACAGAACAAGTTAGTATAAAGTGTAAGGTAGGACGCGAGAAGTATGATAACACTAATAAACAGAATATTGAACATTCAGTTAAACAGAACAAGTTAGTATAAAGTGTAAGGTAGGACGCGAGAAGTATGATAACACTAATAAACAGAATATTAAACATTCAGTTAAACAGAACAAGTTAGTATAAAGTGTAAGGTAGGACGCGAGAAGTATGATAACACTAATAAACAGAATATTAAACATTCAGTTAAACAGAACAAGTTAGTATAAAGTGTAAGGTAGGACGCGAGAAGTATGATAACACTAATAAACAGAATATTGAACATACAGTTAAACAGAACACGTTTGTATAAAGTGTAAGGTAGGACGCGAGAAGTATGATAACACTAATAAACAGAATATTAAACATTCAGTTAAACAGAACAAGTTAGTATAAAGTGTAAGGTAGGACGCGAGAAGTATAATACTAATAAACAGAATATTAAACATTCAGTTAAACAGAACAAGTTAGTATAAATTGTAAGGTAGGACGCGAGAATTATGATGACACTAATAAACAGAATATTGAACATTCAGTTAAACAGAACAAATTTGTATAAAGTGTAAGGTAGGACGCGAGAAGTATGATAACACTAATAAACAGAATATTGAACTTTCAGTTAAACGAACAAGTTTGTATAAAGTGTAAGGTAGGACGCGAGAAGTATGATAACACTAATAAACAGAATATTAAACATTCAGTTAAACAGAACAAGTTAGTATAAAGTGTAAGGTAGGACGCGAGAAGTATAATACTAATAAACAGAATATTAAACATTCAGTTAAACAGAACAAGTTAGTATAAAGTGTAAGGTAGGACGCGAGAAGTATAATACTAATAAACAGAATATTAAACATTCAGTTAAACAGAACAAGTTAGTATAAAGTGTAAGGTAGGACGCGAGAATTATGATGACACTGATAAACAGAATATTGAACATTCAGTTAAACAGAACAAATTTGTATAAAGTGTAAGGTAAGACGCGAGAATTATGATGACACTAATAAACAGAATATTGAACATTCAGTTAAACAGAACACGTTTTATAAAGTGTAAGGTAGGACGCGAGAAGTATGATAACACTAATAAACAGAATATTAAACATTCAGTTAAACAGAACAAGTTTGTATAAAGTGTAAGGTAGGACGCGAGAAGTATGATAACACTAATAAACAGAATATTGAACATTCAGTTAAACAGAACAAGTTAGTATAAAGTGTAAGGTAGGACGCGAGAAGTATGATAACACTAATAAACAGAATATTAAACATTCAGTTAAACAGAACAAGTTTGTATAAAGTGTAAGGTAGGACGCGAGAAGTATGATAACACTAATAAACAGAATATTAAACATACAGTTAAACAGAACAAGTTTGTATAAAGTGTAAGGTAGGACGCGAGAAGTATGATAACACTAATAAACAGAATATTAAACATACAGTTAAACAGAACAAGTTTGTATAAAGTGTAAGGTAGGACGCGAGAAGTATGATAACACTAATAAACAGAATATTAAACATTCAGTTAAACAGAACAAATTTGGGGGGGGAAATTTTTTTTTATTGTTAAGATCATTTTATCTACTTCGCCCCCAAGTTCTAGTACTATAAATCCTCAAGTTTACTGCTCAGCTAAGTTTCCACTCTTAAAGATCGGTCACAATAATATTAAATGAACGGTAAGCAATCACTGTTTAAAATGATACAATTTTTCTGTCACTCACACACACAAATAAACGGGATCATATATGTATATATATCTAAAGCATGTGATAAAATATTAAAATAACTAAACTCGTGGGGTATTTACAAATCATGAATATAATAGTTTTACGAAACTTAGTATTAAAACTTGTTTGTTCATGAGTGAGTGCTGTCAATAAAACGAGAGAATAGCTGCTTTGGAAAATGATTATCTATACAAATATAATAGTACTGTCTGTTGTCTATATAAATATAATATTACTGTCTGTTGTCCATATGAATATAATAGTACTGTCTGTTGTCTATATAAATATAATATTACTGTCTGTTGTCTATATAAATATAATAGTACTGTCTGTTGTCTATATAAATATAATAGTACTGTCTGTTGTCTATATAAATATAATAGTACTGTCTGTTGTCTATATAAATATGATAGCACTGTCTGTTGTCTATATAAATATAATATTACTGTCTGTTGTCTATATAAATATAATATTACTGTCTGTTGTCTATATAAATATAATAGTACTGTCTGTTGTCTATATGAATATAATAGCACTGTCTGTTGTCTATATAAGTATAATAGTACTGTCTGTTGTTTATATGAATATAATAGCACTGTCTGTTGTCTATATAAGTATAATAGTACTGTCTGTTGTCTATATAAATATAATATTACTGTCTGTTGTCTATATAAATATAATATTACTGTCTGTTGTCTATATGAATATAATAGTACTGTCTGTTGTCTATATAAATATAATATTACTGTCTGTTGTCTATATGAATATAATAGCACTGTCTGTTGTCTATATAAGTATAATAGTACTGTCTGTTGTCTATATGAATATAATAGCACTGTCTGTTGTCTATATAAGTATAATAGTACTGTCTGTTGTCTGTATAAATATAATATTACTGTCTGTTGTCTATATAAATATAATATTACTGTCTGTTGTCTATATGAATATAATAGCACTGTCTGTTGTCTATATAAATATAATATTACTGTCTGTTGTCTATATAAATATAATAGTACTGTCTGTTGTCTATATAAGTATAATAGTACTGTCTGTTGTCTATATAAATATAATATTACTGTCTGTTGTCTATATAAGTATATTAGTTCTGTCTGTAATCTGTATAAATATAAGTGCAGTCTGTTGTCTATATAAGTATATTAGTTCTGTCTGTAATCTGTATAAATATAACAGTGCAGTCTGTTATCTATATGAATATAATAGTACTAGTCTGTTATCTATATAAAGGTAGCAATACACTCTGTAATATATATAACCATAATAGTACTGTCTGTTGTCTATATAAATATATAGTTCTGTCTGTTATCTATATAAAAGTAGCAGTACAGTCTGTTATCTATATAAATATAACTGTACAGTCTGTATGTGGGTAAATTTTCATACAGTTACATACAGTAAGTTTTCATACAGTTACATAGAGTAAGTTTTCATACAGTTACATACAGTAAGTGTTCATACAGCTACATAAAGTAAGTTGTCATACAGTTACATACAGTAAGTTTTCATACAGTTACATATAGTAAGTTTTCATATAGTTACATACAGTAAGTGTTCATACAGTTACATACAGTAAGTTTTCATACAGTTACATATAGTAAGTTTTCATACAGTTACATACAGTAAGTTATCATACAGTTACATACAGTAAGTTTTCATACAGTTACATACAGTAAGTTTTCATACAGTTACATACAGTAAGTTTACATACAGTTACATATAGTAAGTTTTCATACAGTTACATACAGTAAGTTTTCATACAGTTACATATAGTAAGTTTTCATATAGTTACATACAGTAAGTGTTCATACAGTTACATACAGTAAGTTTTCATACAGTTACATATAGTAAGTTTTCATACAGTTACATACAGTAAGTGTTCATACAGTTATATACAGTGAGTTTTCATACAGTTATATACAGGAAGAGTAAGCCACTCCAGCTAGTAAAGAATAAATCAACCTGCCTTCAGGAACACCGTGTTCAGCTTCTTTCGCCCAAGGTATCGAACACAAAACAGTCAGATAGTGTTACATGGGTTGCGTTCTGATCATAACGTGGTCAACTTAAAACGTCACTCAAATAAACTATAGAATGTAATTATGTGAACGTGTCAATTTATTATTAGTTATCGGTTATCTAACTTGTTTCTACAACTTACTCAATACATTAAAATACATTTAGACGTTTTTATCTCGTCTTAACCTTTCGTGTTTCGAGTTTATCAGAAGCACAATCCCATAGTGAAACTTGTAAAAACTATATTCGTTTAGCCTAAACTTAAGCAAAATTAAAGTTTTTATGACACGTGAACAACCTTGCAAGCGATCCACGTAATTCAACTTTCTTCTATAATAACTTTTAATATATATATATTTTCTGACACAACGCCCACGAATTTCATAATACTACGATTTTTATTAATAAATACTAAATACCTTTAGGTTTGTTTGTTTGTTTTCTGAATTTCGCACAAAGCTACTCGAGGGCTATCTATGCTAGCTGTCCCTAATTTAGCAGTGTGAGACTAGAGGGAAGGCAGCTAGTCATCACCACCCACCGCCAACTCTTGGGCTACTCTTTTACCAACGAATAGTGGGATTGACCGTCACATTATAACGCCCCCATGGCTGAAAGGGCGAGCATGTTTGGCGCAACAGGGATGCGTACCCGCGACCCTCAGATTACGAGTCGCACGCCTTAATACGCTTGGCCATGGCGGGCCGAATACCTTTAAGAGGTTCAGGGAAACAAAACACAGTTTCATAATTATATGCAACAAGATTAAATATAGTATTAAAATTCGGTTTAACAAAGTGCATTTTTAAAGGCTTAACACGATAGATATGGACAATATAGTTTTGTTGGCGGATACATTACGACTATTATAAACTATTAATTCTTCTAATTTCCTAAGTTTCCGGAAGCAGACCTGAGAAAGGACTTTAAATATTAAATCATTTTGTGACTGCTTATATTTGTACTAAGTGTAACAACTTCACTAGGATATATTAAAACTATCACGAGTACAGCAAGTCACGGGGCCCTGGTATGGCCTGATGGTTTAGATATTCGAATTCCTGCATAGTCAGGTGGTCAGAGCGCTCGAATCGCAATCTGAGGGTCACGGGATCGAATCCCCGTTACACCAAACATGCTCGCCCTTTCAGCCGTGCGGGCGTTATAATGTGACGGTCAATTGCATCATTTATTGGTAAAAGAGTGGCCAAAAAATTGGCGGAGAGTGGCGATCACTAGTTATCTTCCCTCTAGTCTCACACTACTAAATTAGGGACGGCTAGCGCAGATAGCCTACGTCTACGTTTGAGAGAAATTCGAAAACAAACAACCAAACTTATCACACTTAAGTTTGTGTTCATTTCCTGAACATATTCGCTATCTCAGCCGTTAAAACGTTATAATGTGGCAGTTAATCCAATTTGATTAGAGTAGCCCCATGATTGACGGCGGGTAGTGTTCACTAGCTATCTTCCTCTAATACATCACGTGCCCCTTTTAATGATTTAATGATAATACTTATAAAAATTACAATAAACAACAAATGTGTAACAAATTACGTTTTTACATTACAAGAATTTAGCATTAATTTCTTAAGTAATGAAAACAATAATTTTGTAATCGTCTCATACGACATAAATCATTGGACATACACCACAGATTGTTACATACAAAATAAGTTTTATTATTTATACGATTAAAGTATAAAAATAACTTTTTTAAAGTAGGTATTATATAAGAATGCAGATAGCCAAACGTACACAAAGAAAGTATAATGGAATATTATTGTTTTATATGGTCTGTTGTTGGTCGTGGTACTACTTTCAACATTGTTATTATATCGGAATATTATTGTTTTATATGTTCTGTTGTTCGTTATGACACTACTTTCAACATTGTTAATGGATCGGAATATTATTGTTTTATATGTTCTGTTATTGGTCATGACACTACTTTCAACATTGTTATTATATCGGAATATTATTGTTTTATACGTTCTGTTGTTTGTTATGACACTACTTTCAACATTGTTATTATATCGGAACATTATTGTTTTATATGGTCTGTTGTTGGTCATGACACTACTTTCAACATTGTTATTATATCGGAACATTATTGTTTTATATGGTCTGTTGTTGGTCGTGGTACTACTTTCAACATTGTTATTATATCGGAACATTATTGTTTTATATGGTCTGTTGTTGGTCATGACACTACTTTCAACATTGTTATTATATCGGAATATTATTGTTTTATATGGTCTGTTGTTGGTCGTGGTACTACTTTCAACATTGTTATTATATCGGAATATTATTGTTTTATATGTTCTGTTGTTCGTTATGACACTACTTTCAACATTGTTATTATATCGGAATATTATTGTTTTATATGGTCTGTTGTTGGTCGTGGTACTACTTTCAACATTGTTATTATATCGGAACATTATTGTTTTATATGGTCTGTTGTTGGTCGTGACACTACTTTCAACATTGTTATTATATCGAAACATTATTGTTTTATATGGTCTGTTGTTGGTCATGACACTACTTTCAACATTGTTATTATATCGGAATATTATTGTTTTATATGGTCTGTTGTTTGTTATGACACTACTTTCAATATTGTTATTATATCGGAATATTATTGTTTTATATGGTCTGTTGTTGGTCATGACACTACTTTCAACATTGTTATTATATCGGAATATTATTGTTTTATATGGTCTGTTGTTGGTCGTGGTACTACTTTCAACATTGTTATTATATCGGAACATTATTGTTTTATATGGTCTGTTGTTGGTCGTGGTACTACTTTCAACATTGTTATTATATCGGAACATTATTGTTTTATATGGTCTGTTGTTGGTCATGACACTACTTTCAACATTGTTATTATATCGGAATATTATTGTTTTATATGGTCTGTTGTTGGTCGTGGTACTACTTTCAACATTGTTATTATATCGGAATATTATTGTTTTATATGTTCTGTTGTTCGTTATGACACTACTTTCAACATTGTTAATGTATCGGAACATTATTGTTTTATATGGTCTGTTGTTGGTCATGACACTACTTTCAACATTGTTATTATATCGGAATATTATTGTTTTATATGGTCTGTTGTTGGTCATGACACTACTTTCAACATTGTTATTAT
This sequence comes from Tachypleus tridentatus, assembly GCF_004210375.1. Classification (NCBI taxonomy): domain Eukaryota; kingdom Metazoa; phylum Arthropoda; class Merostomata; order Xiphosura; family Limulidae; genus Tachypleus; species Tachypleus tridentatus. The sequence goes on along the minus strand of NW_027467777.1, from coordinate 34,637,365 downwards.
ATCGGAATATTATTGTTTTATACGTTCTGTTGTTTGTTTTGACACTACTTTCAACATTGTTATTATATCGGAACATTATTGTTTTATATGGTCTGTTGTTGGTCGTGGTACTACTTTCAACATTGTTATTATATCGGAACATTATTGTTTTATATGGTATGTTGTTCGTTATGACACTACTTTCAACATTGTTATTATATCGGAACATTATTGTTTTATATGTTTTGTTCTTGGTTATGATACTATTTTCAACATTGTTATTATATCGGAACATTATTGTTTTATATGGTCTGTTGTTGGTCATGACACTGCTTTCAACATTGTTATTATATCGGAATATTATTGTTTTATATGGTCTGTTGTTGGTCGTGGTACTACTTTCAACATTGTTATTATATCGGAACATTATTGTTTTATATGGTCTGTTGTTGGTCATGACACTACTTTCAACATTGTTATTATATCGGAATATTATTGTTTTATATGGTCTGTTGTTGGTCGTGGTACTACTTTCAACATTGTTATTATATCGGAACATTATTGTTTTATATGGTCTGTTGTTGGTCATGACACTACTTTCAACATTGTTATTATATCGAAACATTATTGTTTTATATGGTCTGTTGTTGGTCATGACACTACTTTCAACATTGTTATTATATTGGAATATTATTGTTTTATATGGTCTGTTGTTTGTTATGACACTACTTTCAATATTGTTATTATATCGGAATATTATTGTTTTATATGGTCTGTTGTTGGTCATGACACTACTTTCAACATTGTTATTATATCGGAATATTATTGTTTTATATGGTCTGTTGTTGGTCGTGGTACTACTTTCAACATTGTTATTATATCGAAACATTATTGTTTTATATGGTCTGTTGTTGGTCATGACACTACTTTCAACATTGTTATTATATCGGAATATTATTGTTTTATATGGTCTGTTGTTGGTCGTGGTACTACTTTCAACATTGTTATTATATCGAAACATTATTGTTTTATATGGTCTGTTGTTGGTCATGACACTACTTTCAACATTGTTATTATATCGGAATATTATTGTTTTATATGGTCTGTTGTTTGTTATGACACTACTTTCAACATTGTTATTATATCGGAATGTTATTATTTTATATGGTCTGTTGTTGGTCATGACACTACTTTCAACATTGTTATTATATCGGAATATTATTGTTTTATATGGTCCGTTGTTGGTCATGACACTACTTTCAACATTGTTATTATATCGGAATATTATTGTTTTATATGGTCTGTTGTTGGTCATGACACTACTTTCAACATTGTTATTATATCGGAATATTATTGTTTTATATGGTCTGTTGTTTGTTTTGACACTACTTTCAACATTGTTATTATATCGGAACATTATTGTTTTATATGGTCTGTTGTTGGTCGTGGTACTACTTTCAACATTATTATTATATCGGAATATTATTGTTTTATACGTTCTGTTGTTTGTTATGACACTACTTTCAACATTGTTAATATATAATTCATCCTTTGACTGCACATGACTTGAAGAGAGAGACATAGAATTATTTTATATTAGTTTTATCTCTAGGATATTACACAAGGTTAGTATATTTAATCTCATATATTTTAAAATGAATTGTATGTTAAGCACCCGAATATTTAATGGAATGTTAATATCGTACAACTGCAACACTATGCAGCCTTTTAGTTTAAATGTTAATTTGTTAAAAATACGTTGTTCCTCAATGTTCCAGTTCAAACGTTATTATGTTGAAAACATGTTGCTGCTAATCCTTTTTACTTTCATAAAATATCAGTATAATAAAGATCCTCAAGAGAATTTATAAAGTTCCAATATAGGTTTTGTATTTCCAGTTGGATATTTTAACGACGAACGTTGGTTCTTATGACTATAAGACGGTAATTGGATAGTAAAGTTCCTAAAGATCCAATAAAAAGCCAACATTATTTAATCCCCTGTAGATATGTTTTCTTTCCATTGTCCCATAGTTACACAAAAAAGTGTCACCTTGGTTGAAATACATATTTACAGTAAAAGTGGATTAGAAAGAAAAGGATACGGGTGTCTCCGACTGTTGACAAGAAACATACACCTGTCTACTATGGGCTATCTCTGCCAATTACGTTTCATTTGAAACTAAATTTTAAATTTAAGGATGTCTGAGATTACTTCTTGTATGAACGTCTTTTACAAGATGGCGGTGAGTGGTTACAATTAAACTTGACATAAGACATCATAATAGGCCTAGTGTTAATAATTATAATCATGGTTACTAATAAAATATAGTGTGGTTGGTGATTACAATGCTAATATTATATACTCTTCAAGTTCTTTAAAATCCTTGAAGGTCTCGATATAGAATGTTGTGTTTAAAAGTAAAATAGGCTTAACACTAATGTCTTATAACAAGGGTACTTAACAGGTTAGTTTTAACTGTCACAAAATGAATATTTTATTACTTTTATTAGCCTCAACATATTGAGTTAAATGTTAAAAATATCGTACATTAAATAAAACGTCTTTCTATATTCCCCTCTGAGACGGTAACATTACCTGATTCACAAAATCAATAATAGTGATAACCAATGAATACAAAAGTAAGATAACGGATAATCCCTTAACAGCTGGAATCATATTCTACTTAGAAGTTATGATTTATATTTAAACTTGTACGTCTTAAACAGCTAAGAATATTCGATTCTACGTATGGTCCGTTGTAATTAATAATTATTAAGTTCACTAGCTGACAACTCTGTAACCAGTAACGATGGAAAGACATACAAAATAATTGACGTCAATTTACATATTACTTAGATTAATTGTATTATATTTACAACATTTTTTTGAAATAAATTAGGGTTAAGAGTCAGAGAAAAACCACCCATTTGTGTTCTTTAAACGTACCATTATGTCTTTTTCAGATATTACTGTATTTCTTTAAGTTCTCTATTTAGTTACTATAATACTGTCTTCTTAAGACAGTTCTCTATTTAGTCAATAGAGTACTGTCTTCTTAAGATGGTTCTATATTTAGTTAATATAGTACTGTCTTCTTAAGATGGTTCCATATTTAGTTAATATAGTACTGTCTTCTTAAGATGGTTCTATATTTACTTAATATAGTACTGTCTTCTTAAGATAGTTCTATATTTAGTTAATATAGTACTGTCTTCTTAAGATGGTTCTATATTTAGTTAATATAGTACTGTCTTCTTAAGATGGTTCTAAATTTAGTTAGTATAGTACTGTCTTCTTAAGATGGTTCTATATTTAGTTAATATAGTACTGTCTTCTTAAGATGGTTCTATATTTAGTTAATATAGTACTGTCTTCTTAAGATGGTTCTATATTTAGTTAATATAGTACTGTCTCCTTAAGATAGTTCTATATTTAGTTAATATAGTACTGTCTTCTTAAGATAGTTCGAAATTTAGTTACTATAGTACTGTCTTCTTAAGATAATTCTATGTTTAGTTAATATAGTACTGTCTTCTTAAGATAATTCTATATTTGGTTAATATAGTACTGTCTTCTTAAGATAGTTCTATATTTAGTTACTATAGTACTGTCTTCTTAAGATTGTTCTTTATTTAGTTAATATAGTACTGTCTTCTTAAGATAGTTCTATATTTAGTTACTATAGTACTGTCTTCTTAAGATGGTTATTTATTTAGTTAATATAATACTGTCTTCTTAAGATGGTTCTTTATTTAGTTAATATAGTACTGTCTTCTTAAGATAGTTCTTTATTTAGTTAATATAGTACTGTCTTCTTAAGATGGTTCTATATTTAGTTAATATAGTACTGTCTTCTTAAGATGGTTCTATATTTAGTTAATATAGTACTGTCTTCTTAAGATGGTTCTATATTTAGTTAATATAGTACTGTCTCCTTAAGATAGTTCTATATTTAGTTAATATAGTACTGTCTTCTTAAGATGGTTCTATATTTAGTTAATATAGTACTGTCTTCTTAAGATGGTTCCATATTTAGTTAATATAGTACTGTCTTCTTAAGATGGTTCTATATTTACTTAATATAGTACTGTCTTCTTAAGATAGTTCTATATTTAGTTAATATAGTACTGTCTTCTTAAGATGGTTCTATATTTAGTTAATATAGTACTGTCTTCTTAAGATGGTTCTAAATTTAGTTAATATAGTACTGTCTTCTTAAGATAGTTCTATATTTAGTTACTATATTACTGTCTTCTTAAGATTGTTCTATATTTAGTTAATATAGTACTGTCTTCTTAAGATGGTTCTTTATTTAGTTAATATAGTACTGTCTTCTTAAGATAGTTCTATATTTAGTAAATATAGTACTGTCTTCTTAAGATGGTTATTTATTTAGTTAATATAATACTGTCTTCTTAAGATGGTTCTTTATTTAGTTAATATAGTACTGTCTTCTTAAGATGGTTCTTTATTTAGTTAATATAGTACTGTCTTCTTAAGATAGTTCTATATTTGTTTACGATAGTACTATATTTAAGGTAATACTATGCCTTTTAAATACAATATCATATTTAAGATGGCGACATTTTTTTTTAAATACTATTAAGTGTGTTTAAGTAACTACTATGTGAGTTTAAGATACCACTAAGTGTGTTTAAGATACCACTAAGTGTGTTTAAGATACCACTATGTGAGTTTAAGGTACTACTAAGTGTGTTTAAAGTACTACTAAGTGTGTTTAAGGTACTAAAAGTGTGTTTAAGGTACTACTAAGTGTGTTTAAGGTACTACTATGTGTGTTTAAGGAACTACTAAGTGTGTTTAAGGTACTAAAAAGTGTGTTTAAGGTACTACTATGTGTGTTTAAGGTACTACTAAGTGTGTTTAAAGTACTACTAAGTGTGTTTAAGGTACTAAAAAGTGTGTTTAAGGTACTACTATGTGTGTTTAAGATACTACTATGTGTGTTTAAGATACTATTAAGTGTGTTTAAGGTACTGCTATGTGTGTTTAAGGTACTACTAAGTGTGTTTACGGTACTACCGTATTTATTTTAATATTTAAAACAGTTACTTTCCCATTGAAGATTCTAAGCCTAGTGTATTGATTCAAGAACTTATTTCCCTGATTTATGTTCGGTACTTCTGTCAGTGCGATCTTAGCCTTCGTCTTTAATAGGGTTGAGTTACATTATACAAGTACGTGCCGCGAATGTAATATTGGAATTAATTACTTTTGTTAATTACTCTGGGACAGTTAGCATTTAGTTTCTACTCATTATAAAGACCTTCGTCGCTTAATTAAGATAATTAAGAAATTAAATCACCCTACGAGCTTCGAGTAACATGAAATAAACACATTATTATGGGTTTATAAGTACCTAACTCTAATAATACATTCTTTTATATACCTGATTGTTTCAGCTGTTACAATAACGTTTTTCACTGTATTAGATAGAGGCTGTGATCTTACGTCAGACACATAACAACAGACACGTGTTAATAATTATGTTTAGTTACTAAACAAAAAAGTTAATATTGTCTCACTTTTTTTATAGCATTTATTTTTCTCAATTATATATGATGTATGTTTTATCTTCTAAAGGTACAAGCCACAAGTGAACACGATACGGCCAGAGATGTCTTATCTCTCGTGACAATCATTTATCCAGTATATACAGAAAAAATTATCATATCATTTGTAACGATAATGTTCAACATTTCAAGTAATTCAGTTCTCGGTGAATTACTAAGGTCCAGACGAACGCGAAACCCATAGGAAGGAAGTCTATTTTTAATACGAATACACTACGTGGACTTCAAATAATTTGTTTATCAACAGGGAGCTTATCTTCAAGAAGATTCAATTAATAACAGGTAGTCGTCACCCGTCAAATAGTTACAGACACTCCAACTATAAATTAAATTAATAACAGGTAGTCGTCACCCGTCAAATAGTTACAGACACTCCAACTATAAATTAAATTAATAACAGGTAGTCGTCACCCGTCAAATAGTTACAGACACTCCAACTATAAATTAAATTAATAACAGGTAGTCGTCACCCGTCAAATAGTTACAGACACTCCAACTACAAATATATTGCTAATAAATCAATCAATATTATAAGTGTCATTATTATGGAAGGATTCACAGCAGAAATCTCTAACAATTTCAGTTAAATAAAAAAAAAAAGATTTAATAATTAACTAATTATTGATCTAAATGTTATACCAGTGTCATTTATTAATTAACTAATTATTGATATCAATGTTATACAAGTGTCATTTATTAATTAACTAATTATTGATGTCAATGTTTTTACAGTGTCATTTACTAATTAGCTGATTATTGATCTCAATGTTACAACGGTGTCATTTATTAATTAACTAATTATTCATCTCAATATTATAACGGTGTCATTTATTAATTAGCTAATTATTGATCTCAATGTTATACCAGTGTTATTTATTAATTAACTAATTATTGATCTCAATGTTATACCAGTGTCATTTATTAATTAGCTAATGATTCATCTCAATGTTATACCAGTGTCAGTTATTAATTAGCTAATGATTCATCTCAATGTTATACCAGTGTCAGTTATTAATTAACTAATTATTGATCTAAATGTTATACCAGTGTCATTTATTAATTAACTAATTATTGATCTCAATGTTATACCAGTGTCATTTATTAATTAGCTAATGATTCATCTCAATGATATACCAGTGTCATTTATTAATTAACTAATTATTGATCTCAATGTTATGACGGTGTCATTTATTAATTAGCTAATTATTGATATGAATGTTATAACGGTGTCGTTTATTAATTAACTAATTATTGATATCAATGTTTTTAGAAGTGTCATTTACTAATTAGCTGATTATTGATCTCAATGTTATAATGGTGTCATTTATTAATTAACTAATTATTGATCTCAATGTTATACCAGCTCTGTTGTTGTAGTTATAATACCACCACCCAACATAGCTCTGGTGTGGTAGTTATAATACCACTACCCAACCTAGCTCTGGTGTGGTTGTTGTAATACCACCACCCAACCTTGCTCTGGTGTGGTTGTTGTAATACCACCACCCAACCTAGCTCTGGGGTGGTAGTTATAATACCACTACCCAACCTAGCTCTGGTGTGGAAGTTATAATACCACTACCCAACCTAGCTCTGGTGTGGTTGTTGTAATACCACCACCCAACCTAGCTTGGGGTGGTAGTTATAATACCACCACCGAACATAGCTATGGGGTGGTAGTTATAACACCACCACCCAACCTAGCTCTGGGGTGGTAGTCATAACACCACCACCCAACCTAGCTCTGTGGTGGTAGTCATAATACCACCACCCAATCTAGCTCTGTGGTGGTAGTAATAATACTACCACCCAACCTACCCCTGGTGTGGTAGTCATAATACCACCACCCAACCTACCCCTGGTGTGGAAGTTATAATACCACCACCGAACCTAGCTCTCGGTTCAGGTTCTGATAGTTTTGTTTGGTAGTTTTGCCACTCAACTAAGCTTCCAGTTCTCGTTCTGAAAATCCCACTTTTGTGTTTGTGTGAGAAGATTATTGTGGCTAAATATTCAAACAACAAAGTCTGAACTACTTGTAAAGAAATGCATCTGTTACTCGTGGAAACTCTTGGACACACTTTGAAAATCATGTTTCGTCTTCTTTATTTCGCACTGTTTCACTGAGGTTTCAACAACATAGATGTAACCTAGCAATGGTTGGGTTTCCTTACTAATACCAAGCATGTCGTTTCATACAAATGCACATCTAAATAGTAAGAAATTAGAATAACATTAAATACAGGTTCTGTACACAAACAATCCTTGTTTAAACTCTTTCGCACTATGGTAATTTATAAGTGTTTATTTAATAAAAAATACGAAGAGTAGAGATAAGATATGAAATGTAAAATTAATAGTCTTTATCCCTAAACATGTTTCAAATATATTTCAGGAATTATTACTTACAGTTGGCCAATAAATATTGATATTTTAAATAGCATGCTGGCACTGCTCATTGTTATATCTTTATGTCGTATAAAACACTTTTCGAAATTAACGAAAATCTCACTCATCGTTTCGAAATTTGTTTTAAACCATGCTGACCCTTAAAGGTCGTACAAAAATTGCGGATTTTAAACATTGGAAACCGGTTTCAAACCCGTGGTCCGTTTAGCACAAGTAGCCCATTGTCCAGCTTTGTGGGTAACTAAAAACAAACAATAATGAATTAACAATTATACATTTAAAAACAGCTGGTATGGGTAGAGAAATCACAATGTAGAAGAACGAACAACGTTTCGACCTTCATCAGTCATCGTCAGGTTCACAAAGAAAGAAAGAGGTAACTGACCAACAGCTGACCACATGTTTGAAGGGGTTGTGTAATTGAGTGTAGGAATGTAGAGGGCGTGCTTAGATGTTTGATTATATTATTTTTAATACAGGTATAAAGGTGTTTTTTGTACTAGTTTATTTTGGGCTTGACTTGTTGTATAAGTAAGGCTTCTTTAATTTTGCGTTTGTTTATGTTTGTTTCTTTATTTAGTATTTGAGTGTTTTCTATGGTTATGTTGTGTTTATTTGATTTGCAGTGTTCGAAAACGTGTGAAGGTGACTTTTTGTGTTCTGTGAATCTGGTTTCCATTTTTCTACTTGTTTCTCCAATATAGAAGTCGTGGTAGTTATCACATTGTATTTTATAAATAATGTTAGTGTGGTGTTTGTCAGTGTAGTTTTTACATAGTATAGACCTCAGTTTTGTGCTTGGTTTTTGAATAAATTTGGTATTAACTGGAATGTCATATTTTGTTACTAATTTTTGCCAAATGTTGGTTATTTGTTTGCTGATATCAGGAATATATGGTATACAGCAGTATATGGTTTCGTGATTTTTTGATTCGTGAGATATATTTACTTTTGTTGGTTGATTTTGTTTTCTGTCTAGGTGTGTGCGTATAATGTTTTCTACGGTTTGTGGAGGAAACTTATTGATGTTGATGAAGTATTGTTTTATTTTGTCTAATTCATCGTTAATTTTATCTGGTGAGCATAGTTTTATGGCTGTGTTTATTTGGTTTCTTAATATGTTGAGTTTTTGTTTTGTTTCATGTGCTGAGTCCCAAGGAATGTATAGTCCAGTATGGGTTATTTTTCGGTGGATTTCTGTTTTAAATTGTGTATCGGTTCTTGTCATTTTGAGGTTAAGAAAAGATATGTGATTGCTTTCTTCCTGTTCACATGTGAAGTTAATGTTGAGATGTATAGAGTTAATGTGATTGAAAAAATTAAGTGTGTGTTCTGTAGATGTGAATCCCGCAACCGTGTCATCTACATATCTGTACCAGTATAGTGGTGGATGTAATGCTGTGTTAATTGCTTGTGTTTCAACTTGTGTCATAAAAATATTGGTTAGAACTGGTGATACTGGGTTGTACATGCTTAGGACATTTGTTTGTATATAGTTATGGTTGTTGAACATGAAGTTTGTCTTTATCGTGGTGAATTCTCTGAGGATTGCTAATTGATTGCTGGGAATGTCTATAGATGGGTTAGGGTCTCGGATATAGAGTTCTAAGGCTATCTTGCAGGCTTCAGCGGTTAGGACTTCTGTAAAGAGGGATATAACATCGAAACTGGCCATTAAGGCTTTATGATTAAGTTGATTAAGGTTAGATGTGAGATCAAAGAAGTCTTTGATGAATGAGGTTGCTGATGTTACATATTTGGAGAATGCCCATGCTATGTATTTACCAAAATTGTAATTAAACGATTCATATGTGGAAATTATTGGTCATAATGGAAAATCTTGTTTGTGAGGTTTAGGGATGCTGTATACCAGCCGTTTTTAAATATATAATTTTCTCTACAAGTGGGTTTTCTCGTCATCACGAATGAATTAACCATCTTAGTGTTTTTGTCGGTAGTCTGGGAACAGAAAAAAGTTTCTTTTTAAGATCATCGTGTTACAATCTTTTCGCACAGAGATGTAACTGGGATAAAATAAGACATTTGAAACATTTTCGTTTCAAACATACACTAAACAGCATAACAGCTGGTCGTTGTCTTCGTTTAGAAACAGAAATCAAGAAAATACAGTTAGACTTCATATGTACGAGTAACCTAAGCCTCATTCTCTTTCTCTAGGCCTCACTCATTCTCTGAAACTGCAGTAAGCCTTAGAAATATACAAGTTAGGCATAGGTTAATCTAATCAAATTATCTGAAACTGCAGTAGACTTTAAACGTATTTAATCTAGGCTTCAGCTAATTTCATTAAATAAATTCTCTGAAACTGTAATAGGCCTCAAACGTATATAATTTAGACGTAAAGTAATTTCACTAATAAAATTCTCTAAATCTGTATTAGACCTAAGACGTAACTAATCTAGGCTTAATGTAATTTCACTAATCAGTTTCTCTAAAATTGTAATAGGCCTTGAATACATCTAGTCTGAGCGTAAGACAATTTCGTTAATCAAATTCTTTAAAATTGTAATAGACCTTAGCCTATCTAATCTAGGCCTATGGTAATTTCACTAATCAACTTATCTGAAATTGTAATAGGCCTTGGGTATATCTAGTCTGAGCCAAAGATAATTTCGTTAATCAAATTATCTGAGACTGTAATAGGCCTTAGACGTATCTAATCTAGGCCTAATATAATTTCGTAAATTAAATTCTTTTAAACTGTAATAGGCTTAGACGTATCTAATCTAGGCCTAATGTAATTTCACTAATCAAATTGTCTGAAATTGTAACAGGCTTTGTCTATATTTAGTCGAAGCTTAAGATAATTTCATGAATCAAATAAGCCTAACGTAATCAATTCAAATTCTCTGAAACTGAAGTTCAACTGTATCTAAATAATCGCATCAACCTAATTAGCTAGTCAATGAAGACGGCAAGAAGAGAATCTTAAAGTGGTCAAATTATTTCTTACTGTATGTGGCACTTACTAAGATTGGTGAAACTCAGTTTCCTATAACATCTTTACAAGTTTACTACCATGTATCCACTTATCGCAGCCATTGAAATAAATGGTGTCATTTCTATATTTAACATATATTTCATCGCTCGACATAATATTAATTTTATCGCATTAAAATCCTAAACACTTTTTACAGTGTAGATATAAACAAAGCATTTAGTCTTAAAACTTATTTCGATTTATTTAAAAAAAAGATATGGTGTTTTAAGTTTAATAAAGATAACAAATAGGTAAATATAGCATTCACTGTTGAGCACTGTTATATGTACAAAGAACGGTTGTATGAAGGAATTACATTTCTGGTTTGTTTTTGTTTTATTTTACATTTTATGATCAGTATACTGTTTCGCATAGAAACCTTTCATACGTTATTATCTATATATGGGTTGACTGTTTCTTTAGATTATTCATTAATACTTAAAACCAAAATTCGATTAACTTAAAAGATATGTAAACTTTATTTTAACTCTTACAAAGTTACAGATATTCGAGACAGTTTGAAGTTTATTTAAACTCTATTGCATTACTTTATTTGTAATACACGAAATATTTATCTAACACACACATGTATATAGATATTTAAATTATTAAACTATTTTATCCTGCTCAGTATGTATTGATTTACAAAGCTATACATAAAATAAAAACTTACCTGTTGATGTTGTTACTTTCCGGACGACAACAGAGTTCATGAATCTTGCGGGATTGTTATACACAGTCGCACTTTTACGCATGTCATGAAATAACTTACAGTTAATAGCTTGCTAGTGCCCTCTGTCGGGATATCTGAAAAAAGTTCCTGAGTTATCTCTTTTTTTTTTTTAAATTAGATAACCGACTTTTCTGATCACATAACACATTTGTCTTCTGATTTCTGATATTTTGCGTTAGTCGTACTTTACAGAGACTGTTTTATACGTTGAAAGACAGTGGTGAGCAGTGCAGAACAATAACAAATGTAGTTATAGACTTTGTATATCATCCTAGCTAGTCGTACATAAAGTTGGAAGTTTACAATAATAATATATATCATTAGTACTATTACTGATTGATCCATCCAACTAATTGTAAGGTATTTCAAGCAATATTTCATGTTTTAAACCAAATGTTTCTTTAGATTTTTACTTAAAACAGACTCTAAAGTTAGATGTGAAGACATAAGGAATTTCGAAAATGTTTTAAACAAAAATAGTAAACTTTTCAACTGAACATTCAGTACTTATGGAGAAAATACGGTGAAGGACTTATGTACTCTTAAACGGACAGCCTGTTTGGAAATGTCCAGATCTGGAATTTCCAAACGTTGTACGTTTCTAAATAAAATGTATGACCATAAGCACGTGCCATAGACCAATCTCTCCATGACAGCTTTGTCAAAACAACTTCGGAAACAGACGTTCTCATGAACAGGTATTTATATATAATCCACTGTAAACACGTGTTCACCTACACATCTAGTCTGTTGAAATCCACCAAACATACGTGCCCATCTACAACAATTTTGTCGAAATCCATCAAAAACAAGTTCTAACCCACAGGTAATTCTCTGAACTCCACCAAACACACGTTGTAATACAAAGGTAGTTTTTAAAATCCACTAACATACATTCTCTTTCACAGCTAAATCCCTGCAATCTATCGAATACCTGTTCCCATCCACAGCGAATTTCCTGAAATCCACTGAAGATGTTTTCATCCACAGCTAGTTGCACAAAAGTAGCAAGCAAACGTATTATCAATAAGTGTTTAGTTCATCTTTTCCCCATCAGATGGCAAACGTTACGATACAATCCTAATAGATTTTCCCGTTAAATTATTATGTTCTGCGTTCTTCATTTATTAAAACCAAAAGACGTAAATATCTATTTGATCTTTATATATATAAATTAAAAGTAGTTTAAATCGGTTGAAAACTATAAGTTAATTTGCTAATTAAAATTGTGTTCAATTACAGCTCTGTCTTTTCATTTCTTCGACATATAAAACATTTATTTTTAACCTATACATTTCTTTTATTTTTAAACCAACTTCCATTGAATAAAATATAACGCAAGTTCTTTTCATTATTCACCATCCCTCTTACAACGAATAGCTTTCGCCGAATTCCTGGCTCGATAGTAGAAAACAATCTTAAAACTGTTTGAATAATATTTGTTTTCAAATGAACTCTTTACCTTTGATTGTTTATTCAATGGCATAAACGTAATTTCACTGCAATGTATAAACTTTATTTAAATATAACACACTTACCAATCACACGTCCATAAGTGACTTTGTCAACAACTGGCTTAGAAAACGTGTAAAATTCAGATAACTAAAGATAATTTATAATGAAAGTAATTGTGTTTAAATACTTCTTTTTTAACTGTAAGTGTAAGAATCTTCAAGAATTACAAGACTGGTGGTTATTTGTCTAATTACCAAGTATTCACTGTTTAAAAACATCACCTGCTTCTTATGTTTATGAATGTGACACCAATAAGAAAATTGAAATGCTTAATTAACCAGTGAAAGTATTTTATTGTCCTTTCTCACGGGTAGATGTCCTATCATATTAAGTAGACATTAGTTGTTATTTTAAAGAGTTATAGTCACTAGAAGGAATCGAATCTTGGACCTTAGTATTTTAACATTCCAACAGAAGTATTAATAGTATCACAGATATGGGACCTTAGTATTTTAACATTCCAAACAGAAGTATTAATAGTATCACAGATATGGGACCTCAGTATTTTAATATTCCAAACAGAAGTATTAATAGTATCACAGATATGGGACCTTAGTATTTTAACATTCCAAACAGAAGTATTATAAGTATCACAGATATGGGACCTTAGTATTTTAACATTCCAAACAGAAGTATTAATAGTATCACAGATATGGGACCTTAGTATTTTAACATTCCAAACAGAAGTATTAATAGTATCACAGATATGGGACCTTAGTATTTTAACATTCCATACAGAAGTATTAATAATATCACAGACTTAGAGAATCAACCATTCGGGGTTCGAACCAGGAATAATACTGAAACTCCTATTGTTGAAAAAATTGTTATTTTCATTTTGTGAGCACTAGAACTTTCTACTTTGTGGGTGATTCAATGAATGAGACAATTCAAGACAGAGATGGATTCAAAAATGTATTTCAACAACACCAACAAACGACTGAGAAAATCTGTCTTACTCTTTGCTTTAACTTCTTACAGATGAGGGTTTTATAGAAATACCATTACAGGTAGAATTACCTATAAGGAAGACACGAACATGTAATTAATGGTGAGACATCTGTTGGGAGAATAGTTAAGAAATAACAAGGACTGTCCTGAACCCTTTTTTACACTTTGTGACAAAAGTTCGTCATGAAAGACTGTTCTGATATAATAACTAAAACTAGGTTTTATATGAACAGTTAAATATTTAGATAAATTACTTAAATCAAGGTGACTGGAGATACCGTCTAAATCAAGGTGACTGAAGGTATGTCTAAATTAAGGTGACTGGAGATACCGTCTAAATGAAGATGATTAGAGATATCGTCTAAATGAAGGTGACTGGAAATACCGTCCAAATGAAGGTGACTGGAGATACCGTCTAAATCAAAGTGACTGGAGATACCGTCTAATTGAAGGTGACTGGAGATACCGTCTAAATCAAGGTGACTGGAGATACCGTCTAAATCAAGGTAACTGGAGATAGCGTCTAAATCAAGGTAACTGGAGAAACCGTCTAAATCAAGGTGACTGAAGATATGTCTAAATCAAAGTGACTGTAGATACCGTCTAAATGAAGGTGACAGAAGATATGTTTAAATCAAGGTATTTGGAGATACCATTTAAATCAAGGTGACTGAAGATATGTCTAAATCAAAGTGACTGTAGATACCGTCCAAATGAAGGTGACTGGAGATACCGTCTAAATGAAGGTGACAGAAGATATGTTTAAATCAAGGTATTTGGAGATACCATTTAAATCAAGGTGACTGAAGATATGTCTAAATCAAAGTGACTGGAGATACCGTCTAAATGAAGGTGACTGGAGATACCGTCTACATGAAGGTGACTGGAGATACCGTCTAAACTACAATACAACTTAAGAAATGAGAAAAGTTTCATTCCACTTTCTCATGAGGAAAACCTCATTTCTCTAACTTACAAGAGAAAAACACAAACAAAGAGAAGTTCTGATTAAGACTGTTTTCTATTTAACGAAAACTGAATATGACACATATATTATCCCCGGTTCCAGCGACACAAAATTAATGAAAATGTATATCACCGCCTCCTCCGGCTGTAAAGACAACACATAAGCATTTAATCCGCAATTACTAGTTGGAACCATTTGTGCAACTGAGCAAACTAAAACAATCACAGGACCGTGTCTCGCTCAAGTGCACAACACTAGATCCGAGAAGCTTGGAACCCGCAAGCTTTTAATTATGAAACCACAAAAGCACTCATGGAGGCTATCTGTTCCAGCTAAAATCGATTTTTTTGCTTTTCTAGCAGATGGGAAAATTATAAATTAATATTTTGGATTTACTCTCAGAGAGATTATCAGACAGTAATAATTGTTGATTCACTAACACAATCTCTTATTTTAGATTTTACTAAATCACTAAATCAAACGAAACCGATGTTACATCAACGATTCATATCAAGTGGAACTGTTATTTAATTATTGAACCACCTCAAACGAAACCGGTTAAGTCACAAAATTACTTTAAGTGAAACCAAGTTTCGGTTGTCAAACTACCTCAGATGAAACAGATAATATATTAACGGGCCACTCCGACTGACACCGGAAACAATTCATTAGACAAGTCAAGTGAAATTTGTATCAAATGACCATCTCGAATGTTTGTTTGTTTGTTTTTGAATTTTGCGCAAAGCTACTCGAGGGCTATCTGTGCTAGCCGTCCCTACTTTAGCAGTTTAAGACGAGAGGAAAGGCAGCTAGTCATCACCACCCACCGCCAACTCTTGGGCTACTTTTTTACCAACGAATAGTGGGACTGACCGTCACTTTATGACGCCCCCACTGCTGAAAGGGCGAGCATGTTTGGCGCGAACCTGTGACCCTCAGATTGCGAGTCGCACGTCTTAACCCACCTGGTCATCTCCATCTCGAGTAAAAACACTATTTAATTACCTGCCAAACTTCACGCGAAACCTGTACTTAATCAACAGCTAAGCCTTAATCGAAACCGATATTAAATCTCTAAATTCTTTTTTGTAGAACCTGTCTGGTGAAACCATCTTTGAGTAAAGTATTTCTGTTTGTTATTTACCCGTTTTCTTGTACAGAAAAATATAATGTTCGAAAATAATCTAAAAATTGCACAGAAAACTTTTGTAAGTTATATTACCCTTCATCGCATCAGAATGTATAAAAACTATTAAATATGTTAGACGACGAAACCCGGATGTAGCAAATCAGACAAAGACGATCAACATCTATACCAAGTTTAATTATAACAATATGAAAGGTTCTTTAAGACATCTGAATATACAGAGGTTTTATCCGAAAGATGGCGTGTACCCTTCCACGTGTGAATCTTTTTACGTGAGTAACACCATATAATTCTCATTAAACAAGAAATTTGAAAAGATGACGTAAAGACGAGTGACTTGTTTGTTGTTTAAATTCTTTATATTTCAATGCGAATATTTTATGTGTTATTAGCAGCAGAATTCTTTGTTAGAAGGTTATTTCAAATGTTGATAACAAACCTCTATAATATTCGCACCTCGTAAATCAGCGGTAAGTTTGATATTTCGAAATACCTTGAAATATCAAAAATCCGAATTAAATTTGGAAACATTTGTCAACCTTGGACATTTTAAAAAATTAATTACCAGCATTTTACAAAAATGTTTTGTTTTATTCGGGAACTGAGCTATTAAGCCCTATAGACAGGTGATCAGGGCACTCGACTCGTAAGGTTTGAACCCCTGTAACACCAAACATGTTCGCCCTTTCAGCCGTCGGAGCGTTATAATTCAACGGCCAATCCTGTTATTCGTTGGTAATAGAGTAGCCCAAGAGATGGGGTTGGTGGTGATAATTCACTGCCTTTACCTTTAGTCTTACACTGCTAGTACAGATAGCCCTCGTGTAACTTTGCGCGAAATTTAAAACCAACCAGAGAAATAACAGGTGACCCCCACCTGAACGTTAAAAGCACTCTTTCATTAATATTTAATTAATGTTAAAACGTTAACTTGTACCGCGTGTCAAGAGGACAAAGTGAAAGTCCAGCTAAAGTCGTGTATTTGATTTATTAATTATGGTTCGCTGTGCCCAACTCGGGAAATCAAACCCCGGATTTTTACGTTATATTACCATAGCATTACCACTGATGTCAGTTAACGACGTATTTACCCCACTGGTTTAACGTTTAAAAACATTGTTTTCGAGTAATGTACATTTCAGTGTTATATAACGAAACGGATAAATAGACAGGAGAGACAAATGTTGCTTGGAAACATCCATAATTTAGTTAGTACCAGTATATCCACTGTTCTTTGAACGAAACTCTCAAATTCATAGCTAGTTAAATTTCGTACCATTCGTCGTGAAAGGTAAGCTACGAAAACTTGCAGAAAGACGAAATTACGTGACGAAGTTGATCCATGTTAGATAATCATTCACGAAAAATATAGGTTTTATTTGGTTCGTTTTAAATGAAAGACTGAATCATATGTGACTATTTTATAGGTGTGTTAAGTCAGTAATTGAGACAACTAAGTAGAGGGCGTTGAAAACAGTGTCATTTAAAAACAAGTTTACTGTAAGGATAAGGTAACACTAAGACATGTCAAGCATAAATAAGGTAAAAATATAAGTTGTTGAAGCTAACACTTATCGGTCGCACTGCTTTCTGAAAGACAGGATAAAAACAAGAGAATTTCAAATAAATGGTATCGGATACGTGACAACGAAAACCAATCAAAGCGATTATTTCTTTAGTTCTAGCAAATTGGTGTCCAATTGAAATAGACGACTCAAATCATACCTTTCGTTACGACACGACACGTTTCATTTCTTCCAATGGTTGCCATAGCAACCGTCTCCGCCATGTTAATCCACGCGTAAAACTGGGCATTAACTTATTTCTAGTTTCCATGGTAACTTGTTCTCGGGCAGCGTTGCCGTAGTTTGTGAAGTGGTGGTGATCGTTGGAACCAGAACTGTCAAGTAGGTTCCCTCGGAACGTTAGTTTGTGTCTCATAACACTGATTGGCGACTCTTAATTTAGCTTGTTAGCTGTTGGAGACAAACGACTTGACAGAAGCTGATGGGAGTTGATATTTTACCCTATGCAATAAATATAAAACAAACGAACACCTGTTACCTAACTATGGATTTTGAAAGCACGTAATAACATTTCTTTAAATAAAGATTTTCTAAAATCCGTGGTTCGGTTCTTCGTGATGGATGTTGCAGATAGCCCAATGTGTAGCTTCCCTCTAAAACAAAAAAAAAAACAAAATAAAAAAAATTCAAATTTGATAAATCGTTTTTTTTTTGTTTCTGAAAACAATAAGGTTGCACCATATATTTTAAAAATTAACAAATTAACGGCAAAATTATTTTGTTGAAAATAAAAAAACAGTTAACACCTATTGGTAGTTACATAAAGTGTAAAATAACGAACATAGCACTAAAATATGGTAATAGAATTAAGAAACAATCTGACTGACTCAACCCTATAAACCCTAACCATAGTCGAGTTGTTTGTCAACCCTTAAAACTCCAACCATAGTCGAGTTGTTTGTCAACCCTAAAAACCCTAAAGATAGTCAAGTTGTTTGTCAACCGTTAAAACTCCAACCATACTCGAGTTGTTTGTCAACCCTTAAAACTCCAACCACAGTCAAGTTGTTTGTCAACCCTTAAAACTCCAACCATAGTCGAGTTGTTTGTCAACCCTTAAAACTCCAACCACAGTCAAGTTGTTTGTCAACCCTTAAAACTCCAACCAAGTCAAGTTGTTTGTCAACCCTAACCACAGTCAAGTTGTCTGTCAACCCTAACCACAGTCAAGTTGTTTCTCAACCCTAACCACAGCCAAGTTGTTTGTCAACCCTAACCACAGTCAAGTTGTTTGTCAACCCTAACCACAGTCAAGTTGTTTGTCAACCCTAACCACAGTCAAGTTGTTTGTCAACCCTAACCACAGTCAAGTTGTTTGTCAACTCTAACCACAGTCACGTTGTTTGTCAACTCCAACCATAGTCGAGTTGTTTGTCAACCCTATAAACCCTAACGATAGTCAAGTTGTTTGTCAACCGTTAAAACTCCAACCATACTCGAGTTGTTTGTCAACCCTTAAAACTCCAACCACAGTCAAGTTGTTTGTCAACCCTTAAAACTCCAACCATAGTCGAGTTGTTTGTCAACCCTTAAAACTCCAACCATAGTCGAGTTGTTTGTCAACCCTTAAAACTCCAACCATAGTCGAGTTGTTTGTCAACCCTTAAAACTCCAACCAAGTCAAGTTGTTTGTCAACCCTAACCACAGCCAAGTTGTTTGTCAACCCTAACCACAGTCAAGTTGTTTGCCAACCCTAACCACAGTCAAGTTGTCTGTCAACCCTAACTACAGTCAAGTTGTTTCTCAACCCTAACCACAGCCAAGTTGTTTGTCAACCCTAACCACAGTCAAGTTGTTTGTCAACCCTAACCACAGTCAAGTTGTTTGTCAACCCTAACCACAGTCAAGTTGTTTGTCAACTCTAACCACAGTCACGTTGTTTGTCAACCCTAACCATAGTCAAGTTGTTTGTCAACCCTAACCACAGTCAAGTTGTTTGCCAACCCTAACCACAGTCAAGTTGTTTGTCAACCCTAACCACAGTTAAGTTGTTTGTCAACCCTTAAAACTCCAACCATAGGCGAGTTGTTTGTCAACCCTTAAAACTCCAACCACAGTCAAGTTGTTTGTCAACCCTAACCACAGCCAAGTTGTTTGTCAACCCTAACCACAGTCAAGTTGTTTGTCAACCCTAACCACAGTCAAGTTGTTTGCCAACCCTAACCACAGTCAAGTTGTTTGTCAACCCTAACCACAGTCAAGTTGTTTGTCAACTCTAACCACAGTCACGTTGTTTGTCAACCCTAACCATAGTCAAGTTGTTTGTCAACCCTAACCACAGTCAAGTTGTTTGCCAACCCTAACCACAGTCAAGTTGTTTGTCAACCCTAACCACAGTTAAGTTGTTTGTCAACCCTTAAAACTCCAACCATAGGCGAGTTGTTTGTCAACCCTTAAAACTCCAACCACAGTCAAGTTGTTTGTCAACCCTAACCACAGCCAAGTTGTTTGTCAACCCTAACCACAGTCAAGTTGTTTGTCAACCCTAACCACAGTCAAGTTGTTTGCCAACCCTAACCACAGTCAAGTTGTTTGTCAACCCTAACCACAGTCAAGTTGTTTGTCAACTCTAACCACAGTCACGTTGTTTGTCAACCCTAACCATAGTCAAGTTGTTTGTCAACCCTAACCACAGTCAAGTTGTTTGTCAACCCTAACCACAGTCAAGTTGTTTGCCAACCCTAACCACAGTCAAGTTGTTTGCCAACCCTAACCACAGTCAAGTTGTTTCTCAACCCTAACCACAGCCAAGTTGTTTGTCAACCCTAACCACAGTCAAGTTGTTTGTCAACCCTAACCATAGTCAAGTTGTTTGTCAACCCTAACCACAGTCAAGTTGTTTGTCAACCCTAACCACAGTCAAGTTGTTTGTCAACTCTAACCACAGTCACGTTGTTTGTCAACCCTAACCACAGTCAAGTTGTTTGCCAAGTTTCTCAACTCCAGATCAACTCAAGTTATTTTTCAAGTTTCTAAATTCCAAAACTAGTCTAATTGTTTGTCATGTTTCTAAACTCTAAAACTAGTCAAACTGTTTGTCACGTTTCTAAACTCCAACCATAGTTACCACTACCATAGTTACGATATTTCAACCACTTGAAATAAGATTCACGTGTTAGAGCAACAGTGTCGAGTTATCCTAAGTCTTCACCCAGATATAACCTACAGCTTTCAAACTTCCAATTTACTTTTTAACCGTATAAATAATTTTAGCATGTTAGTTAAGTTTCAAAGTTATTTTCCGAGATAAAGTAAAGGAAACTAAAAACAAACAAAATAACAATCGTCTTCAGAATAATAAGACTGAAAGTTTCTAAAATTAAATGAGTGTTAGAGATATGACAATCAAAAACAAGTGTACACGTCTCCGTGAAAAGACAACCTAAACACATCCGCTGTAAGTGTTAAAAACTTGATGTTATCTGACAAAAGGATAAAATGTCTTAGTCCTCTCTAGAAACAACGAGGTTGAAAGTGTTGCTTGGACGTTCGTAAGAAGACAAAACTTGTTTCTGGTACAACTATGATTAAATAATTGTTAGTAATTATGTATCTTTCGCTACTACAAATTTCTGTTGTTTGATACAGTGTTCTAAGAAAACAATCACACCCGTAGCAGTTTGAAAAAACCAGTTACGAGAATATTGTAGTATGAGAAATCAGTCGTGGAAAAAAATTCAGTCTGAGATACCAGTCAGGAGATGATACTGTAATCTGAGAGGCCACTCAGGAGAGGATACTCTTGTGTGAGAGACCAACCAGGAGAGATTACTGTAGTCTGAAATACCAGTCGGGAGAGGATACTGTAATCTGATGGACCAGGCAGGAGAGGATACTGTAGTCTGAAAGACCAGTCAGAAGAGGATATTGTAATCTGAGAGGCCACTCAGGAGAGGATACTCTTGTGTGAGAGACCAACCAGGAGAGAGTACTGTAGTCTGAAAGACCAGTCGGGAGAGGATACTGTAATCTGATGGACCAGGCAGGAGAGGATACTGTAGTCTGAAAGACCAGTCAGAAGAGGATATTGTAATCTGAGAGGCCACTCAGGAGAGGATACTCTTGTGTGAGAGACCAACCAGGAGAGAGTACTGTAGTCAGAAAGACCAGTCGGGAGAAGATGCTGTAATCTGAAAGACTACTGAAGTAGTAAGTCTTTTAAATCACATGTAAAGAACAGAGCTATATAAAATTATTATATTTTGTTTTACACTAATTATTTATCATACACCTTAAACATTAGTTCGCTAAACCCTTGAAAATCTGTAAGAGTTCGTCTGTGCTACAGCGCCATCTGTGTAAAAGGCAATAATCAACTGTACTGGTATGTTTCACTTTTCATCTCCGCACTGTAGTCTGCGAATCAGCACCAACTGCTACTAAAATAAGAATTTGATGTGTGTACAACTAGCGCAGATAGCCCTCGAGTAGCTTTGCGCGAAATGCAAAACAAATAAACTGTACAACTACAGAGGTTTTTAAGTGCTATCGATACTGAACCAAAACGTTCTAGATATTTCAATCCGCAGCGTGGCGTGTTTGTGAGCTTACAACGCTAGAAACAGGGTTTCGATACTCGTGATTGATACAGCACAGATAGCCCATTATGTTTGCTTAATTTTAAATCACTTCAAACCAGACATCTCAAAAGTACGGAGGTTTTCATGAACTATCGATATGAAAACAGTAATTTCTAGACATCTCAAAACGCGTCCATGTCACTACTATTAATTCCACATTTTTATTTTCTCTTTTTAACAAGAACGTTGTTCAAATCGGTGGCCCTACAACACCAAGAGGTTTGGAAAAGATAAATCAGAAACGACATTTATACATGAAATTGTACAACTACTGGCTTCACCTCAAAACTGCACGATGAGATGTTCGCAGTGTGGTCACCGCAGGGATTGAACCCCGAATTAAATTAAAACCACTCGCATTTCCACGTGTGTTTTCACATGCTTAGATGCAGAGCTGCAAACCAAGCTAACTCCGCTATGCCCAACGCAGGAACCGAACCCCAATTTTGAGCGTTATAATCACTGAAACTAACCGCTGAGCCACCAAGAGGTAACACACTTCGAAGCGATAAATCGTCCAAAAATATTACAAGAAGTGATTTCTTGCGCTGCTGACGTATGAAAGTGATTTCTTCTTGTACGCTGAGGAATGACTTTGTATATCTTAGGGTTATACCGTATATAACTTCCTATCACAGCGGCTCGTCTATTCAGGTTAAAATTTATTGAACACTGTGACAGACACGTGGTTACAGATCTACAACTTGTCGTCATTTCTTTATGACAAATGATCGGATTTCATGTGTAGGGAAGAAATTACCAAAGAAATATCAAGCAAGTTTGCCTCAGAAGTAAAATCTCTCTCAACTTAGCAATAACGTCCCAAACTTCACTTTTCAACCTGCGAATCTCTGACAAAGCGTCTAGGATTGTGACATATGAAACATATGTCGTATCAGCTGACATTATATAATGTCTCAGATTTCTACAGTTTCATCTTTTCTATAAAATATTCAATTCAAACTTTGAGCATTTGATAAACCGTAAATTCGAGGACACTTTTCTGAAAATATGATTGGCTAACAGAGATACCCGAACGTGAACAGAAGGTATGTTATTCATGATTAATGAAATGTTATCTCAGGTCATGAAAAGTTGCTCCAATTATATGTAATTGTAAAACAAAGCCTAGAAGAAAAGAAAAACACAAAACATGAAAACGAAACTTTACAGGTATCTTGGCAGGGTCCTGTCAAATCCACATGTTAAATTTGGTGACAATCCAACAAAAGAGATTAAAGTAGTTACAAAAAACGTTCATAAAAATTGAAAATTAGTATGTACCCTTGTGTGGACTTAACGAACCTCTATATTAATTAGTGACATGGATGTAGAAAATACAGTGTTATTAGAGATACATATAGACAACAGACTGAACTATCATATTTATATAGACAACAGACTGAACTATCATATTTATATAGACAACAGACCGTACTATCATATTTATATAGACAACAGACTGTACTATCATATTTATACAGACAACAAACCGTACTATCATATTTATGTAGACAACAGACTGAACTATCATATTTATATAGACAACAGACTGAACTATCATATTTATATAGACAACAGACCGTACTATCATATTTATACAGACAACAGACCGTACTATCATATTTATATAGACAACAGACTGAACTATCATATTTATACAGACAACAGACCGTACTATCATATTTATGTAGACAACAGACCGTACTATCATATTTATATAGACAACAGACTGTACTATCATATTTATATAGACAACAGACTGTACTATCATATTTATATAGACAACAGACTGTACTATCATATTTATATAGACAACAGACCGTACTATCATATTTATATAGACAACAGACTGAACTATCATATTTATACAGACAACAGACCGTACTATCATATTTATATAGACAACAGACTGTACTATCATATTTGTATAGACAACAGACTGTACTATCATATTTATACAGACAACAGACTGAACTATCATATTTATATAGACAACAGACTGAACTATCATATTTATATAGACAACAGACCGTACTATCATATTTATATAGACAACAGACTGTACTATCATATTTATACAGACAACAGACCGTACTATCATATTTATACAGACAACAGACCGTACTATCATATTTATGTAGACAACAGACTGAACTATCATATTTATATAGACAACAGACTGAACTATCATATTTATATAGACAACAGACCGTACTATCATATTTATATAGACAACAGACTGAACTATCATATGTATACAGACAACAGACTGTACTATCATATTTATGTAGACAACAGACCGTACTATCATATTTATATAGACAACAGACTGTACTATCATATTTGTATAGACAACAGACCGTACTATCATATTTATATAGACAACAGACTGAACTATCATATTTATACAGACAACAGACCGTACTATCATATTTATATAGACAACAGACTGTACTATCATATTTGTATAGACAACAGACTGTACTATCATATTTATACAGACAACAGACCGTACTATCATATTTGTATAGACAACAGACTGAGCTATCATATTTATACAGACAACAGACCGTACTATCATATTTGTATAGACAACAGACTGTACTATCATATTTATACAGACAACAGACCATACTGTCATATTTATATAGACAACAGACTGTACTATCATATGTATATAAACAACAGACTGTACTATCATATTTATTTAAACAACAGACTGAACTATCATATTTATATAAACAACCGACCGTACTATCATATTTATATAGACAACCGACAGTACTATCATATTTATATAAACAACAGACCGCACTATCATATTTATATAGACAACAGACTGAACTATCATATTTATACAGACAACAGACCGTACTATCATATTTATGTAGACAACAGACTGAGCTATCATATTTATATAGACAACAGACTGTACTATCATATTTATATAGACAACAGACCGTACTATCATATTTGTATAGACAACAGACTGAGCTATCATATTTATATAGACAACAGACTGAGCTATCATATTTATATAGACAACAGACCGTACTATCATATTTGTATAGACAACAGACTGAGCTATCATATTTATATAGACAACAGACTGTACTATCATATTTATATAGACAACAGACCGTATAATCATATTTATATAGACAACAGACTGTACTATCATATTTATACAAACATCAGACCGTACTATCATATTTATATAGACAACAGACTGTACTATCATATTTGTATAGACAACAGACTGTACTATCATATTTATATAGACAACAGACTGTACTATCATATTTGTATAGACAACAGACTGTACTATCATATTTATATAGACAACAGACCGTACTATCATATTTATATAGACAACAGACTGTACTATAATATTTATATAGACAACAGACTGAACTATCATATTTGTATAGACAACAGACTGTACTATCATATTTGTATAGACAACAGACTGTACTATCATATTTATATAGACAACAGACTGAACTATCATATTTGTATAGACAACAGACTGTACTATCATATTTATACAGACAACAGACTGAGCTATCATATTTATACAGACAACAGACTGAGCTATCATATTTATACAGACAACAGACCGTACTATCATATTTATATAGACAACAGACTGTACTATCATATTTATATAGCCAACAGACTGTACTATCATATTTATATAGACAACAGACCGTACTATCATATTTATATAGACAACAGACTGTACTATCATATTTATACAGACAACAGACCGTACTATCATATTTATATAGACAACAGACTGTACTATCATATTTGTATAGACAACAGACTGTACTATCATATTTATATAGACAACAGACCGTACTATCATATTTATATAGACAACAGACTGAACTATCATATTTATACAGACAACAGACCGTACTATCATATTTATATAGACAACAGACTGTACTATCATATTTGTATAGACAACAGACTGTACTATCATATTTATACAGACAACAGACCGTACTATCATATTTGTATAGACAACAGACTGAGCTATCATATTTATACAGACAACAGACCGTACTATCATATTTGTATAGACAACAGACTGTACTATCATATTTATACAGACAACAGACCATACTGTCATATTTATATAGACAACAGACTGTACTATCATATGTATATAAACAACAGACCGTACTATCATATTAAAATAGACAACCGACAGTACTATCATATTTATATAAACAACAGACCGCACTATCATATTTATATAAACAACAGACCGTACTATCATATTTATAAAGACAAGCGACCGTACTATCATATTTATATAGACAAGCGACCGTACTATCATATTTATATATACAACCGACCGTACTATCATATTTATATAAACAACAGACCGTACTATCATATTTATATAGACAACAGACTGTACTATTATATTTATGTAGACAACAGACTGTACTATCATATTTATATAGACAACCGACCGTACTATCATATTTATATAAACAACAGACCTCACTATCATATTTATATAAACAACACACTGTACTATCATATATATGTAAACAACAGACTGTACTATTATATTTATGTAGACAACAGACTGTACTATCATATTTATGTAGAAAACAGACTGTACTATCATATTTATATAGACAACAGACTGAACTATCATATTTATATAGACAACCGACCGTTCTATCATATTTATATAAACAACAGACCGTACTATCATATTTATATAGACAACAGACTGTACTATCATATATATATATGGACAACAGACTGTACTATCATATTTATATAGACAAGAGACTGTACTATCATATTTATACTATTCTTTGTTCACTTGCAGTGAGTTTTACATTATTGTTGTTTGTTCACTTGCAGTGAGTTTTACATTACTGTTGTTTGTAACAATAAACAATAAACCACCATCCATACAGTATTGTAACAAGAAACAATAATTACCATCAATATACTATTGTAACAAGAAACAATACACCACCATAAATACTTTATTGTAACAAGAAACAAGAAACTACCAACAAAACAGTATAGTAACAATAAACAATAAACTATCATCAATACACTATTGTAACAAGACACAATAAACTACCACCAATACGCTATAGTAACAAGACACAATAAACTACCATCAATACACTATAGTAACAAGACACAATAAACTACCATACACTATAGTAACAAGACACAATAAACTACCAACAATACACTATTGCTACAATAAACTACCAACAATACACTATAGTAACAAGACACAATAAACTACCATACACTATTGTAAGAAGAAACAATAAACTACCAACAATACAGTATAGTAACAAGACACAATAAACTACCAACAATACACTATAGTAACAAGACACAATAAACTACCATACACTATAGTAACAAGACACAATAAACTACCATACACTATTGTAAGAAGAAACAATAAACTACCAACAATACACTATAGTAACAAGACACAATAAACTACCATACACTATTGTAAGAAGAAACAATAAACTACCAACAATACACTATAGTAACAAAACACAATAAACTACCATACACTATAGTAACAAGACACAATAAACTACCAACAATACACTACTGCTACAATAAACTACCAACAATACACTATAGTAACAAGACACAATAAACTACCATCAATACACTATAGTAACAAGACACAATAAACTACCATACACTATTGTAAGAAGAAACAATAAACTACCAACAATACAGTATAGTAACAAGACACAATAAACTACCAACAATACACTATAGTAACAAGACACAATAAACTACCATACACTATTGTAAGAAGAAACAATAAACTACCAACAATACACTATAGTAACAAGACACAATAAACTACCAACAATACACTATAGTAACAAGACACAATAAACTACCATACACTATTGTAAGAAGAAACAATAAACTACCAACAATACAGTATAGTAACAAGACACAATAAACTACCAACAATACACTATAGTAACAAGACACAATAAACTACCAACAATACACTATAGTAACAAGACACAATAAACTACCATACACTATTGTAAGAAGAAACAATAAACTACCAACAATACAGTATAGTAACAAGACACAATAAACTACCAACAATACACTATAGTAACAAGACACAATAAACTACCATACACTATTGTAAGAAGAAACAATAAACTACCAACAATACAGTATAGTAACAAGACACAATAAACTACCAACAATACACTATAGTAACAAGACACAATAAACTACCATACACTATAGTAACAAGACACAATAAACTACCATACACTATAGTAACAAGACACAATAAACTACCAACAATACACTATTGCTACAATAAACTACCAACAATACACTATAGTAACAAGACACAATAAACTACCATCAATACACTATAGTAACAAGACACAATAAACTACCATACACTATTGTAAGAAAAAACAATAAACCACCAACAATACAGTATAGTAACAAGACACAATAAACTACCAACAATACACTATAGTAACAAGACACAATAAACTACCATACACTATTGTAAGAAGAAACAATAAACTACCAACAATACAGTATAGTAACAAGACACAATAAACTACCAACAATACACTATAGTAACAAGACACAATAAACTACCTTACACTATTGTAAGTAGAAACAATAAACTACCATCAATACACTATAGTAACAAGACACAATAAACTACCATACACTATAGTAACAAGACACAATAAACTACCATACACTATTGTAACAAGACACAATAAACTACCATCAATACTCTATAGTAACAAGACACAATAAACTACCATACACTATAGTAACAAGACACAATAAACTACCATACACTATAGTAACAAGACACAATAAACTACCAACAATACAGTATAGTAACAAGACACAATAAACTACCAACAATACACTATAGTAACAAGACACAATAAACTACCATACACTATTGTAAGAAGAAACAATAAACTACCAACAATACAGTATAGTAACAAGACACAATAAACTACCAACAATACACTATAGTAACAAGACACAATAAACTACCATACACTATAGTAACAAGACACAATAAACTACCAACAATACACTATTGCTACAATAAACTACCAACAATACACTATAGTAACAAGACACAATAAACTACCATACACTATTGTAAGAAGAAACAATAAACTACCAACAATACAGTATAGTAACAAGACACAATAAACTACCAACAATACACTATAGTAACAAGACACAATAAACTACCATACACTATTGTAAGAAGAAACAATAAACTACCAACAATACAGTATAGTAACAAGACACAATAAACTACCAACAATACACTATAGTAACAAGACACAATAAACTACCATACACTATTGTAAGAAGAAACAATAAACTACCAACAATACAGTATAGTAACAAGACACAATAAACTACCAACAATACACTATAGTAACAAGACACAATAAACTACCATACACTATTGTAAGAAGAAACAATAAACTACCAACAATACACTATAGTAACAAGACACAATAAACTACCATACACTATAGTAACAAGACACAATAAACTACCAACAATACACTATTGCTACAATAAACTACCAACAATACACTATAGTAACAAGACACAATAAAATACCATCAATACACTATAGTAACAAGACACAATAAACTACCATACACTATTGTAAGAAGAAACAATAAACTACCAACAATACAGTATAGTAACAAGACACAATAAACTACCAAGAATACACTATAGTAACAAGACACAATAAACTACCATACACTATTGTAAGAAGAAACAATAAACTACCAACAATACAGTATAGTAACAAGACACAATAAACTACCAACAATACACTATAGTAACAAGACACAATAAACTACCATACACTATGGTAAGAAGAAACAATAAACTACCAACAATACACTATAGTAACAAGACACAATAAACTACCAACAATACACTATAGTAACAAGACACAATAAACTACCATACACTATTGTAAGAAGAAACAATAAACTACCAACAATACACTATAGTAACAAGACACAATAAACTACCATCAATACACTATAGTAACAAGACACAATAAACTACCATACACTATTGTAAGAAGAAACAATAAACTACCAACAATACAGTATAGTAACAAGACACAATAAACTACCAACAATACACTATAGTAACAAGACACAATAAACTACCATACACTATTGTAAGAAGAAACAATAAACTACCAACAATACAGTATAGTAACAAGACACAATAAACTACCAACAATACACTATAGTAACAAGATACAATAAACTACCATACACTATTGTAAGAAGAAACAATAAACTACCAACAATACACTATAGTAACAAGACACAATAAACTACCATACATTATAGTAACAAGACACAATAAACTACCAACAATACACTATTGCTACAATAAACTACCAACAATACACTATAGTAACAAGACACAATAAACTACCATCAATACACTATAGTAACAAGGCACAATAAACTACCATACACTATTGTAAGAAGAAACAATAAACTACCAACAATACAGTATAGTAACAAGACACAATAAACTACCAACAATACACTATAGTAACAAGACACAATAAACTACCATACACTATTGTAAGAAGAAACAATAAACTACCAACAATACAGTATAGTAACAAGACACAATAAACTACCAACAATACACTATAGTAACAAGACACAATAAACTACCATACACTATTGTAAGAAGAAACAATAAACTACCAACAATACACCATAGTGACAAGACACAATAAACTACCAACAATACACTATAGTAACAAGACACAATAAACTACCAACAATACACTATAGTAACAAGACACAATAAACTACCAAAAATACACTATAGTAACAAGACACAATAAACTACCAACAATACACTATAGTAACAAGACACAATAAACTACCATACACTATTGTAAGAAGAAACAATAAACTACCAACAATACAGTATAGTAACAAGACACAATAAACTACCAACAATACACTATAGTAACAAGACACAATAAACAACCATACACTATTGTAAGAAGAAACAATAAACTACCAACAATACACTATAGTGACAAGACACAATAAACTACCAACAATAAACTATAGTAAGAAGAAACAATAAACTACCATCAATACACTATTGTAAAGAGAAACAAACAAACACTCGTCAATGCAGAATTGGAATAGAAAACAAACATACAAACAAACTCCCATCAATACTATATTGTGAATAGAAACAGACACATAATCTCCCATCAATACACAAATGTTAGAGAAAGCATGAAAATTCTCGTCAATACACTATTGTAACAGGAAACAAACTATCGTCCTTACTGTTTCGTAACGGTAAAGAACGAAACAAACATACTCTCGTTAATACGGTATTGTAAGAGAAAACACAAAGCTAACTCCCTTAAATACACTATTGAAGCAAAAAACAAACAAGCCTCCGTCGATATGATATTGAAAGTTTCCGTACTGATCATTTTACTAATGTTTGTTCCAGGTATAATCACATGTTATGAGGTTTGGTCATTTTACTAATGTTTGTTCCAGGTATAATCACATGTTATGAGGTTTGGTCATTTTACTAAAGTTTGTTCCAAGTATAATCACATGTTATGAGGTTTGGTCATTTTACTAAAGTTTATTCCAGGTATAATCACATGTTATGAGGTTTGGTCATTTCACTAATGTTTATTCCAGGTATAATCACATGTATGAGGTTTGTTCATTTTACTAAAGTTTGTTCCAGGTATAATCACATGTTATGAGGTTTGGTCATTTTACTAAAGTTTGTTCCAGGTATAATCACATGTTATGAGGTTTGGTCATTTTACTAATGTTTGTTCCAGGTATAATCACATGTTATGAGGTTTGGTCATTTTACTAAAGTTTGTTCCAGGTATAATCACATGTTATGAGGTTTGGTCATTTTACTAATGTTTGTTCCAGGTATAATCACATGTTATGAGGTTTGGTCATTTTACTAATGTTTGTTCCAGGTATAATCACATGTTATGAGGTTTGGTCATTTTACTAAAGTTTGTTCCAGGTATAATCACATGTTATGAGGTTTGGTCATTTTACTAAAGTTTGTTCCAGGTATAATCACATGTTATGAGGTTTGGTCATTTTACTAATGTTTGTTCCAGGTATAATCACATGTTATGAGGTTTGGTCATTTTACTAATGTTTGTTCCAGGTATAATCACATGTTATGAGGTTTGGTCATTTTACTAATGTTTGTTCCAGGTATAATCACATGTATGAGGTTTGGTCATTTTACTAAAGTTTGTTCCAGGTATAATCACATGTTATGAGGTTTGGTCATTTTACTAAAGTTTGTTCCAGGTATAATCACATGTTATGAGGTTTGGTCATTTTACTAATGTTTGTTCCAGGTATAATCACATGTTATGAGGTTTGGTCATTTTACTAAAGTTTGTTCCAGGTATAATCACATGTTATGAGGTTTGGTCATTTTACTAATGTTTGTTCCAGGTATAATCACATGTTATGAGGTTTGGTCATTTTAATAATGTTTGTTCCAGGTATAATCACATGTTATGAGGTTTGGTCATTTTACTAATGTTTGTTCCAGGTATAATCACATGTTATGAGGTTTGGTCATTTTACTAATGTTTGTTCCAGGTATAATCACATGTTATGAGGTTTGGTCATTTTACTAATGTTTGTTCCAGGTATAATCACATGTTATGAGGTTTGGTCATTTTACTAATGTTTGTTCCAGGTATAATCACATGTTATGAGGTTTGGTCATTTTACTAATGTTTGTTCCAGGTATAATCACATGTTATGAGGTTTGGTCATTTTACTAATGTTTGTTCCAGGTATAATCACATGTTATGAGGTTTGGTCATTTTACTAATGTTTGTTCCAGGTATAATCACATGTTATGAGGTTTGGTCATTTTACTAATGTTTGTTCCAGGTATAATCACATGTTATGAGGTTTGGTCATTTTACTAATGTTTGTTCCAGGTATAATCACATGTTATGAGGTTTGGTCATTTTACTAATGTTTGTTCCAGGTATAATCACATGTTATGAGGTTTGGTCATTTTACTAATGTTTGTTCCAGGTATAATCACATGTTATGAGGTTTGGTCATTTTACTAATGTTTGTTCCAGGTATAATCACATGTTATGAGGTTTGGTCATTTTACTAATGTTTGTTCCAGGTATAATCACATGTTATGAGGTTTGGTCATTTTACAAGTGTTTGTTCCAGGTATAATCACATGTTATGAGGTTTGGTCATTTTACTAATGTTTGTTCCAGGTATAATCACATGTTATGAGGTTTGGTCATTTTACTAATGTTTGTTCCAGGTATAATCACATGTTATGAGGTTTGGTCATTTTACTAATGTTTGTTCCAGGTATAATCACATGTTATGAGGTTTGGTCATTTTACTAATGTTTGTTCCAGGTATAATCACATGTTATGAGGTTTGGTCATTTTACTAATGTTTGTTCCAGGTATAATCACATGTATGAGGTTTGGTCATTTTACTAATGTTTGTTCCAGGTATAATCACACGTTATGAGGTTTGGTCATTTTACTAATGTTTGTTCCAGGTATAATCACATGTTATGAGGTTTGGTCATTTTACTAATGTTTGTTCCAGGTATAATCACATGTTATGAGGTTTGGTCATTTTACTAATGTTTGTTCCAGGTATAATCACATGTTATGAGGTTTGGTCATTTTACTAATGTTTGTTCCAGGTATAATCACATGTTATGAGGTTTGGTCATTTTACTAATGTTTGTTCCAGGTATAATCACATGTTATGAGGTTTGGTCATTTTACTAATGTTTGTTCCAGGTATAATCACATGTTATGAGGTTTGGTCATTTTACTAAAGTTTGTTCCAGGTATAATCACATGTTATGAGGTTTGGTCATTTTACTAATGTTTGTTCCAGGTATAATCACATGTTATGAGGTTTGGTCATTTTACTAATGTTTGTTCCAGGTATAATCACATGTTATGAGGTTTGGTCATTTTACTAATGTTTGTTCCAGGTATAATCACATGTTATGAGGTTTGGTCATTTTACTAAAGTTTGTTCCAGGTATAATCACATGTTATGAGGTTTGGTCATTTTACTAATGTTTGTTCCAGGTATAATCACATGTTATGAGGTTTGGTCATTTTACTAATGTTTGTTCCAGGTATAATCACATGTTATGAGGTTTGGTCATGGTTTGGTCATTTTACTAATGTTTGTTCCAGGTATAATCACATGTTATGAGGTTTGGTCATTTTACTAATGTTTGTTCCAGGTATAATCACATGTTATGAGGTTTGGTCATTTTACTAATGTTTGTTCCAGGTATAATCACATGTTATGAGGTTTGGTCATTTTACTAATGTTTGTTCCAGGTATAATCACATGTTATGAGGTTTGGTCATTTTACTAATGTTTGTTCCAGGTATAATCACATGTTATGAGGTTTGGTCATTTTACTAATGTTTGTTCCAGGTATAATCACATGTTATGAGGTTTGGTCATTTTACTAATGTTTGTTCCAGGTATAATCACATGTTATGAGGTTTGGTCATTTTACTAATGTTTGTTCCAGGTATAATCACATGTTATGAGGTTTGGTCATTTTACAAGTGTTTGTTCCAGGTATAATCACATGTTATGAGGTTTGGTCATTTTACTAATGTTTGTTCCAGGTATAATCACATGTGGTGAAGTTTGGTTATTTTACTAATGTTTGTTCCAGGTATAATCACGTTATGAGGTTTGGTCATTTTACTAATGTTTGTTCCAGGTATAATCACATGTTATGAGGTTTGGTCATTTTACTAATGTTTGTTCCAGGTATAATCACATGTTATGAGGTTTGGTCATTTTACTAATGTTTGTTCCAGGTATAATCACATGTTATGAGGTTTGGTCATTTTACTAATGTTTGTTCCAGGTATAATCACATGTTATGAGGTTTGGTCATTTTACTAATGTTTGTTCCAGGTATAATCACATGTTATGAGGTTTGGTCATTTTACTAATGTTTGTTCCAGGTATAATCACATGTTATGAGGTTTGGTCATTTTACTAATGTTTGTTCCAGGTATAATCACATGTTATGAGGTTTGGTCATTTTACTAATGTTTGTTCCAGGTATAATCACATGTTATGAGGTTTGGTCATTTTACTAATGTTTGTTCCAGGTATAATCACATGTTATGAGGTTTGGTCATTTTACTAATGTTTGTTCCAGGTATAATCACATGTTATGAGGTTTGGTCATTTTACTAATGTTTGTTCCAGGTATAATCACATGTTATGAGGTTTGGTCATTTTACTAATGTTTGTTCCAGGTATAATCACATGTTATGAGGTTTGGTCATTTTACTAATGTTTGTTCCAGGTATAATCACATGTTATGAGGTTTGGTCATTTTACTAATGTTTGTTCCAGGTATAATCACATGTTATGAGGTTTGGTCATTTTACTAATGTTTGTTCCAGGTATAATCACATGTTATGAGGTTTGGTCATTTTACTAATGTTTGTTCCAGGTATAATCACATGTTATGAGGTTTGGTCATTTTACTAATGTTTGTTCCAGGTATAATCACATGTTATGAGGTTTGGTCATTTTACTAATGTTTGTTCCAGGTATAATCACATGTTATGAGGTTTGGTCATTTTACTAATGTTTGTTCCAGGTATAATCACATGTTATGAGGTTTGGTCATTTTACTAATGTTTGTTCCAGGTATAATCACATGTTATGAGGTTTGGTCATTTTACTAATGTTTGTTCCAGGTATAATCACATGTTATGAGGTTTGGTCATTTTACTAATGTTTGTTCCAGGTATAATCACATGTTATGAGGTTTGGTCATTTTACTAATGTTTGTTCCAGGTATAATCACATGTTATGAGGTTTGGTCATTTTACTAATGTTTGTTCCAGGTATAATCACATGTTATGAGGTTTGGTCATTTTACTAATGTTTGTTCCAGGTATAATCACATGTTATGAGGTTTGGTCATTTTACTAATGTTTGTTCCAGGTATAATCACATGTTATGAGGTTTGGTCATTTTACTAATGTTTGTTCCAGGTATAATCACATGTTATGAGGTTTGGTCATTTTACTAAAGTTTGTTCCAGGTATAATCACATGTTATGAGGTTTGGTCATTTTACTAATGTTTGTTCCAGGTATAATCACATGTTATGAGGTTTGGTCATTTTACTAATGTTTGTTCCAGGTATAATCACATGTTATGAGGTTTGGTCATTTTACTAATGTTTGTTCCAGGTATAATCACATGTTATGAGGTTTGGTCATTTTACTAATGTTTGTTCCAGGTATAATCACATGTTATGAGGTTTGGTCATTTTACTAATGTTTGTTCCAGGTATAATCACATGTTATGAGGTTTGGTCATTTTACTAATGTTTGTTCCAGGTATAATCACATGTTATGAGGTTTGGTCATTTTACTAATGTTTGTTCCAGGTATAATCACATGTTATGAGGTTTGGTCATTTTACTAATGTTTGTTCCAGGTATAATCACATGTTATGAGGTTTGGTCATTTTACTAATGTTTGTTCCAGGTATAATCACATGTTATGAGGTTTGGTCATTTTACTAATGTTTGTTCCAGGTATAATCACATGTTATGAGGTTTGGTCATTTTACTAATGTTTGTTCCAGGTATAATCACATGTTATGAGGTTTGGTCATTTTACTAATGTTTGTTCCAGGTATAATCACATGTTATGAGGTTTGGTCATTTTACTAATGTTTGTTCCAGGTATAATCACATGTTATGAGGTTTGGTCATTTTACTAATGTTTGTTCCAGGTATAATCACATGTTATGAGGTTTGGTCATTTTACTAATGTTTGTTCCAGGTATAATCACATGTTATGAGGTTTGGTCATTTTACTAATGTTTGTTCCAGGTATAATCACATGTTATGAGGTTTGGTCATTTTACTAATGTTTGTTCCAGGTATAATCACATGTTATCAGGTTTGGTCATTTTACAAGTGTTTGTTCCAGGTATAATCACATGTTATGAGGTTTGGTCATTTTACTAATGTTTGTTCCAGGTATAATCACATGTGGTGAGGTTTGGTCATTTTACTAATGTTTGTTCCAGGTATAATCACATGTTATGAGGTTTGGTCATTTTACTAATGTTTGTTCCAGGTATAATCACATGTTATGAGGTTTGGTCATTTTACTAATGTTTGTTCCAGGTATAATCACATGTTATGAGGTTTGGTCATTTTACTAATGTTTGTTCCAGGTATAATCACATGTTATGAGGTTTGGTCATTTTACTAATGTTTGTTCCAGGTATAATCACATGTTATGAGGTTTGGTCATTTTACTAATGTTTGTTCCAGGTATAATCACATGTTATGAGGTTTGGTCATTTTACTAATGTTTGTTCCAGGTATAATCACATGTTATGAGGTTTGGTCATTTTACTAATGTTTGTTCCAGGTATAATCACATGTTATGAGGTTTGGTCATTTTACTAATGTTTGTTCCAGGTATAATCACATGTTATGAGGTTTGGTCATTTTACTAATGTTTGTTCCAGGTATAATCACATGTTATGAGGTTTGGTCATTTTACTAATGTTTGTTCCAGGTATAATCACATGTTATGAGGTTTGGTCATTTTACTAATGTTTGTTCCAGGTATAATCACATGTTATGAGGTTTGGTCATTTTACTAATGTTTGTTCCAGGTATAATCACATGTTATGAGGTTTGGTCATTTTACTAATGTTTGTTCCAGGTATAATCACATGTTATGAGGTTTGGTCATTTTACTAATGTTTGTTCCAGGTATAATCACATGTTATGAGGTTTGGTCATTTTACTAATGTTTGTTCCAGGTATAATCACATGTTATGAGGTTTGGTCATTTTACTAATGTTTGTTCCAGGTATAATCACATGTTATGAGGTTTGGTCATTTTACTAATGTTTGTTCCAGGTATAATCACATGTTATGAGGTTTGGTCATTTTACTAATGTTTGTTCCAGGTATAATCACATGTTATGAGGTTTGGTCATTTTACTAATGTTTGTTCCAGGTATAATCACATGTTATGAGGTTTGGTCATTTTACTAATGTTTGTTCCAGGTATAATCACATGTTATGAGGTTTGGTCATTTTACTAATGTTTGTTCCAGGTATAATCACATGTTATGAGGTTTGGTCATTTTACTAATGTTTGTTCCAGGTATAATCACATGTTATGAGGTTTGGTCATTTTACTAAAGTTTGTTCCAGGTATAATCACATGTTATGAGGTTTGGTCATTTTACTAATGTTTGTTCCAGGTATAATCACATGTTATGAGGTTTGGTCATTTTACTAATGTTTGTTCCAGGTATAATCACATGTTATGAGGTTTGGTCATTTTACTAATGTTTGTTCCAGGTATAATCACATGTTATGAGGTTTGGTCATTTTACTAATGTTTGTTCCAGGTATAATCACATGTTATGAGGTTTGGTCATTTTACTAATGTTTGTTCCAGGTATAATCACATGTTATGAGGTTTGGTCATTTTACTAATGTTTGTTCCAGGTATAATCACATGTTATGAGGTTTGGTCATTTTACTAATGTTTGTTCCAGGTATAATCACATGTTATGAGGTTTGGTCATTTTACTAATGTTTGTTCCAGGTATAATCACATGTTATGAGGTTTGGTCATTTTACTAATGTTTGTTCCAGGTATAATCACATGTTATGAGGTTTGGTCATTTTACTAATGTTTGTTCCAGGTATAATCACATGTTATGAGGTTTGGTCATTTTACTAATGTTTGTTCCAGGTATAATCACATGTTATGAGGTTTGGTCATTTTACTAATGTTTGTTCCAGGTATAATCACATGTTATGAGGTTTGGTCATTTTACTAATGTTTGTTCCAGGTATAATCACATGTTATGAGGTTTGGTCATTTTACTAATGTTTGTTCCAGGTATAATCACATGTTATGAGGTTTGGTCATTTTACTAATGTTTGTTCCAGGTATAATCACATGTTATGAGGTTTGGTCATTTTACTAATGTTTGTTCCAGGTATAATCACATGTTATGAGGTTTGGTCATTTTACTAATGTTTGTTCCAGGTATAATCACATGTTATGAGGTTTGGTCATTTTACTAATGTTTGTTCCAGGTATAATCACATGTTATGAGGTTTGGTCATTTTACTAATGTTTGTTCCAGGTATAATCACATGTTATGAGGTTTGGTCATTTTACTAATGTTTGTTCCAGGTATAATCACATGTTATGAGGTTTGGTCATTTTACTAATGTTTGTTCCAGGTATAATCACATGTTATGAGGTTTGGTCATTTTACTAATGTTTGTTCCAGGTATAATCACATGTTATGAGGTTTGGTCATTTTACTAATGTTTGTTCCAGGTATAATCACATGTTATGAGGTTTGGTCATTTTACTAATGTTTGTTCCAGGTATAATCACATGTTATGAGGTTTGGTCATTTTACTAATGTTTGTTCCAGGTATAATCACATGTTATGAGGTTTGGTCATTTTACTAATGTTTGTTCCAGGTATAATCACATGTTATGAGGTTTGGTCATTTTACTAATGTTTGTTCCAGGTATAATCACATGTTATGAGGTTTGGTCATTTTACTAATGTTTGTTCCAGGTATAATCACATGTTATGAGGTTTGGTCATTTTACTAATGTTTGTTCCAGGTATAATCACATGTTATGAGGTTTGGTCATTTTACTAATGTTTGTTCCAGGTATAATCACATGTTATGAGGTTTGGTCATTTTACTAATGTTTGTTCCAGGTATAATCACATGTTATGAGGTTTGGTCATTTTACTAATGTTTGTTCCAGGTATAATCACATGTTATGAGGTTTGGTCATTTTACTAATGTTTGTTCCAGGTATAATCACATGTTATGAGGTTTGGTCATTTTACTAATGTTTGTTCCAGGTATAATCACATGTTATGAGGTTTGGTCATTTTACTAATGTTTGTTCCAGGTATAATCACATGTTATGAGGTTTGGTCATTTTACTAATGTTTGTTCCAGGTATAATCACATGTTATGAGGTTTGGTCATTTTACTAATGTTTGTTCCAGGTATAATCACATGTTATGAGGTTTGGTCATTTTACTAATGTTTGTTCCAGGTATAATCACATGTTATGAGGTTTGGTCATTTTACTAATGTTTGTTCCAGGTATAATCACATGTTATGAGGTTTGGTCATTTTACTAATGTTTGTTCCAGGTATAATCACATGTTATGAGGTTTGGTCATTTTACTAATGTTTGTTCCAGGTATAATCACATGTTATGAGGTTTGGTCATTTTACTAATGTTTGTTCCAGGTATAATCACATGTTATGAGGTTTGGTCATTTTACTAATGTTTGTTCCAGGTATAATCACATGTTATGAGGTTTGGTCATTTTACTAATGTTTGTTCCAGGTATAATCACATGTTATGAGGTTTGGTCATTTTACTAAAGTTTGTTCCAGGTATAATCACATGTTATGAGGTTTGGTCATTTTACTAATGTTTGTTCCAGGTATAATCACATGTTATGAGGTTTGGTCATTTTACTAATGTTTGTTCCAGGTATAATCACATGTTATGAGGTTTGGTCATTTTACTAATGTTTGTTCCAGGTATAATCACATGTTATGAGGTTTGGTCATTTTACTAATGTTTGTTCCAGGTATAATCACATGTTATGAGGTTTGGTCATTTTACTAATGTTTGTTCCAGGTATAATCACATGTTATGAGGTTTGGTCATTTTACTAATGTTTGTTCCAGGTATAATCACATGTTATGAGGTTTGGTCATTTTACTAATGTTTGTTCCAGGTATAATCACATGTTATGAGGTTTGGTCATTTTACTAATGTTTGTTCCAGGTATAATCACATGTTATGAGGTTTGGTCATTTTACTAATGTTTGTTCCAGGTATAATCACATGTTATGAGGTTTGGTCATTTTACTAATGTTTGTTCCAGGTATAATCACATGTTATGAGGTTTGGTCATTTTACTAATGTTTGTTCCAGGTATAATCACATGTTATGAGGTTTGGTCATTTTACTAATGTTTGTTCCAGGTATAATCACATGTTATGAGGTTTGGTCATTTTACTAATGTTTGTTCCAGGTATAATCACATGTTATGAGGTTTGGTCATTTTACTAATGTTTGTTCCAGGTATAATCACATGTTATGAGGTTTGGTCATTTTACTAATGTTTGTTCCAGGTATAATCACATGTTATGAGGTTTGGTCATTTTACTAATGTTTGTTCCAGGTATAATCACATGTTATGAGGTTTGGTCATTTTACTAATGTTTGTTCCAGGTATAATCACATGTTATGAGGTTTGGTCATTTTACTAATGTTTGTTCCAGGTATAATCACATGTTATGAGGTTTGGTCATTTTACTAATGTTTGTTCCAGGTATAATCACATGTTATGAGGTTTGGTCATTTTACTAATGTTTGTTCCAGGTATAATCACATGTTATGAGGTTTGGTCATTTTACTAATGTTTGTTCCAGGTATAATCACATGTTATGAGGTTTGGTCATTTTACTAATGTTTGTTCCAGGTATAATCACATGTTATGAGGTTTGGTCATTTTACTAAAGTTTGTTCCAGGTATAATCACATGTTATGAGGTTTGGTCATTTTACTAATGTTTGTTCCAGGTATAATCACATGTTATGAGGTTTGGTCATTTTACTAATGTTTGTTCCAGGTATAATCACATGTTATGAGGTTTGGTCATTTTACTAATGTTTGTTCCAGGTATAATCACATGTTATGAGGTTTGGTCATTTTACTAATGTTTGTTCCAGGTATAATCACATGTTATGAGGTTTGGTCATTTTACTAATGTTTGTTCCAGGTATAATCACATGTTATGAGGTTTGGTCATTTTACTAATGTTTGTTCCAGGTATAATCACATGTTATGAGGTTTGGTCATTTTACTAATGTTTGTTCCAGGTATAATCACATGTTATGAGGTTTGGTCATTTTACTAATGTTTGTTCCAGGTATAATCACATGTTATGAGGTTTGGTCATTTTACTAATGTTTGTTCCAGGTATAATCACATGTTATGAGGTTTGGTCATTTTACTAATGTTTGTTCCAGGTATAATCACATGTTATGAGGTTTGGTCATTTTACTAATGTTTGTTCCAGGTATAATCACATGTTATGAGGTTTGGTCATTTTACTAATGTTTGTTCCAGGTATAATCACATGTTATGAGGTTTGGTCATTTTACTAATGTTTGTTCCAGGTATAATCACATGTTATGAGGTTTGGTCATTTTACTAATGTTTGTTCCAGGTATAATCACATGTTATGAGGTTTGGTCATTTTACTAATGTTTGTTCCAGGTATAATCACATGTTATGAGGTTTGGTCATTTTACTAATGTTTGTTCCAGGTATAATCACATGTTATGAGGTTTGGTCATTTTACTAATGTTTGTTCCAGGTATAATCACATGTTATGAGGTTTGGTCATTTTACTAATGTTTGTTCCAGGTATAATCACATGTTATGAGGTTTGGTCATTTTACTAATGTTTGTTCCAGGTATAATCACATGTTATGAGGTTTGGTCATTTTACTAATGTTTGTTCCAGGTATAATCACATGTTATGAGGTTTGGTCATTTTACTAATGTTTGTTCCAGGTATAATCACATGTTATGAGGTTTGGTCATTTTACTAATGTTTGTTCCAGG
Organism: Tachypleus tridentatus; assembly: GCF_004210375.1. Taxonomy (NCBI): domain Eukaryota; kingdom Metazoa; phylum Arthropoda; class Merostomata; order Xiphosura; family Limulidae; genus Tachypleus; species Tachypleus tridentatus. The sequence continues at coordinate 34,593,994 of NW_027467777.1, read as the reverse complement.
TATAATCACATGTTATGAGGTTTGGTTTGTTCCAGGTATAATCATTTTACTACTACTAATGTTTGTTCCAGGTATAATCACATGTTATGAGGTTTGGTCATTTTATTAATGTTTGTTCCAGGTATAATCACATGTTATGAGGTTTGGTCATTTTACTAATGTTTGTTCCAGGTATAATCACATGTTATGAGGTTTGGTCATTTTACTAATGTTTGTTCCAGGTATAATCACATGTTATGAGGTTTGGTCATTTTACTAATGTTTGTTCCAGGTATAATCACATGTTATGAGGTTTGGTCATTTTACTAATGTTTGTTCCAGGTATAATCACATGTTATGAGGTTTGGTCATTTTACTAATGTTTGTTCCAGGTATAATCACATGTTATGAGGTTTGGTCATTTTACTAATGTTTGTTCCAGGTATAATCACATGTTATGAGGTTTGGTCATTTTACTAATGTTTGTTCCAGGTATAATCACATGTTATGAGGTTTGGTCATTTTACTAATGTTTGTTCCAGGTATAATCACATGTTATGAGGTTTGGTCATTTTACTAATGTTTGTTCCAGGTATAATCACATGTTATGAGGTTTGGTCATTTTACTAATGTTTGTTCCAGGTATAATCACATGTTATGAGGTTTGGTCATTTTACTAATGTTTGTTCCAGGTATAATCACATGTTATGAGGTTTGGTCATTTTACTAATGTTTGTTCCAGGTATAATCACATGTTATGAGGTTTGGTCATTTTACTAATGTTTGTTCCAGGTATAATCACATGTTATGAGGTTTGGTCATTTTACTAATGTTTGTTCCAGGTATAATCACATGTTATGAGGTTTGGTCATTTTACTAATGTTTGTTCCAGGTATAATCACATGTTATGAGGTTTGGTCATTTTACTAATGTTTGTTCCAGGTATAATCACATGTTATGAGGTTTGGTCATTTTACTAATGTTTGTTCCAGGTATAATCACATGTTATGAGGTTTGGTCATTTTACTAATGTTTGTTCCAGGTATAATCACATGTTATGAGGTTTGGTCATTTTACTAATGTTTGTTCCAGGTATAATCACATGTTATGAGGTTTGGTCATTTTACTAATGTTTGTTCCAGGTATAATCACATGTTATGAGGTTTGGTCATTTTACTAATGTTTGTTCCAGGTATAATCACATGTTATGAGGTTTGGTCATTTTACTAATGTTTGTTCCAGGTATAATCACATGTTATGAGGTTTGGTCATTTTACTAATGTTTGTTCCAGGTATAATCACATGTTATGAGGTTTGGTCATTTTACTAATGTTTGTTCCAGGTATAATCACATGTTATGAGGTTTGGTCATTTTACTAATGTTTGTTCCAGGTATAATCACATGTTATGAGGTTTGGTCATTTTACTAATGTTTGTTCCAGGTATAATCACATGTTATGAGGTTTGGTCATTTTACTAATGTTTGTTCCAGGTATAATCACATGTTATGAGGTTTGGTCATTTTACTAAAGTTTGTTCCAGGTATAATCACATGTTATGAGGTTTGGTCATTTTACTAATGTTTGTTCCAGGTATAATCACATGTTATGAGGTTTGGTCATTTTACTAATGTTTGTTCCAGGTATAATCACATGTTATGAGGTTTGGTCATTTTACTAATGTTTGTTCCAGGTATAATCACATGTTATGAGGTTTGGTCATTTTACTAATGTTTGTTCCAGGTATAATCACATGTTATGAGGTTTGGTCATTTTACTAATGTTTGTTCCAGGTATAATCACATGTTATGAGGTTTGGTCATTTTACTAATGTTTGTTCCAGGTATAATCACATGTTATGAGGTTTGGTCATTTTACTAATGTTTGTTCCAGGTATAATCACATGTTATGAGGTTTGGTCATTTTACTAATGTTTGTTCCAGGTATAATCACATGTTATGAGGTTTGGTCATTTTACTAATGTTTGTTCCAGGTATAATCACATGTTATGAGGTTTGGTCATTTTACTAATGTTTGTTCCAGGTATAATCACATGTTATGAGGTTTGGTCATTTTACTAATGTTTGTTCCAGGTATAATCACATGTTATGAGGTTTGGTCATTTTACTAATGTTTGTTCCAGGTATAATCACATGTTATGAGGTTTGGTCATTTTACTAATGTTTGTTCCAGGTATAATCACATGTTATGAGGTTTGGTCATTTTACTAATGTTTGTTCCAGGTATAATCACATGTTATGAGGTTTGGTCATTTTACTAATGTTTGTTCCAGGTATAATCACATGTTATGAGGTTTGGTCATTTTACTAATGTTTGTTCCAGGTATAATCACATGTTATGAGGTTTGGTCATTTTACTAATGTTTGTTCCAGGTATAATCACATGTTATGAGGTTTGGTCATTTTACTAAAGTTTGTTCCAGGTATAATCACATGTTATGAGGTTTGGTCATTTTACTAATGTTTGTTCCAGGTATAATCACATGTTATGAGGTTTGGTCATTTTACTAATGTTTGTTCCAGGTATAATCACATGTTATGAGGTTTGGTCATTTTACTAATGTTTGTTCCAGGTATAATCACATGTTATGAGGTTTGGTCATTTTACTAATGTTTGTTCCAGGTATAATCACATGTTATGAGGTTTGGTCATTTTACTAATGTTTGTTCCAGGTATAATCACATGTTATGAGGTTTGGTCATTTTACTAATGTTTGTTCCAGGTATAATCACATGTTATGAGGTTTGGTCATTTTACTAATGTTTGTTCCAGGTATAATCACATGTTATGAGGTTTGGTCATTTTACTAATGTTTGTTCCAGGTATAATCACATGTTATGAGGTTTGGTCATTTTACTAATGTTTGTTCCAGGTATAATCACATGTTATGAGGTTTGGTCATTTTACTAATGTTTGTTCCAGGTATAATCACATGTTATGAGGTTTGGTCATTTTACTAATGTTTGTTCCAGGTATAATCACATGTTATGAGGTTTGGTCATTTTACTAATGTTTGTTCCAGGTATAATCACATGTTATGAGGTTTGGTCATTTTACTAATGTTTGTTCCAGGTATAATCACATGTTATGAGGTTTGGTCATTTTACTAATGTTTGTTCCAGGTATAATCACATGTTATGAGGTTTGGTCATTTTACTAATGTTTGTTCCAGGTATAATCACATGTTATGAGGTTTGGTCATTTTACTAATGTTTGTTCCAGGTATAATCACATGTTATGAGGTTTGGTCATTTTACTAATGTTTGTTCCAGGTATAATCACATGTTATGAGGTTTGGTCATTTTACTAATGTTTGTTCCAGGTATAATCACATGTTATGAGGTTTGGTCATTTTACTAATGTTTGTTCCAGGTATAATCACATGTTATGAGGTTTGGTCATTTTACTAATGTTTGTTCCAGGTATAATCACATGTTATGAGGTTTGGTCATTTTACTAATGTTTGTTCCAGGTATAATCACATGTTATGAGGTTTGGTCATTTTACTAATGTTTGTTCCAGGTATAATCACATGTTATGAGGTTTGGTCATTTTACTAATGTTTGTTCCAGGTATAATCACATGTTATGAGGTTTGGTCATTTTACTAATGTTTGTTCCAGGTATAATCACATGTTATGAGGTTTGGTCATTTTACTAATGTTTGTTCCAGGTATAATCACATGTTATGAGGTTTGGTCATTTTACTAATGTTTGTTCCAGGTATAATCACATGTTATGAGGTTTGGTCATTTTACTAATGTTTGTTCCAGGTATAATCACATGTTATGAGGTTTGGTCATTTTACTAATGTTTGTTCCAGGTATAATCACATGTTATGAGGTTTGGTCATTTTACTAATGTTTGTTCCAGGTATAATCACATGTTATGAGGTTTGGTCATTTTACTAATGTTTGTTCCAGGTATAATCACATGTTATGAGGTTTGGTCATTTTACTAATGTTTGTTCCAGGTATAATCACATGTTATGAGGTTTGGTCATTTTACTAATGTTTGTTCCAGGTATAATCACATGTTATGAGGTTTGGTCATTTTACTAATGTTTGTTCCAGGTATAATCACATGTTATGAGGTTTGGTCATTTTACTAATGTTTGTTCCAGGTATAATCACATGTTATGAGGTTTGGTCATTTTACTAATGTTTGTTCCAGGTATAATCACATGTTATGAGGTTTGGTCATTTTACTAATGTTTGTTCCAGGTATAATCACATGTTATGAGGTTTGGTCATTTTACTAATGTTTGTTCCAGGTATAATCACATGTTATGAGGTTTGGTCATTTTACTAATGTTTGTTCCAGGTATAATCACATGTTATGAGGTTTGGTCATTTTACTAATGTTTGTTCCAGGTATAATCACATGTTATGAGGTTTGGTCATTTTACTAATGTTTGTTCCAGGTATAATCACATGTTATGAGGTTTGGTCATTTTACTAATGTTTGTTCCAGGTATAATCACATGTTATGAGGTTTGGTCATTTTACTAATGTTTGTTCCAGGTATAATCACATGTTATGAGGTTTGGTCATTTTACTAATGTTTGTTCCAGGTATAATCACATGTTATGAGGTTTGGTCATTTTACTAATGTTTGTTCCAGGTATAATCACATGTTATGAGGTTTGGTCATTTTACTAATGTTTGTTCCAGGTATAATCACATGTTATGAGGTTTGGTCATTTTACTAATGTTTGTTCCAGGTATAATCACATGTTATGAGGTTTGGTCATTTTACTAAAGTTTGTTCCAGGTATAATCACATGTTATGAGGTTTGGTCATTTTACTAATGTTTGTTCCAGGTATAATCACATGTTATGAGGTTTGGTCATTTTACTAATGTTTGTTCCAGGTATAATCACATGTTATGAGGTTTGGTCATTTTACTAATGTTTGTTCCAGGTATAATCACATGTTATGAGGTTTGGTCATTTTACTAATGTTTGTTCCAGGTATAATCACATGTTATGAGGTTTGGTCATTTTACTAATGTTTGTTCCAGGTATAATCACATGTTATGAGGTTTGGTCATTTTACTAATGTTTGTTCCAGGTATAATCACATGTTATGAGGTTTGGTCATTTTACTAATGTTTGTTCCAGGTATAATCACATGTTATGAGGTTTGGTCATTTTACTAATGTTTGTTCCAGGTATAATCACATGTTATGAGGTTTGGTCATTTTACTAATGTTTGTTCCAGGTATAATCACATGTTATGAGGTTTGGTCATTTTACTAATGTTTGTTCCAGGTATAATCACATGTTATGAGGTTTGGTCATTTTACTAATGTTTGTTCCAGGTATAATCACATGTTATGAGGTTTGGTCATTTTACTAATGTTTGTTCCAGGTATAATCACATGTTATGAGGTTTGGTCATTTTACTAATGTTTGTTCCAGGTATAATCACATGTTATGAGGTTTGGTCATTTTACTAATGTTTGTTCCAGGTATAATCACATGTTATGAGGTTTGGTCATTTTACTAATGTTTGTTCCAGGTATAATCACATGTTATGAGGTTTGGTCATTTTACTAATGTTTGTTCCAGGTATAATCACATGTTATGAGGTTTGGTCATTTTACTAATGTTTGTTCCAGGTATAATCACATGTTATGAGGTTTGGTCATTTTACTAATGTTTGTTCCAGGTATAATCACATGTTATGAGGTTTGGTCATTTTACTAATGTTTGTTCCAGGTATAATCACATGTTATGAGGTTTGGTCATTTTACTAATGTTTGTTCCAGGTATAATCACATGTTATGAGGTTTGGTCATTTTACTAATGTTTGTTCCAGGTATAATCACATGTTATGAGGTTTGGTCATTTTACTAATGTTTGTTCCAGGTATAATCACATGTTATGAGGTTTGGTCATTTTACTAATGTTTGTTCCAGGTATAATCACATGTTATGAGGTTTGGTCATTTTACTAATGTTTGTTCCAGGTATAATCACATGTTATGAGGTTTGGTCATTTTACTAATGTTTGTTCCAGGTATAATCACATGTTATGAGGTTTGGTCATTTTACTAATGTTTGTTCCAGGTATAATCACATGTTATGAGGTTTGGTCATTTTACTAATGTTTGTTCCAGGTATAATCACATGTTATGAGGTTTGGTCATTTTACTAATGTTTGTTCCAGGTATAATCACATGTTATGAGGTTTGGTACTAATGTTTGTTGGTGGTCATTTTACTAATGTTTGTTCCAGGTATAATCACATGTTATGAGGTTTGGTCATTTTACTAATGTTTGTTCCAGGTATAATCACAGGTATAATACTAATGTTTGTTCCAGGTATAATCACATGTTATGAGGTTTGGTCATTTTACTAATGTTTGTTCCAGGTATAATCACATGTTATGAGGTTTGGTCATTTTACTAATGTTTGTTCCAGGTATAATCACATGTTATGAGGTTTGGTCATTTTACTAATGTTTGTTCCAGGTATAATCACATGTTATGAGGTTTGGTCATTTTACTAATGTTTGTTCCAGGTATAATCACATGTTATGAGGTTTGGTCATTTTACTAATGTTTGTTCCAGGTATAATCACATGTTATGAGGTTTGGTCATTTTACTAATGTTTGTTCCAGGTATAATCACATGTTATGAGGTTTGGTCATTTTACTAATGTTTGTTCCAGGTATAATCACATGTTATGAGGTTTGGTCATTTTACTAATGTTTGTTCCAGGTATAATCACATGTTATGAGGTTTGGTCATTTTACTAATGTTTGTTCCAGGTATAATCACATGTTATGAGGTTTGGTCATTTTACTAATGTTTGTTCCAGGTATAATCACATGTTATGAGGTTTGGTCATTTTACTAATGTTTGTTCCAGGTATAATCACATGTTATGAGGTTTGGTCATTTTACTAATGTTTGTTCCAGGTATAATCACATGTTATGAGGTTTGGTCATTTTACTAATGTTTGTTCCAGGTATAATCACATGTTATGAGGTTTGGTCATTTTACTAATGTTTGTTCCAGGTATAATCACATGTTATGAGGTTTGGTCATTTTACTAATGTTTGTTCCAGGTATAATCACATGTTATGAGGTTTGGTCATTTTACTAATGTTTGTTCCAGGTATAATCACATGTTATGAGGTTTGGTCATTTTACTAATGTTTGTTCCAGGTATAATCACATGTTATGAGGTTTGGTCATTTTACTAATGTTTGTTCCAGGTATAATCACATGTTATGAGGTTTGGTCATTTTACTAATGTTTGTTCCAGGTATAATCACATGTTATGAGGTTTGGTCATTTTACTAATGTTTGTTCCAGGTATAATCACATGTTATGAGGTTTGGTCATTTTACTAATGTTTGTTCCAGGTATAATCACATGTTATGAGGTTTGGTCATTTTACTAATGTTTGTTCCAGGTATAATCACATGTTATGAGGTTTGGTCATTTTACTAATGTTTGTTCCAGGTATAATCACATGTTATGAGGTTTGGTCATTTTACTAATGTTTGTTCCAGGTATAATCACATGTTATGAGGTTTGGTCATTTTACTAATGTTTGTTCCAGGTATAATCACATGTTATGAGGTTTGGTCATTTTACTAATGTTTGTTCCAGGTATAATCACATGTTATGAGGTTTGGTCATTTTACTAATGTTTGTTCCAGGTATAATCACATGTTATGAGGTTTGGTCATTTTACTAATGTTTGTTCCAGGTATAATCACATGTTATGAGGTTTGGTCATTTTACTAATGTTTGTTCCAGGTATAATCACATGTTATGAGGTTTGGTCATTTTACTAATGTTTGTTCCAGGTATAATCACATGTTATGAGGTTTGGTCATTTTACTAATGTTTGTTCCAGGTATAATCACATGTTATGAGGTTTGGTCATTTTACTAATGTTTGTTCCAGGTATAATCACATGTTATGAGGTTTGGTCATTTTTCTAATGTTTGTTCCAGGTATAATCACATGTTATGAGGTTTGGTCATTTTACTAATGTTTGTTCCAGGTATAATCACATGTTATGAGGTTTGGTCATTTTACTAATGTTTGTTCCAGGTATAATCACATGTTATGAGGTTTGGTCATTTTACTAATGTTTGTTCCAGGTATAATCACATGTTATGAGGTTTGGTAATTTTTCTAATGTTTGTTCCGGGTATAATCACATGTTATGAGGTTTGGTCTTGGTCATTTTTACAGTTTGTTCCGGGTATAATCACATGTTATGAGGTTTGGTCCTTTCATTAATGTTTGTTCCAGGTATGATCACACGTTATGAGGTTTGGTCATTTTACTAATGTTTGTTCCAGGTATAATCACATGTTATGAGGTTTGGTCATTTTACTAATGTTTGTTCCAGGTATAATCACATGTTATGAGGTTTGGTCATTTTACAGGTATAATCACAATGTTTGTTCCAGGTATAATCACATGTTATGAGGTTTGGTCATTTTACTAATGTTTGTTCCAGGTATAATCACATGTTATGAGGTTTGGTCATTTTACTAATGTTTGTTCCAGGTATAATCACATGTTATGAGGTTTGGTCATTTTACTAATGTTTGTTCCAGGTATAATCACATGTTATGAGGTTTGGTCATTTTACTAATGTTTGTTCCAGGTATAATCACATGTTATGAGGTTTGGTCATTTTACTAATGTTTGTTCCAGGTATAATCACATGTTATGAGGTTTGGTCATTTTACTAATGTTTGTTCCAGGTATAATCACATGTTATGAGGTTTGGTCATTTTACTAATGTTTGTTCCAGGTATAATCACATGTTATGAGGTTTGGTCATTTTACTAAAGTTTGTTCCAGGTATAATCACATGTTATGAGGTTTGGTCATTTTACTAATGTTTGTTCCAGGTATAATCACATGTTATGAGGTTTGGTCATTTTACTAATGTTTGTTCCAGGTATAATCACATGTTATGAGGTTTGGTCATTTTACTAATGTTTGTTCCAGGTATAATCACATGTTATGAGGTTTGGTCATTTTACTAATGTTTGTTCCAGGTATAATCACATGTTATGAGGTTTGGTCATTTTACTAATGTTTGTTCCAGGTATAATCACATGTTATGAGGTTTGGTCATTTTACTAATGTTTGTTCCAGGTA
>NW_027467777.1:34557724-34584350 GCF_004210375.1 Tachypleus tridentatus | reverse complement strand
TTTACTGTCTATTTATCCGTTTCGTTATATAACACTGAAATGTACATTACTCGAAAACAATGTTTTTAAACGTTAAACCAGTGGGTAAAACGTCGTTAACTGACATCAGTGGTAATGCTATGGTAATATAACGTAAAATCTGGGGTTTGATTTCCCGAGTTGGGCACAGTGAACCATAATTAATAAATCAAATACACGACTTTAGCTGGACTTTCACTTTGTCCTCTTGACACGCGGTACAAGTTAACGTTTTAACATTAATTAAATATTAATGAAAGAGTGCTTTTAACGTTCAGGTGGGGTCACCTGTTATTTCTCTGGTTGGTTTTAAATTTCGCGCAAAGTTACACGAGGGCTATCTGTACTAGCAGTGTAAGACTAAAGGTAAAGGGCAATTATTACACCACCAACCCCATCTCTTGGGCTACTCTATTACCAACGAATAACAGGATTGGCCGTTGAATTATAACGCTCCGACGGCTGAAAGGGCAGAACATGTTTGGTGTTACAGGGGTTCAAACCTTACGAGTCGAGTGCCCTGATCACCTGTCTATAGGGCTTAATAGCTCAGTTCCCGAATAAAACAAAACATTTTTGTAAAATGCTGGTAATTAATTTTTTAAAATGTCCAAGGTTGACAAATGTTTCCAAATTTAATTCGGATTTTTGATATTTCAAGGTATTTCGAAATATCAAACTTACCGCTGATTTACGAGGTGCGAATATTATAGAGGTTTGTTATCAACATTTGAAATAACCTTCTAACAAAGAATTCTGCTGCTAATAACACATAAAATATTCGCATTGAAATATAAAGAATTTAAACAACAAACAAGTCACTCGTCTTTACGTCATCTTTTCAAATTTCTTGTTTAATGAGAATTATATGGTGTTACTCACGTAAAAAGATTCACACGTGGAAGGGTACACGCCATCTTTCGGATAAAACCTCTGTATATTCAGATGTCTTAAAGAACCTTTCATATTGTTATAATTAAACTTGGTATAGATGTTGATCGTCTTTGTCTGATTTGCTACATCCGGGTTTCGTCGTCTAACATATTTAATAGTTTTTATACATTCTGATGCGATGAAGGGTAATATAACTTACAAAAGTTTTCTGTGCAATTTTTAGATTATTTTCGAACATTATATTTTTCTGTACAAGAAAACGGGTAAATAACAAACAGAAATACTTTACTCAAAGATGGTTTCACCAGACAGGTTCTACAAAAAAGAATTTAGAGATTTAATATCGGTTTCGATTAAGGCTTAGCTGTTGATTAAGTACAGGTTTCGCGTGAAGTTTGGCAGGTAATTAAATAGTGTTTTTACTCGAGATGGAGATGACCAGGTGGGTTAAGACGTGCGACTCGCAATCTGAGGGTCACAGGTTCGCGCCAAACATGCTCGCCCTTTCAGCAGTGGGGGCGTCATAAAGTGACGGTCAGTCCCACTATTCGTTGGTAAAAAAGTAGCCCAAGAGTGGGCGGTGGGTGGTGATGACTAGCTGCCTTTCCTCTCGTCTTAAACTGCTAAAGTAGGGACGGCTAGCACAGATAGCCCTCGAGTAGCTTTGCGCAAAATTCAAAAACAAACAAACAAACATTCGAGATGGTCGTTTGATACAAATTTCACTTGACTTGTCTAATGAATTGTTTCCGGTGTCAGTCGGAGTGGCCCGTTAATATATTATCTGTTTCATCTGAGGTAGTTTGACAACCGAAACTTGGTTTCACTTAAAGTAATTTTGTGACTTAACCGGTTTCGTTTGAGGTGGTTCAATAATTAAATAACAGTTCCACTTGATATGAATCGTTGATGTAATATCGGTTTCGTTTGATTTAGTGATTTAGTAAAATCTAAAATAAGAGATTGTGTTAGTGAATCAACAATTATTACTGTCTGATAATCTCTCTGAGAGTAAATCCAAAATATTAACTTATAATTTTCCCATCTGCTAGAAAAGCAAAAAAATCGATTTTAGCTGGAACAGATAGCCTCCATGAGTGCTTTTGTGGTTTCATAATTAAAAGCTTGCGGGTTCCAAGCTTCTCGGATCTAGTGTTGTGCACTTGAGATGAGACACGGTCCTGTGATTGTTTTAGTTTGCTCAGTTGCACAAATGGTTCCAACTAGTAATTGCGGATTAAATGCTTATGTGTTGTCTTCACAGCCGGAGGAGGCGGTGATATACATTTTCATTAATTTTGTGTCGCTGGAACCGGGGATAATATATGTGTCATATTCAGTTTTAGTTAAATAGAAAACAGTCTTAATCAGAACTTCTCTTTGTTTGTGTTTTTCTCTTGTAAGTTAGAGAAATGAGGTTTTACTCATGAGAAAGTGGAATGAAACTTTTCTCATTTCTTAAGTTGTATTGTAGTTTAGACGGTATCTCCAGTCACCTTCATGTAGACGGTATCTCCAGTCACCTTCATTTAGACGGTATCTCCAGTCACTTTGATTTAGACATATCTTCAGTCACCTTGATTTAAATGGTATCTCCAAATACCTTGATTTAAAACATATCTTCTGTCACCTTCATTTAGACGGTATCTCCAGTCACCTTCATTTGGACGGTATCTACAGTCACTTTGATTTAGACATATCTTCAGTCACCTTGATTTAGACGGTTTCTCCAGTTACCTTGATTTAGACGCTATCTCCAGTTACCTTGATTTAGACGGTATCTCCAGTCACCTTGATTTAGACGGTATCTCCAGTCACCTTCAATTAGACGGTATCTCCAGTCACTTTGATTTAGACGGTATCTCCAGTCACCTTCATTTGGACGGTATTTCCAGTCACCTTCATTTAGACGATATCTCTAATCATCTTCATTTAGACGGTATCTCCAGTCACCTTAATTTAGACATACCTTCAGTCACCTTGATTTAGACGGTATCTCCAGTCACCTTGATTTAAGTAATTTATCTAAATATTTAACTCTTCATATAAAACCTAGTTTTAGTTATTATATCAGAACAGTCTTTCATGACGAACTTTGTCACAAAGTGTAAAAGGGTTCAGGACAGTCCTTGTTATTTCTTAACTATTCTCCCAACAGATGTCTCACCATTAATTACATGTTCGTGTCTTCCTTATAGGTAATTCTACCTGTAATGGTATTTCTATAAAACCCTCATCTGTAAGAAGTTAAAGCAAAGAGTAAGACAGATTTTCTCAGTCGTTTGTTGGTGTTGTTGAAATACATTTTTGAATCCATCTCTGTCTTGAATTGTCTCATTCATTGAATCACCCACAAAGTAGAAAGTTCTAGTGCTCACAAAATGAAAATAACAATTTTTTCAACAATAGGAGTTTCAGTATTATTCCTGGTTCGAACCCCGAATGGTTGATTCTCTAAGTCTGTGATATTATTAATACTTCTGTTTGGAATGTTAAAATACTAAGGTCCCATATCTGTGATACTATTAATACTTCTGTTTGGAATGTTAAAATACTAAGGTCCCATATCTGTGATACTATTAATACTTCTGTTTGGAATGTTAAAATACTAAGGTCCCATATCTGTGATACTTATAATACTTCTGTTTGGAATGTTAAAATACTAAGGTCCCATATCTGTGATACTATTAATACTTCTGTTTGGAATATTAAAATACTGAGGTCCCATATCTGTGATACTATTAATACTTCTGTTTGGAATGTTAAAATACTAAGGTCCCATATCTGTGATACTATTAATACTTCTGTTGGAATGTTAAAATACTAAGGTCCAAGATTCGATTCCTTCTAGTGACTATAACTCTTTAAAATAACAACTAATGTCTACTTAATATGATAGGACATCTACCCGTGAGAAAGGACAATAAAATACTTTCACTGGTTAATTAAGCATTTCAATTTTCTTATTGGTGTCACATTCATAAACATAAGAAGCAGGTGATGTTTTAAACAGTGAATACTTGGTAATTAGACAAATAACCACCAGTCTTGTAATTCTTGAAGATTCTTACACTTACAGTTAAAAGAAGTATTTAAACACAATTACTTTCATTATAAATTATCTTTAGTTATCTGAATTTTACACGTTTTCTAAGCCAGTTGTTGACAAAGTCACTTATGGACGTGTGATTGGTAAGTGTGTTATATTTAAATAAAGTTTATACATTGCAGTGAAATTACGTTTATGCCATTGAATAAACAATCAAAGGTAAAGAGTTCATTTGAAAACAAATATTATTCAAACAGTTTTAAGATTGTTTTCTACTATCGAGCCAGGAATTCGGCGAAAGCTATTCGTTGTAAGAGGGATGGTGAATAATGAAAAGAACTTGCGTTATATTTTATTCAATGGAAGTTGGTTTAAAAATAAAAGAAATGTATAGGTTAAAAATAAATGTTTTATATGTCGAAGAAATGAAAAGACAGAGCTGTAATTGAACACAATTTTAATTAGCAAATTAACTTATAGTTTTCAACCGATTTAAACTACTTTTAATTTATATATATAAAGATCAAATAGATATTTACGTCTTTGGTATTAATAAATGAAGAACGCAGAACATAATAATTTAACGGGAAAATCTATTAGATTGTATCGTAACGTTTGCCATCTGATGGGGAAAAGATGAACTAAACACTTATTGATAATATGTTTGCTTGCTACTTTGTGCAACTAGCTGTGGATGAAAACATCTTCAGTGGATTTCAGGAAATCGCTGTGGATGGGAACAGGTATTCGATAGATTGCAGGATTTAGCTGTGAAAGAGAATGTATGTTAGTGGATTTTAAAACTACCTTTGTATTACAACGTGTGTTTGGTGGAGTTCAGAGAATTACCTGTGGGTTAGAACTTGTTTTTGATGGATTTCGACAAAATTGTTGTAGATGGGCACGTATGTTTGGTGGATTTCAACAGACTAGATGTGTAGGTGAACACGTGTTTACAGTGGATTATATATAAATACCTGTTCATGAGAACGTCTGTTTCCGAAGTTGTTTTGACAAAGCTGTCATGGAGAGATTGGTCTATGGCACGTGCTTATGGTCATCATATTTTATTTAGAATGTACAACGTTTGGAAATTCCAGATCTGGACATTTCCAAACAGGCTGTCCGTTTAAGAGTACATAAGTCCTTCACCGTATTTTCTCCATAAGTACTGAATGTTCAGTTGAAAAGTTTACTATTTTTGTTTAAAACATTTTCGAAATTCCTTATGTCTTCACATCTAACTTTAGAGTCTGTTTTAAGTAAAAATCTAAAGAAACATTTGGTTTAAAACATGAAATATTGCTTGAAATACCTTACAATTAGTTGGATGGATCAATCAGTAATAGTACTAATGATATATATTATTATTGTAAACTTCCAACTTTATGTACGACTAGCTAGGATGATATACAAAGTCTATAACTACATTTGTTATTGTTCTGCACTGCTCACCACTGTCTTTCAACGTATAAAACAGTCTCTGTAAAGTACGACTAACGCAAAATATCAGAAATCAGAAGACAAATGTGTTATGTGATCAGAAAAGTCGGTTATCTAATTAAAAAAAAAAAAAAGAGATAACTCAGGAACTTTTTTCAGATAGCCCGACAGAGGGCACTAGCAAGCTATTAACTGTCAGTTATTTCATGACATGCGTAAAAGTGCGACTGTGTATAACAATCCCGCAAGATTCATGAACTCTGTTGTCGTCCGGAAAGTAACAACATCAACAGGTAAGTTTTTATTTTATGTATAGCTTTGTAAATCAATACATACTGAGCAGGATAAAATAGTTTAATAATTTAAATATCTATATACATGTGTGTGTTAGATAAATATTTCGTGTATTACAAATAAAGTAATGCAATAGAGTTTAAATAAACTTCAAACTGTCTCGAATATCTGTAACTTTGTAAGAGTTAAAATAAAGTTTACATATCTTTTAAGTTAATCGAATTTTGGTTTTAAGTATTAATGAATAATCTAAAGAAACAGTCAACCCATATATAGATAATAACGTATGAAAGGTTTCTATGCGAAACAGTATACTGATCATAAAATGTAAAATAAAACAAAACAAACCAGAAATGTAATTCCTTCATACAACCGTTCTTTGTACATATAACAGTGCTCAACAGTGAATGCTATATTTACCTATTTGTTATCTTTATTAAACTTAAAATACCATATCTTTTTTTTAAATAAATCGAAATAAGTTTAAGACTAAATGCTTTGTTTATATCTACACTGTAAAAAGTGTTTAGGATTTTAATGCGATAAAATTAATATTATGTCGAGCGATGAAATATATGTTAAATATAGAAATGACACCATTTATTTCAATGGCTGCGATAAGTGGATACATGGTAGTAAACTTGTAAAGATGTTATAGGAAACTGAGTTTCACCAGTCTTAGTAAGTGCCACATACAGTAAGAAATAATTTGACCACTTTAAGATTCTCTTCTTGCCGTCTTTATTGACTAGCTAATTAGGTTGATGCGATTATTTAGATACAGTTGAACTTCAGTTTCAGAGAATTTGAATTGATTACGTTAGGCTTATTTGATTCATTAAATTATCTTAAGCTTCGACTAAATATAGACAAAGCCTGTTACAATTTTAGACAATTTGATTAGTGAAATTAGATTAGGCCTAGATTAGACACGTCTAAGCCTATTACAGTTTAAAAGAATTTGATTAACGAAATTATATTAGGCCTAGATTAGATACGTCTAAGGCCTACTACAGTTTCAGATAATTTGATTAACGAAATTATCTTTGGCTCAGATTAGATATATCCAAGGCCTATTACAATTTCAGATAATTTGATTAGTGAAATTACCATAGGCCTAGATTAGATAGGCTAAGGCCTATTACAATTTTAAAGAATTTGATTAACGAAATTGTCTTACGCTCAGACTAGATGTATCCAAGGCCTATTACAATTTTAGAGAAACTGATTAGTGAAATTAAATTAAGCCTAGATTAGTTACGTCTCAGGCCTAATACAGATTTAGAGAATTTGATTAGTGAAATTACTTTACTTCTAGATTAGATACGTTTGAGGCCTATTACAGTTTCAGAGAATTTATTTAATGAAATTAGCTGAAGCCTAGATTAAATACGTTTAAAGCCTACTGCAGTTTTAGATAATTTGATTAGATTAACCTATGCCTAACTTGTATATTTCTAAGGCTTACTGCAGTTTCAGAGAATGAATGAGGCCTAGAGAAAGAGAATGAGGCTTAGGTTACTCGTACATATGAAGCCTAACTGTATTTTCTTGATTTCTGTTTCTAAACGAAGACAACGACCAGCTGTTATGCTGTTTAGTGCATGTTTGTGCGAAAAGATTGTAACACGATGATCTTAAAAAGAAACTTTTTTCTGTTCCCAGACTACCGACAAAAACACTAAGATGGTTAATTCATTCGTGATGACAAGAAAACCCACTTGTAGAGAAAATTATATATTTAAAAACGGCTGGTATACAGCATCCCTAAACCTCACAAACAAGATTTTCCATTATGACCAATAATTTCCACATATGAATCGTTTAATTACAATTTGGTAAATACATAGCATGGGCATTCTCCAAATATGTAACATCAGCAACCTCATTCATCAAAGACTTCTTTGATTTCACATCTAACCTTAATCAACTTAATCATAAAGCCTTAATGGCCAGTTTCGATGTTATATCCCTCTTTACAGAAGTCCCAACCGCTGAAGCCTGCAAGGTAGCCTTAGAACTCTATATCCGAGACCCTAACCCATCTATAGACATTCCCAGCAATCAATTAGCAAACCTCAGAGAATTCACCACGATAAAGACAAACTTCATGTTCAACAACCATAACTATGTACAAACAAATGGCCTAAGCATGTACAACCTAGTATCGCCAGTTCTAGCCAATATTTTTATGACACAAGTTGAAACACAAGCAATTAACACAGCATTACATCCACCACTATATTGGTACAGATATGTAGATGACACGGTTGCGGGATTCACATCTACAGAACACACACTTAATTTTTTCAATCACATTAACTCTATACATCTCAACATTAACTTCACATGTGAACAGGAAGAAAGCTATCACATATCATTTCTTAACCTCAAAATTACAAGAACCGATACACAATTTAAAACAGAAATCCACCGAAAAATCACCCATACTGGATTATACATTCCTTGGGACTCAGCACATGAAACAAAATAAAAACTCAACATACTAAGAAACCAAATAAACACAGCCATAAAACTATGTTCAACAGATAAAATTAACGATGAATTAGACAAAATAAAACAATACTTCATCAACATCAATAAGTTTCCTCCACAAACCGTAGAAAACATTATACACACACACCTAGACAGAAAGCAAAATCAACAAACTAAAGTAAATATATCTCACGAATCAAAAAATCACGAAACCACATACGGCTACATACCATATATTCTTGACAACAGCAGACAAATAACCAACATTTGGCAAAAACTAGCAACAAAATATGATATTCCAGTGAATACCAAATTTATTCAAAAACCAAGCACAAAACTAAGGTCTATACTATGTAAAAACTACACTGACAAACACCACACCAACATTATTTATAAAATACAATGCGATAACTACCACGACTTCTATATTGGAGAAACAAGTAGAAAAATGGAAACCAGATCCACAGAACACAAAAAGTCACCTTCACACGTTTTCGAACACTGCAAATCAAATAAACACAACATAATCATAGAAAACACCCAAATACTAAATAAAGAAACAAACATAAACAAACGCAAAATTAAAGAAGCCTTACTTATACAACAACTAAAGCCCAAAATAAACCAGTACAAAAAAACACCTTTATACCTGTATTAATAAATATAATCAAACATCTAAGCACTCCCTCTACATTCCTACACTCAATTACACAACCCCTTCAAACATGTGGTCAGCTTCCGGCCAGTTACCTCTTTCTTTCTTTGTGAACCTGACGATGACTGATGAAGGTCGAAACGTTGTTCGTTCTTCTACATTGTGATTTCTCTACCCATACCAGTTGTTTTTAAATGTATAATTGTTAATTCATTATTGTTTGTTTTTAGTTACCCACAAAGCTAGACAATGGGCTACTTGTGCTGAACGGACTACGGGTATTGAAACCGGTTTCCAATGTTTAAATCCGCAATTTTTGTACGACCTTTAAGGGTCAGCATGGTTTAAAACAAATTTTAAAACGATGAGTGAGATTTTCGTTAATTTCGAAAAGTGTTTTATACGACATAAAGATATAACAATGAGCAGTGCTTGCATGCTATTTAAAATATCAATATTTATTGGCCAACTGTAAGTAATAATTCCTGAAATATATTTGAAACATGTTTAGGGATAAAGACTATTAATTTTACATTTAATATCTTATCTCTACTCTTCGTATTTTTTATTAAATAAAAACTTATAATTTACCATAGTGCTAAAGAGTTTAAACTAGGATTGTTTGTGTACAGAACTTGTATTTAATGCTATTCTAATTTCTTACTATTTAGATGTGCATTTGTATGAAATGACATGCTTGGTATTAGTAAGGAAACCCAACCATTGCTAGATTAAATCTATGTTGTTGAAACCTAAGTGAAACAGTGCAAAATAAAGAAGACGAAACATGATTTTCAAAGTGTGTCCAAGAGTTTCCACGATTAACAGATGCATTTCTTTACAAGTAGTTCAGACTTTGTTGTTTGAATATTTTGCCACAATAATCTTCTCATACAAACACAAAAGTGGGATTTTCAGAACGAGAACTGGAAGCTTAGTTGAGTGGCAAAACTACCAAACAAAATTATCAGAACCTGAACCGAGAGCTAGGTTGGGTGGTGGTATTATGACTACCACACCAGGGGTAGGTTGGGTGGTAGTATTATAACTACCACCACAGAGCTAGGTTGGGTGGTGGTATTATAACTACCACACCAGGGGTAGGTTGGGTGGTGGTATTATAACTACAACAACAGAGCTGGTATAACATTGAGATCAATAATTAGTTAATTAATAAATGACACCATTATAACATTGAGATCAATAATCAGCTAATTAGTAAATGACACTTCTAAAAACATTGATATCAATAATTAGTTAATTAATAAACGACACCGTTATAACATTCATATCAATAATTAGCTAATTAATAAATGACACCGTTATAACATTGAGATGAATAATTAGCTAATTAATAAATGACACCGTTATAACATTGAGATCAATAATTAGTTAATTAATAAATGACACTGGTATATCATTGAGATGAATCATTAGCTAATTAATAAATGACACTGGTATAACATTGAGATCAATAATTAGTTAATTAATAAATAACACTGGTATAACATTGAGATCAATAATTAGCTAATTAATAAATAACACCGTTATAATATTGAGATGAATAATTAGTTAATTAATAAATGACACCGTTGTAACATTGAGATCAATAATCAGCTAATTAGTAAATGACACTGTAAAAACATTGACATCAATAATTAGTTAATTAATAAATGACACTGGTATAACATTGAGATGAATAATTAGCTAATTAATAAATGACACTGGTATAACATTGAGATCAATCATTAGCTAATTAATAAATGACACCGTTATAACATTGAGATGAATAATTAGCTAATTAATAAAGACACTGGTATAACATTGATATCAATAATTAGCTAATTAATAAATGACACCGTTAGAACATTGAGATCAATAATCAGCTAATCAGTAAATGACACTTCTAAAAACATTGATATCAATAATTAGTTAATTAATAAACGACACCGTTATAACATTCATATCAATAATTAGCTAATTAATAAATGACACCGTTATAACATTGAGATCAATAATTAGCTAATTAATAAATGACACCGTTATAACATTGACATCAATAATTAGCTAATTAATAAATGACACCGTTATAACATTGAGATCAATAATTAGCTAATTAATAGATAACACCGTTATAATATTGAGATCAATAATTAGTTAATTAATAAATGACACCGTTGTAACATTGAGATCAATAATCAGCCAATTAGTAAATGACACTGTCAAAACATTGACATCAATAGTTAGTTAATTAATAAATGACACTGGTATAACATTGAGATCAATAATTAGTTAATTATTAAATGACACCGTTATAACATTGAGATCAATAATTAGTTAATTAATAAATAACACTGGTATAACATTGAGATCAATAATTAGTTAATTAATAAATGATACTGGTATAACATTGAGATCAATAATTAGTTAATTAATAAATGACACCGTTAGAACATTGAGATGAATAATTAGCTAATTAATAAATGACACTGGTATAACATTGACATCAATAATTAGTTAATTAATAAATGACACCGTTATAACATTGAGATCAATAATTAGTTAATTATTAAATGACACCGTTATAACATTGAGATCAATAATTAGTTAATTAATAAATAACACTGGTATAACATTGAGATCAATAATTAGTTAATTAATAAATGATACTGGTATAACATTGAGATGAATAATTAGTTAATTAATAAATGACACCGTTAGAACATTGAGATGAATAATTAGCTAATTAATAAATGACACTGGTATAACATTGACATCAATAATTAGTTAATTAATAAATGACACTGGTATAACATTGAGGTGAATAATTAGCTAAATAATAAATGACACTGGTATAACATTGAGATGAATAATTAGTTAATTATTAAATGACACCGTTATAACATTGAGATCAATAATTAGTTAATTAATAAATGACACTGGTATAACATTGAGATCAATAATTAGCTAATTAATAAATGACCATGTTATAACATTTAGATCAATAATTAGTTAATTATTAAATCATTTTTTTTATTTAACTGAAATTGTTAGAGATTTCTGCTGTGAATCCTTCCATAATAATGACACTTATAATATTGATTGATTTATTAGCAATATATTTATAGTTGGAGTGTCTGTAACTATTTGACGAGTGACGACTACCTGTTATTAATTTAATTTATAGTTGGAGTGTCTGTAACTATTTGACGGGTGACGACTACCTGTTATTAATTTAATTTATAGTTGGAGTGTCTGTAACTATTTGACGGTGACGACTACCTGTTATTAATTTAATTTATAGTTGGAGTGTCTGTAACTATTTGACGGGTGACGACTACCTGTTATTAATTTAATTTATAGTTGGAGTGTCTGTAACTATTTGACGGGTGACGACTACCTGTTATTAATTTAATTTATAGTTGGAGTGTCTGTAACTATTTGACGAGTGACGACTACCTGTTATTAATTTAATTTATAGTTGGAGTGTCTGTAACCATTTGACGAGTGACGACTACCTGTTATTAATTTTAATTTATAGTTGGAGTGTCTGTAACTATTTGACGGGTGACGACTACCCGTTATTAATTTAATTTATAGTTGGAGTGTCTGTAACTATTTGACGGGTGACGACTACCTGTTATTAATTTAATTTATAGTTGGAGTGTCTGTAACTATTTGACGGGTGACGACTACCTGTTATTAATTTAATTTATAGTTGGAGTGTCTGTAACTATTTGACGGGTGACGACTACCTGTTATTAATTTAATTTATAGTTGGAGTGTCTGTAACTATTTGACGAGTGACGACTACCTGTTATTAATTTAATTTATAGTTGGAGTGTCTGTAACTATTTGACGGGTGACGACTACCCGTTATTAATTTAATTTATAGTTGGAGTGTCTGTAACTATTTGACGGGTGACGACTACCTGTTATTAATTTAATTTATAGTTGGAGTGTCTGTAACTATTTGACGGGTGACGACTACCTGTTATTAATTTAATTTATAGTTGGAGTGTCTGTAACCTATTTGACGGGTGACGACTACCTGTTATTAATTTAATTTATAGTTGGAGTGTCTGTAACTATTTGACGGGTGACGACTACCTGTTATTAATTTAATTTATAGTTGGAGTGTCTGTAACTATTTGACGAGTGACGACTACCTGTTATTAATTTAATTTATAGTTGGAGTGTCTGTAACTATTTGACGAGTGACGACTACCTGTTATTAATTTAATTTATAGTTGGAGTGTTCGTAACTATTTGACGGGTGACGACTACCTGTTATTAATTTAATTTATAGTGAGTGTCTGTAACTATTTGACGAGTGACGACTACCTGTTATTAATTTAATTTATAGTGAGTGTCTGTAACTATTTGACGAGTGACGACTACCTGTTATTAATTTAATTTATAGTTGGAGTGTCTGTAACTATTTGACGGGTGACGACTACCTGTTATTAATTTAATTTATAGTTGGAGTGTCTGTAACTATTTGACGAGTGACGACTACCTGTTATTAATTTAATTTATAGTTGGAGTGTCTGTAACTATTTGACGAGTGACGAATACCTGTTATTAATTTAATTTATAGTTGGAGTGTCTGTAATTATTTGACGGGTGACGACTACCTGTTATTAATTTAATTTATAGTTGGAGTGTCTGTAACTATTTGACGGGTGACGACTACCTGTTATTAATTTAATTTATAGTTGGAGTGTCTGTAACTATTTGACGGGTGACGACTACCTGTTATTAATTTAATTTATAGTTGGAGTGTCTGTAACTATTTGACGGGTGACGACTACCTGTTATTAATTTAATTTATAGTTGGAGTGTCTGTAACTATTTGACGAGTGACGACTACCTGTTATTAATTTAATTTATAGTTGGAGTGTCTGTAACCATTTGACGAGTGACGACTACCCTGTTATTAATTTAATTTATAGTTGAGTGTCTGTAACCATTTGACGGGTGACGACCACCTGTTATTAATTTAATTTATAGTTGGAGTGTCTGTAACTATTTGACGGGTGACGACTACCTGTTATTAATTTAATTTATAGTTGGAGTGTCTGTAACTATTTGACGGGTGACGACCACCTGTTATTAATTTAATTTATAGTTGGAGTGTCTGTAACTATTTGACGGGTGACGACTACCTGTTATTAATTTAATTTATAGTTGGAGTGTCTGTAACTATTTGACGAGTGACGACTACCTGTTATTAATTTTAATTTATAGTTGGAGTGTCTGTAACTATTTGACGGGTGACGACTACCTGTTATTAATTTAATTTATAGTTGGAGTGTCTGTAACTATTTGACGGGTGACGACTACCTGTTATTAATTTAATTTATAGTTGGAGTGTCTGTAACTATTTGACGGGTGACGACTACCTGTTATTAATTTAATTTATAGTTGGAGTGTCTGTAACTATTTGACGGGTGACGACTACCTGTTATTAATTTAATTGATAGTTGGAGTGTCTGTAACTATTTGACGGGTGACGACTACCTGTTATTAATTTAATTTATAGTTGGAGTGTCTGTAACTATTTGACGGGTGACGACTACCTGTTATTAATTTAATTTATAGTTGGAGTGTCTGTAACTATTTGACGAGTGACGACTACCTGTTATTAATTTAATTTATAGTTGGAGTGTCTGTAACTATTTGACGGGTGACGACTACCTGTTATTAATTTAATTTATAGTGAGTGTCTGTAACTATTTGACGAGTGACGACTACCTGTTATTAATTTAATTTATAGTGAGAGTCTGTAACTATTTGACGAGTGACGACTACCTGTTATTAATTCTAATTTATAGTTGAGTGTCTGTAACTATTTGACGGTGACGACTACCTGTTATTAATTTAATTTATAGTGAGTGTCTGTAACTATTTGACGAGTGACGACTACCTGTTATTAATTTAATTTATAGTTGGAGTGTCTGTAACTATTTGACGAGTGACGACTACCTGTTATTAATTTAATTTATAGTTGGAGTGTCTGTAACCATTTGACGGGTGACGACTACCTGTTATTAATTTAATTTATAGTGAGTGTCTGTAACTATTTGACGAGTGACGACTACCTGTTATTAATTTAATTTATAGTTGGAGTGTCTGTAACTATTTGACGAGTGACGACTACCTGTTATTAAATTTAATTTATAGTGAGTGTCTGTAACTATTTGACGAGTGACGACTACCTGTTATTAATTTAATTTATAGTTGGAGTGTCTGTAACTATTTGACGAGTGACGACTACCTGTTATTAATTTAATTTATAGTTGGTGTACTGTAACTATTTGACGAGTGACGACTACCTGTTATTAATTTAATTTATAGTTGGAGTCTGTAACTATTTGACGAGTGACGACTACCCTGTTATTAATTTAATTTATAGTTGGAGTGTCTGTAACTATTTGACGGGTGACGACTACCTGTTATTAAATTTAATTTATAGTTGGAGTGTCTGTAACTATTTGACGGGTGACGACTACCTGTTATTAATTTAATTTATAGTTGGAGTGTCTGTAACTATTTGACGGGTGACGACTACCTGTTATTAATTTAATTTATAGTTGGAGTGTCTCGTAACTATTTGACGAGTGACGACTACCTGTTATTAATTTAATTTATAGTTGGAGTGTCTGTAACTATTTGACGGGTGACGACTACCTGTTATTAATTTAATTTATAGTTGGAGTGTCTGTAACTATTTTGACGGGTGACGACTACCTGTTATTAATTTAATTTATAGTTGGAGTGTCTGTAACCATTTGACGGGTGACGACTACCCGTTATTAATTTAATTTATAGTTGGAGTGTCTGTAACTATTTGACGGGTGACGACTACCCGTTATTAATTTTAATTTATAGTTGGAGTGTCTGTAACTCATTTGACGGGTGACGACTACCTGTTATTAATTTAATTTATAGTTGGAGTGTCTGTAACTATTTGACGGGTGACGACTACCTGTTATTAATTTAATTTATAGTTGGAGTGTCTGTAACTATTTGACGAGTGACGACTACCTGTTATTAATTTAATTTATAGTTGGAGTGTCTGTAACTATTTGACGGGTGACGACTACCTGTTATTAATTTAATTTATAGTGAGTGTCTGTAACTATTTGACGAGTGACGACTACCTGTTATTAATTTAATTTATAGTGAGTGTCTGTAACTATTTGACGAGTGACGACTACCTGTTATTAATTTAATTTATAGCTGGAGTGTCTGTAACTATTTGACGGGTGACGACTACCTGTTATTAATTTAATTTATAGTTGGAGTGTCTGTAACTATTTGACGAGTGACGACTACCTGTTATTAATTTAATTTATAGTTGGAGTGTCTGTAACTATTTGACGAGTGACGACTACCTGTTATTAATTTAATTTATAGTTGGAGTGTCTGTAATTATTTTGACGGGTGACGACTACCGTTATTAATTTAATTTATAGTTGGAGTGTCTGTAACTATTTGACGGGTGACGACTACCTGTTATTAATTTTAATTTATAGTTGGAGTGTCTGTAACTATTTGACGGGTGACGACTACCCGTTATTAATTTAATTTATAGTTGGAGTGTCTGTAACTATTTGACGGGTGACGACTACCTGTTATTAATTTAATTTATAGTTGGAGTGTTCTGTAACTATTTGACGAGTGACGACTACCCGTTATTAATTTAATTTATAGTTGGAGTGTCTGTAACTATTTGACGAGTGACGACTACCTGTTATTAATTTAATTTATAGTTGGAGTGTCTGTAACTATTTGACGGGTGACGACTACCTGTTATTAATTTAATTTATAGTTGAGTGTCTGTAACTATTTTGACGGGTGACGACTACCCTGTTATTAATTTAATTTATAGTTGGAGTGTCTGTAACTATTTGACGGGTGACGACTACCCGTTATTAATTTAATTTATAGTTGAGTGTCTGTAACTATTTGACGGGTGACGACTACCTGTTATTAATTTAATTTATAGTTGGAGTGTCTGTAACTCATTTGACGAGTGACGACTACCTGTTATTAATTTAATTTATAGTTGGAGTGTCTGTAACTATTTGACGGGTGACGACTACCCCTGTTATTAATTTAATTTATAGTTGGAGTGTCTGTAACTATTTGACGGGTGACGACTACCTGTTATTAATTTAATTTATAGTTGGAGTGTCTGTAACTATTTGACGGGTGACGACTACCCGTTATTAATTTAATTTATAGTTGGAGTGTCTGTAACTATTTGACGGGTGACGACTACCTGTTATTAATTTAATTGATAGTTGGAGTGTCTGTAACCATTTGACGGGTGACGACTACCTGTTATTAATTTTAATTTATAGTTGGAGTGTCTGTAACCATTTGACGGTGACGACTACCTGTTATTAATTTAATTTATAGTTGGAGTGTCTGTAACTATTTGACGAGTGACGACTACCTGTTATTAATTTTAATTTATAGTTGGAGTGTCTGTAACTATTTTGACGGGTGACGACTACCTGTTATTAATTTAATTTATAGTGAGTGTCTGTAACTATTTGACGAGTGACGACTACCTGTTATTAATTTAATTTATAGTGAGAGTCTGTAACTATTTGACGAGTGACGACTACCTGTTATTAATTTAATTTATAGTTGGAGTGTCTGTAACTATTTGACGGGTGACGACTACCTGTTATTAATTTAATTTATAGTGAGTGTCTGTAACTATTTGACGAGTGACGACTACCTGTTATTAATTTAATTTATAGTTGGAGTGTCTGTAACTATTTGACGAGTGACGACTACCTGTTATTAATTTAATTTATAGTTGGAGTGTCTGTAACTATTTGACGCGACGACTACCTGTTATTAATTTAATTTATAGTGAGTGTCTGTAAATCATTTGACGAGTGACGACTACCTGTTATTAATTTAATTTATAGTTGGAGTGTCTGTAACTATTTGACGAGTGACGACTACCTGTTATTAATTTAATTTATAGTGAGTGTCTGTAACTATTTGACGAGTGACGACTACCTGTTATTAATTTAATTTATAGTTGGAGTGTTCGTAACTATTTGACGAGTGACGACTACCTGTTATTAATTTTAATTTATAGTTGGTGTGTCTGTAACTATTTGACGAGTGACGACTACCTGTTATTAATTTAATTTATAGTTGGAGTGTCTGTAACTATTTGACGAGTGACGACTACCTGTTATTAATTTAATTTATAGTTGGAGTGTCTGTAACTATTTGACGGGTGACGACTACCTGTTATTAATTTAATTTATAGTTGGAGTGTTCTGTAACTATTTGACGAGTGACGACTACCTGTTATTAATTTAATTTATAGTGAGTGTCTGTAACTATTTGACGAGTGACGACTACCTGTTATTAATTTAATTTATAGTTGGAGTGTCTGTAACTATTTGACGAGTGACGACTACCTGTTATTAATTTAATTTATAGTGAGTGTCTGTAACTATTTGACGAGTGACGACTACCTGTTATTAATTTAATTTATAGTTGGAGTGTCTGTAACTATTTGACGAGACGACTACCTGTTATTAATTTAATTTATAGTTGGAGTGTCTGTAACTATTTGACGGGTGACGACTACCTGTTATTAATTTAATTTATAGTTGGAGTGTTCTGTAACTATTTGACGAGTGACGACTACCTGTTATTAATTTAATTTATAGTTGGAGTGTCTGTAACTATTTGACGAGTGACGACTACCTGTTATTAATTTAATTTATAGTTGGAGTGTCTGTAACTATTTGACGAGTGACGACTACCTGTTATTAATTTTAATTTATAGTTGGTGTGTCTGTAACTATTTGACGAGTGACGACTACCTGTTATTAATTTAATTTATAGTTGGAGTGTCTGTAACTATTTGACGAGTGACGACTACCTGTTATTAATTTAATTTATAGTTGGAGTGTCTGTAACTATTTGACGGGTGACGACTACCTGTTATTAATTTAATTTATAGTTGGAGTGTCTGTAACTATTTGACGAGTGACGACTACCTGTTATTAATTTAATTTATAGTGAGTGTCTGTAACTATTTGACGAGTGACGACTACCTGTTATTAATTTAATTTATAGTTGGAGTGTCTGTAACTATTTGACGAGTGACGACTACCTGTTATTAATTTTAATTTATAGTGAGTGTCTGTAACTATTTGACGAGTGACGACTACCTGTTATTAATTTAATTTATAGTTGGAGTGTCTGTAACTATTTGACGAGTGACGACTACCCTGTTATTAATTTTAATTTATAGTTGGAGTGTCTGTAACTATTTGACGGGTGACGACTACCCGTTATTAATTTAATTTATAGTTGGAGTGTCTGTAACTATTTGACGAGTGACGACTACCTGTTATTAATTTAATTTATAGTTGGAGTGTCTGTAACTATTTGACGAGTGACGACTACCTGTTATTAATTTAATTTATAGTTGGAGTGTCTGTAACTATTTGACGAGTGACGACTACCTGTTATTAATTTAATTTATAGTTGGAGTGTCTGTAACTATTTGACGAGTGACGATTACCTGTTATTAATTTAATTTATAGTTGGAGTGTCTGTAACTATTTGGACGAGTGACGACTACCTGTTATTAATTTAATTTATAGTTGGAGTGTCTGTAACTATTTGACGAGTGACGACTACCTGTTATTAATTTAATTTATAGTTGGAGTGTCTGTAACTATTTGACGGGTGACGACTACCCGTTATTAATTTAATTTATAGTTGGAGTGTCTGTAACTATTTGACGAGTGACGACTACCTGTTATTAATTTAATTTATAGTTGGAGTGTCTGTAACTATTTGACGGGTGACGACGATACCTGTTATTAATTTAATTTATAGTTGGAGTGTCTGTAACTATTTGACGAGTGACGACTACCTGTTATTAATTTAATTTATAGTTGGAGTGTCTGTAACTATTTGACGGTGACGACTACCGTTATTAATTTAATTTATAGTTGGAGTGTCTGTAACTATTTTGACGAGAGTGACGACTACCTGTTATTAATTTAATTTATAGTTGGAGTGTCTGTAACTATTTGACGAGTGACGACTACCTGTTATTAATTTAATTTATAGTTGGAGTGTCTGTAACTCATTTGACGAGTGACGACTACCTGTTATTAATTTAATTTATAGTTGGAGTGTCTGTAACTATTTGACGAGTGACGACTACCTGTTATTAATTTAATTTATAGTTGGAGTGTCTGTAACTATTTGACGGGTGACGACTACCTGTTATTAATTTAATTTATAGCTGGAGTGTCTGTAACTATTTGACGAGTGACGACTACCTGTTATTAATTTAATTTATAGTTGGAGTGTCTGTAACTATTTGACGAGTGACGACTACCTGTTATTAATTTAATTTATAGTTGGAGTGTCTGTAACTATTTGACGAGTGACGACTACCTGTTATTAATTTAATTCTATAGTGAGTGTCTGTAACTATTTTGACGAGTGACGACTACCTGTTATTAATTTAATTTATAGTAGTGAGTGTCTGTAACTATTTGACGAGTGACGACTACCTGTTATTAATTTTAATTTATAGTTGGAGTGTCTGTAACTATTTGACGGGTGACGACTACCTGTTATTAATTTAATTTATAGTTGAGTGTCTGTAACTCATTTGACGAGTGACGACTACCTGTTATTAATTTAATTTATAGTTGGAGTGTCTGTAACTATTTGACGAGTGACGACTACCTGTTATTAATTTAATTTATAGTTGGAGTGTCTGTAACTATTTGACGAGTGACGACTACCTGTTATTAAATTTAATTTATAATTGAGTGTCTGTAACTATTTGACGAGTGACGACTACCTGTTATTAATTTAATTTATAGTTGGAGTGTCTGTAACTATTTGACGAGTGACGACCACCTGTTATTAATTTAATTTATAGTGAGTGTCTGTAACTATTTGACGAGTGACGACTACCTGTTATTAATTTAATTTATAGTTGGAGTGTCTGTAACTATTTGACGAGTGACGACTACCTGTTATTAATTTAATTTATAGTTGGTGTGTCTGTAACTATTTGACGAGTGACGACCACCTGTTATTAATTTAATTTATAGTTGGAGTGTCTGTAACTATTTTGACGAGTGACGACTACCTGTTATTAATTTAATTTATAGTTGGAGTGTCTGTAACTCATTTGACGGGTGACGACTACCTGTTATTAATTTAATTTATAGTTGGAGTGTCTGTAACTATTTGACGGGTGACGACTACCTGTTATTAATTAATTTAATTTATAGTTGGAGTGTCTGTAACTATTTGACGGGTGACGACTACCTGTTATTAATTTAATTTATAGTTGGAGTGTCTGTAACTATTTGACGAGTGACGACTACCTGTTATTAATTTAATTTATAGTTGGAGTGTCTGTAACTATTTGACGAGTGACGACTACCTGTTATTAATTTTAATTTATAGTTGGAGTGTCTGTAACTATTTGACGTAAGTGACGACTACCTGTTATTAATTTAATTTATAGTTGGAGTGTCTGTAACTATTTGACGGGTGACGACTACCTGTTATTAATTTAATTTATAGTTGGAGTGTCTGTAACTATTTGACGGTGACGACTACCTGTTATTAATTTAATTTATAGTTGGAGTGTCTGTAACTATTTGACGGGCGACGACCACCTGTTAGCCAATTCCATTTATAGCCGGAGTGTCTGTAAACCATTTGACGAGTGACGACCACCCGTTATTAATTTAATTTATAGTTGGAGTGTCTGTAACTATTTGACGAGTGACGACTACCTGTTTATTAATTTAATTTATAGTTGAGTGTCTGTGTAAATATTTGACGGAGTGACGACTACCTGTTATTAACTTAATTTATAGTTGGAGTGTCTGTAACTATTTGACGAGTGACGACTACCTGTTATTAATTTTAATTTATAGTGCGGGAGTGTCTGTAACCAATTTGACGAGTGACGGTGACGACCTGTTATTAATTTAATTTATAGTTGGAGTGTCCGTAACTATTTGACGGATGACGACCACCTGTTATTAATTTTAATCTCTATAGCTGAGAGTGTCTGTAACTTTAATGACGAGTGATCGACTGCCTGTTATTAATTTAATTTATAGCTGGAGTGTCTGTAACTATTTGACCGAGTGACGACCACCTGTTATTAATTTAATTTATAGTTGGAGTGTCTGTAACTATTTGACGGGTGACGACTACCTGTTATTAATTTAATTTATAGTTGGAGTGTCTGTAACTATTTGACGAGTGACGACTACCTGTTATTAATTTAATTTATAGTTGAGCGTCTGTAACCATTTGACGCAAGGACAACTACCTGTTATTAATTTAACTTTATAGTTGGAGTGTCTGTAACTATTTGACGAGTGACGACTCACCTGTTATTAATTTAATTTATAGTTGAGTGTCTGTAACTATTTGACGAGTGACGACTACCCGTTATTAATTTAATTTATAGTTGGAGTGTCTGTAACTATTTGACGAGTGACGACTACCTGTTATTAATTTAATTTTATAGTTGGAGTGTCTGCTTAATGCTATTTGACGAATTTGACGACTACCTGTTATTAATTTAATTTATAGTTGGGTGTCTGTAAATATTTGACGGGTGACGACTACCTGTTATTAATTTTAATTTATAGTTGGAGTGTCTGTAACTCATTTGACGAGAGTGACGACTACCTGTTATTAATTTCTAATTTATAGTTGGAGTGTCTGTAACTATTTGACGGGTGACGACTACCCGTTATTAATTTAATTTATAGCCAGAGTGTTCGTAACTATTTGACGAGTGACGACCACCCGTTATTAATTTAATTTTATAGTTGGAGTGTCTGCTAACTATTTGACGGGCGACGACTACCTGTTATTAATTTAATTTATAGTTGGAGTGTCTGTAACTATTTGGACGGGTGACGACTACCTGTTGGCTAATTTAATTTATAGTTGGAGTGTCTGTAACTATTTGACGAGTGACGACTACCCGTTATTAATTTAATTTATAGTTGGAGTGTCTGTAACTATTTGACGGTGACGACGACCACTCCTGTTATTAATTTAATTTATAGTTGGATGTTCGTAACTATTTGACGGTGACGACTACCTGTTATTAATTTAATTTATAGTTGAGTGTCTGCTGTAACTATTTGACGGGTGACGACTACCTGTTATTAATTTAATTTATAGTTGGAGTGTCTGTAACTATTTGACGAGTGACGACTACCCGTTATTAATTTAATTTATAGTTAGAGTGTCTGTAACTATTTGACGGGTGACGACTACCTGTTATTAATTTAATTTATAGTTGGAGTGTGCTGTAAACTCATTTGACGAGTGACGACTACCCGTTATTAATTCTAATTTTATAGTTGAGAGTTCTGTAACCATTTGACGAGTGACGACTACCCGTTATTAATTTAATTTATAGTTGGAGTGTCTGTAACTATTTGACGGCGACGACTACCCGTTTATTACCTCTAATTTATAGCGGAGTGTCTGTAACTATTTGACGAGTGACGACTACCTGTTATTAATTTAATTTATGGAGAGTGAGTGTCTGTAACTATTTGACGAGTGACGACTACCCAATATTAATTTAATTTATAGCCGAGTGTCTGTAACTGGATGACGAGCGACTAATTACCCGTTGCCAATTTCCAATTTATAGTGAGTGTCTCCTGTAACTATTTCGACGAGTGACGACTACCTGTTGGCCACTTTAATTTATAGTTGAGTGTCTGTAACTATTTGACGAGTGACGACTACCCGTTATTAATTTTAATTTATAGTGGAGTGTCTGTAACCATATTTGACGAGTGACGACTACCCGTTATTAATTTTAATTTATAGTTGGAGTGTCTGTAATCATTTGACGAGTGACGACTACCTGTTATTAATTTAATTTATAGCTGGAGTGTCTGTAATCATTTGACGATGACGACCTACCTGTTATTAATTTCAATTTATAGTTGGAGTGTCTAAAAATCATTTGACGATGACGATGACCTGTTATTAATTTAATTTATAGTTGGAGTGTCTGTAACTAACTTTGACGAGTGACGACTACCTGTTATTAATTTAATTTATAGTTGGAGTGTCTGTAACTATTTGACGAGTGACGACTACCCGTTATTAATCATAATTTAAAGTGAGTGTCTGCAAATCATTTGACGAGCGGACGACTACCCGTTATTAATTTAATTCTATAGCTGGAGTGTCTGTAACTATTTGACGAGTGACGACTACCTGTTATTAATTTAATTTATAGCAGAGTGTCTGTAATCATTTGACGA
Organism: Tachypleus tridentatus; assembly: GCF_004210375.1. Lineage (NCBI taxonomy): Eukaryota > Metazoa > Arthropoda > Merostomata > Xiphosura > Limulidae > Tachypleus > Tachypleus tridentatus. The sequence continues at coordinate 34,560,142 of NW_027467777.1, read as the reverse complement.
GTGACGACCACCCGTTATTAATTTAATTTATAGTTGGAGTGTCTGTAACTATTTGACGAGTGACGACTACCTGTTATTAATTTAATTTTATAGTTGAGTGTCTGTAACTATTTGACGAGTGACGACTACCTGTTATTAATTTAATTTATAGTTGGAGTGTCTGTAACTATTTGACGAGAGTGACGACTCACCTGTTATTAATTCTAATTTATAGTTGAGTGTCTGTAAACTCATTTGACGAAAGTGACGACTACCCGTTATTAATTTGAATTTATAGTTGGAGTGTCTGTAACTATTTGACGAGTGACGACTACCTGTTATTAATTTGTGAATCTTATAGTGGAGTTGGCAATCTGTAACTATTTGACGAGCTTGACCTGAGACCACCTGTTGGCTAATTTAATTCTATAGCCGGAGTGTCTGCAACATATTTGACGAGCGACGACCAAGTCATTATTAATTTTAATTTATAGTTGGAGCGTCTGTAACCATTTGACGAGTGACGACTACCTGTTATTAATTTAATTTATAGTTGGAGTGTCTGTAACTATTTGACGGGTGACGACTACCTGTTATTAATTTAATTTATAAAGTTGGAGTGTCTGGTAACTATTTGACGAGTGACGACCACCTGTTATTAATTTCATTTATAGTTGGAGTGTCTGTAACTCATTTGACGAGTGACGACCACCCGTTATTAATTTAATTTATAGTTGAGTGTCTGTAACTATTTGACGAGCGTGACGACTACCTGACTAATTTAATTTATAGTTGGGTGTCTGTAACTGACGAGTGACGACTACCTGTTATTAATTTAATTTATAGTTGGAGTGTTCTGTAACCTATTTGACGAGCGACGACTACCTGTTATGTAATTTAATTTATAGTGAGTGTCTGTAACTATTTGACGAGTGACGACTACCTGTTATTAATTTAATTTATAGTGAGCGTGTCTGTTAACTATTTGACAGAGACGACGACCTGTTGTAATTTAATTTATAGTTGGGTGTCTGTAACTATTTGACGAGTGACGACTACCTGTTAAGTAGAATTTCAGCTATGGCGTCTGTAACCATTTGACGAGTGACGACTACCTCGTTATTAATTTAATTTATAGTTGAGTGTCTGTAACTATTTGACGAGTGACGACTACCTGTTATTAATTTAATTTATAGTGGAGTGTCTGTAACTATTTGACGAGTGACGACTACCTGTTATTAATAATTTAATTTATAGTTGGGAGTCTGTAACTATTTGACGGGTGACGACTACCTGTTATTAATTTAATTTATAGTTGGGTGTCTGTAACTGTTGTTGACGAGTGACGACTACCTGTTATTAATTTAATTTATAGTTGGGTATGTAACTATTTGACAGTGACGACTGTTATTAATTTAATTTATAGTTGAGTGTCTGTAACTGTTGACAGTGACGACTACCCGTTATTAATTTGCATTTATAGGTTGGAGTGTCTGTAACTATTTGACGAGTGACGACTACCCGTTATTAATTTAATTTATAGTTGGAGTGTCCGTAACTATTTGACGAGTGACGACTCACCCGTTATTAATTTAATTTATAAAGTTGGAGTGTCTGTAACTATTTGGACGAGTGACGACTACCTGTTATTAATTTAATTTATAGTTGGAGTGTTCGTAACTATTTGACAGAGACGACTACCTGTTATTAATTTAATTTTAAAGTTGGAGTGTCTGTAACCATTTGACGAGTGACGACTACCTGTTATTAATTCCACTTATAGTTGGCAATCTCAAACTTGTTTACGTGACGAAAAGTTATCTAAATTAATCCCCACCTGCGACACCCTAACTATTTGATAGTGACGACTACCCGTTATTAATTTAACTCATAGTTGGGACTCTGTAACTATTTGACGGTGACGACTACAAGTTACCAATTTAATTTATAGTTGGAGTGTCCTGTAACTATTTGACCTAGAAAGACGACTACCTGTTATTAATTTAATTTTTATAGTTGAGAGTGTGTCTGTAACTATTTGACGTGATGACGACTACCTGTTATTAATTTAATTTTATAGTTGGAGTGTCTGTAACTATTTGACGAGTGACGACTACCTGTTATTAATTTAATTTATAGTGGAGTGTTCTGTAACTATTTGACGCAAGTGACGACTCACCTGTTATTAATTTAATTTATAGTTAGATTCTCATATTGGCATTAATTTTTAATTTATAGTTGGGTGTCTGTAACTATTTGACGAGTGACGACTACCCTGTTATTAATTTTACCCCTATAGTTGGAGTGTCTTTGTAACTTCTATTTGACGGGGTGACGACTACCTGTTATTAATTTAATTTATAGTTGGGTGTCTGTAACTATTTGACGGGTGACGACTACCTGTTATTAATTTAATTTATAGTTGGAGTGTCTGTAACT
>NW_027467777.1:34511871-34557224 GCF_004210375.1 Tachypleus tridentatus | reverse complement strand
TGGTCATTTTACTAATGTTTGTTCCAGGTATAATCACATGTTATGAGGTTTGGTCATTTTACTAATGTTTGTTCCAGGTATAATCACATGTTATGAGGTTTGGTCATTTTACTAATGTTTGTTCCAGGTATAATCACATGTTATGAGGTTTGGTCATTTTACTAATGTTTGTTCCAGGTATAATCACATGTTATGAGGTTTGGTCATTTTACTAATGTTTGTTCCAGGTATAATCACATGTATGAGGTTTGGTCATTTTACTAATGTTTGTTCCAGGTATAATCACATGTTATGAGGTTTGGTCATTTTACTAATGTTTGTTCCAGGTATAATCACATGTTATGAGGTTTGGTCATTTTACTAATGTTTGTTCCAGGTATAATCACATGTTATGAGGTTTGGTCATTTTACTAATGTTTGTTCCAGGTATAATCACATGTTATGAGGTTTGGTCATTTTACTAATGTTTGTTCCAGGTATAATCACATGTTATGAGGTTTGGTCATTTTACTAATGTTTGTTCCAGGTATAATCACATGTTATGAGGTTTGGTCATTTTACTAATGTTTGTTCCAGGTATAATCACATGTTATGAGGTTTGGTCATTTTACTAATGTTTGTTCCAGGTATAATCACATGTTATGAGGTTTGGTCATTTTACTAATGTTTGTTCCAGGTATAATCACATGTTATGAGGTTTGGTCATTTTACTAAAGTTTGTTCCAGGTATAATCACATGTTATGAGGTTTGGTCATTTTACTAATGTTTGTTCCAGGTATAATCACATGTTATGAGGTTTGGTCATTTTACTAATGTTTGTTCCAGGTATAATCACATGTTATGAGGTTTGGTCATTTTACTAATGTTTGTTCCAGGTATAATCACATGTTATGAGGTTTGGTCATTTTACTAATGTTTGTTCCAGGTATAATCACATGTTATGAGGTTTGGTCATTTTACTAATGTTTGTTCCAGGTATAATCACATGTTATGAGGTTTGGTCATTTTACTAATGTTTGTTCCAGGTATAATCACATGTTATGAGGTTTGGTCATTTTACTAATGTTTGTTCCAGGTATAATCACATGTTATGAGGTTTGGTCATTTTACTAATGTTTGTTCCAGGTATAATCACATGTTATGAGGTTTGGTCATTTTACTAATGTTTGTTCCAGGTATAATCACATGTTATGAGGTTTGGTCATTTTACTAATGTTTGTTCCAGGTATAATCACATGTTATGAGGTTTGGTCATTTTACTAATGTTTGTTCCAGGTATAATCACATGTTATGAGGTTTGGTCATTTTACTAATGTTTGTTCCAGGTATAATCACATGTTATGAGGTTTGGTCATTTTACTAATGTTTGTTCCAGGTATAATCACATGTTATGAGGTTTGGTCATTTTACTAATGTTTGTTCCAGGTATAATCACATGTTATGAGGTTTGGTCATGGTCATTTTACTAATGTTTGTTCCAGGTATAATCACATGTTATGAGGTTTGGTCATTTTACTAATGTTTGTTCCAGGTATAATCACATGTTATGAGGTTTGGTCATTTTACTAATGTTTGTTCCAGGTATAATCACATGTTATGAGGTTTGGTCATTTTACTAATGTTTGTTCCAGGTATAATCACATGTTATGAGGTTTGGTCATTTTACTAATGTTTGTTCCAGGTATAATCACATGTTATGAGGTTTGGTCATTTTACTAATGTTTGTTCCAGGTATAATCACATGTTATGAGGTTTGGTCATTTTACTAAAGTTTGTTCCAGGTATAATCACATGTTATGAGGTTTGGTCATTTTACTAATGTTTGTTCCAGGTATAATCACATGTTATCAGGTTTGGTCATTTTACAAGTGTTTGTTCCAGGTATAATCACATGTTATGAGGTTTGGTCATTTTACTAATGTTTGTTCCAGGTATAATCACATGTTATGAGGTTTGGTCATTTTACTAATGTTTGTTCCAGGTATAATCACATGTTATGAGGTTTGGTCATTTTACTAATGTTTGTTCCAGGTATAATCACATGTTATGAGGTTTGGTCATTTTACTAATGTTTGTTCCAGGTATAATCACATGTTATGAGGTTTGGTCATTTTACTAATGTTTGTTCCAGGTATAATCACATGTTATGAGGTTTGGTCATTTTACTAATGTTTGTTCCAGGTATAATCACATGTTATGAGGTTTGGTCATTTTACTAATGTTTGTTCCAGGTATAATCACATGTGGTGAAGTTTGGTCATGAGGTTTGGTCATTTTACTAATGTTTGTTCCAGGTATAATCACATGTTATGAGGTTTGGTCATTTTACTAATGTTTGTTCCAGGTATAATCACATGTTATGAGGTTTGGTCATTTTACTAATGTTTGTTCCAGGTATAATCACATGTTATGAGGTTTGGTCATTTTACTAATGTTTGTTCCAGGTATAATCACATGTTATGAGGTTTGGTCATTTTACTAATGTTTGTTCCAGGTATAATCACATGTTATGAGGTTTGGTCATTTTACTAATGTTTGTTCCAGGTATAATCACATGTTATGAGGTTTGGTCATTTTACTAATGTTTGTTCCAGGTATAATCACATGTTATGAGGTTTGGTCATTTTACTAATGTTTGTTCCAGGTATAATCACATGTTATGAGGTTTGGTCATTTTACTAATGTTTGTTCCAGGTATAATCACATGTTATGAGGTTTGGTCATTTTACTAATGTTTGTTCCAGGTATAATCACATGTTATGAGGTTTGGTCATTTTACTAATGTTTGTTCCAGGTATAATCACATGTTATGAGGTTTGGTCATTTTACTAATGTTTGTTCCAGGTATAATCACATGTTATGAGGTTTGGTCATTTTACTAATGTTTGTTCCAGGTATAATCACATGTTATGAGGTTTGGTCATTTTACTAATGTTTGTTCCAGGTATAATCACATGTTATGAGGTTTGGTCATTTTACTAATGTTTGTTCCAGGTATAATCACATGTTATGAGGTTTGGTCATTTTACTAATGTTTGTTCCAGGTATAATCACATGTTATGAGGTTTGGTCATTTTACTAATGTTTGTTCCAGGTATAATCACATGTTATGAGGTTTGGTCATTTTACTAATGTTTGTTCCAGGTATAATCACATGTTATGAGGTTTGGTCATTTTACTAATGTTTGTTCCAGGTATAATCACATGTTATGAGGTTTGGTCATTTTACTAATGTTTGTTCCAGGTATAATCACATGTTATGAGGTTTTCATTTTACTAATGTTTGTTCATTTTACTAATGTTTGTTCCAGGTATAATCACATGTTATAAGGTTTGGTCATTTTACTAATGTTTGTTCCAGGTATAATCACATGTTATGAGGTTTGGTCATTTTACTAATGTTTGTTCCAGGTATAATCACATGTTATGAGGTTTGGTCATTTTACTAATGTTTGTTCCAGGTATAATCACATGTTATGAGGTTTGGTCATTTTACTAATGTTTGTTCCAGGTATAATCACATGTTATGAGGTTTGGTCATTTTACTAATGTTTGTTCCAGGTATAATCACATGTTATGAGGTTTGGTCATTTTACTAATGTTTGTTCCAGGTATAATCACATGTTATGAGGTTTGGTCATTTTACTAATGTTTGTTCCAGGTATAATCACATGTTATGAGGTTTGGTCATTTTACTAATGTTTGTTCCAGGTATAATCACATGTTATGAGGTTTGGTCATTTTACTAATGTTTGTTCCAGGTATAATCACATGTTATGAGGTTTGGTCATTTTACTAATGTTTGTTCCAGGTATAATCACATGTTATGAGGTTTGGTCATTTTACTAATGTTTGTTCCAGGTATAATCACATGTTATGAGGTTTGGTCATTTTACTAATGTTTGTTCCAGGTATAATCACATGTTATGAGGTTTGGTCATTTTACTAATGTTTGTTCCAGGTATAATCACATGTTATGAGGTTTGGTCATTTTACTAATGTTTGTTCCAGGTATAATCACATGTTATGAGGTTTGGTCATTTTACTAATGTTTGTTCCAGGTATAATCACATGTTATGAGGTTTGGTCATTTTACTAATGTTTGTTCCAGGTATAATCACATGTTATGAGGTTTGGTCATTTTACTAATGTTTGTTCCAGGTATAATCACATGTTATGAGGTTTGGTCATTTTACTAATGTTTGTTCCAGGTATAATCACATGTTATGAGGTTTGGGTTTGGTCATTTTACTAATGTTTGTTCCAGGTATAATCACATGTTATGAGGTTTGGTCATTTTACTAATGTTTGTTCCAGGTATAATCACATGTTATGAGGTTTGGTCATTTTACTAATGTTTGTTCCAGGTATAATCACATGTTATGAGGTTTGGTCATTTTACTAATGTTTGTTCCAGGTATAATCACATGTTATGAGGTTTGGTCATTTTACTAATGTTTGTTCCAGGTATAATCACATGTTATGAGGTTTGGTCATTTTACTAATGTTTGTTCCAGGTATAATCACATGTTATGAGGTTTGGTCATTTTACTAATGTTTGTTCCAGGTATAATCACATGTTATGAGGTTTGGTCATTTTACTAATGTTTGTTCCAGGTATAATCACATGTTATGAGGTTTGGTCATTTTACTAATGTTTGTTCCAGGTATAATCACATGTTATGAGGTTTGGTCATTTTACTAATGTTTGTTCCAGGTATAATCACATGTTATGAGGTTTGGTCATTTTACTAATGTTTGTTCCAGGTATAATCACATGTTATGAGGTTTGGTCATTTTACTAATGTTTGTTCCAGGTATAATCACATGTTATGAGGTTTGGTCATTTTACTAATGTTTGTTCCAGGTATAATCACATGTTATGAGGTTTGGTCATTTTACTAATGTTTGTTCCAGGTATAATCACATGTTATGAGGTTTGGTCATTTTACTAATGTTTGTTCCAGGTATAATCACATGTTATGAGGTTTGGTCATTTTACTAATGTTTGTTCCAGGTATAATCACATGTTATGAGGTTTGGTCATTTTACTAATGTTTGTTCCAGGTATAATCACATGTTATGAGGTTTGGTCATTTTACTAATGTTTGTTCCAGGTATAATCACATGTTATGAGGTTTGGTCATTTTACTAATGTTTGTTCCAGGTATAATCACATGTTATGAGGTTTGGTCATTTTACTAATGTTTGTTCCAGGTATAATCACATGTTATGAGGTTTGGTCATTTTACTAATGTTTGTTCCAGGTATAATCACATGTTATGAGGTTTGGTCATTTTACTAATGTTTGTTCCAGGTATAATCACATGTTATGAGGTTTGGTCATTTTACTAATGTTTGTTCCAGGTATAATCACATGTTATGAGGTTTGGTCATTTTACTAATGTTTGTTCCAGGTATAATCACATGTTATGAGGTTTGGTCATTTTACTAATGTTTGTTCCAGGTATAATCACATGTTATGAGGTTTGGTCATTTTACTAATGTTTGTTCCAGGTATAATCACATGTTATGAGGTTTGGTCATTTTACTAATGTTTGTTCCAGGTATAATCACATGTTATGAGGTTTGGTCATTTTACTAATGTTTGTTCCAGGTATAATCACATGTTATGAGGTTTGGTCATTTTACTAATGTTTGTTCCAGGTATAATCACATGTTATGAGGTTTGGTCATTTTACTAATGTTTGTTCCAGGTATAATCACATGTTATGAGGTTTGGTCATTTTACTAATGTTTGTTCCAGGTATAATCACATGTTATGAGGTTTGGTCATTTTACTAATGTTTGTTCCAGGTATAATCACATGTTATGAGGTTTGGTCATTTTACTAATGTTTGTTCCAGGTATAATCACATGTTATGAGGTTTGGTCATTTTACTAATGTTTGTTCCAGGTATAATCACATGTTATGAGGTTTGGTCATTTTACTAATGTTTGTTCCAGGTATAATCACATGTTATGAGGTTTGGTCATTTTACTAATGTTTGTTCCAGGTATAATCACATGTTATGAGGTTTGGTCATTTTACTAATGTTTGTTCCAGGTATAATCACATGTTATGAGGTTTGGTCATTTTACTAATGTTTGTTCCAGGTATAATCACATGTTATGAGGTTTGGTCATTTTACTAATGTTTGTTCCAGGTATAATCACATGTTATGAGGTTTGGTCATTTTACTAATGTTTGTTCCAGGTATAATCACATGTTATGAGGTTTGGTCATTTTACTAATGTTTGTTCCAGGTATAATCACATGTTATGAGGTTTGGTCATTTTACTAATGTTTGTTCCAGGTATAATCACATGTTATGAGGTTTGGTCATTTTACTAATGTTTGTTCCAGGTATAATCACATGTTATGAGGTTTGGTCATTTTACTAATGTTTGTTCCAGGTATAATCACATGTTATGAGGTTTGGTCATTTTACTAATGTTTGTTCCAGGTATAATCACATGTTATGAGGTTTGGTCATTTTACTAATGTTTGTTCCAGGTATAATCACATGTTATGAGGTTTGGTCATTTTACTAATGTTTGTTCCAGGTATAATCACATGTTATGAGGTTTGGTCATTTTACTAATGTTTGTTCCAGGTATAATCACATGTTATGAGGTTTGGTCATTTTACTAATGTTTGTTCCAGGTATAATCACATGTTATGAGGTTTGGTCATTTTACTAATGTTTGTTCCAGGTATAATCACATGTTATGAGGTTTGGTCATTTTACTAATGTTTGTTCCAGGTATAATCACATGTTATGAGGTTTGGTCATTTTACTAATGTTTGTTCCAGGTATAATCACATGTTATGAGGTTTGGTCATTTTACTAATGTTTGTTCCAGGTATAATCACATGTTATGAGGTTTGGTCATTTTACTAATGTTTGTTCCAGGTATAATCACATGTTATGAGGTTTGGTCATTTTACTAATGTTTGTTCCAGGTATAATCACATGTTATGAGGTTTGGTCATTTTACTAATAATCACATGTTTGTTTGGTCATTTTACAGGTATAAATCACATGTTATGAGGTTTGGTCATTTTACTAATGTTTGTTCCAGGTATAATCACATGTTATGAGGTTTGGTCATTTTACTAATGTTTGTTCCAGGTATAATCACATGTTATGAGGTTTGGTCATTTTACTAATGTTTGTTCCAGGTATAATCACATGTTATGAGGTTTGGTCATTTTACTAATGTTTGTTCCAGGTATAATCACATGTTATGAGGTTTGGTCATTTTACTAATGTTTGTTCCAGGTATAATCACATGTTATGAGGTTTGGTCATTTTACTAATGTTTGTTCCAGGTATAATCACATGTTATGAGGTTTGGTCATTTTACTAATGTTTGTTCCAGGTATAATCACATGTTATGAGGTTTGGTCATTTTACTAATGTTTGTTCCAGGTATAATCACATGTTATGAGGTTTGGTCATTTTTAATGTTTGTTCCAGGTATAATCACATGTTATGAGGTTTGGTCATTGGTCATTTTACTACTAATGTTTGTTCCAGGTATAATCACATGTTATGAGGTTTGGTCATTTTACTAATGTTTGTTCCAGGTATAATCACATGTTATGAGGTTTGGTCATTTTACTAATGTTTGTTCCAGGTATAATCACATGTTATGAGGTTTGGTCATTTTACTAATGTTTGTTCCAGGTATAATCACATGTTATGAGGTTTGGTCATTTTACTAATGTTTGTTCCAGGTATAATCACATGTTATGAGGTTTGGTCATTTTACTAATGTTTGTTCCAGGTATAATCACATGTTATGAGGTTTGGTCATTTTACTAATGTTTGTTCCAGGTATAATCACATGTTATGAGGTTTGGTCATTTTACTAATGTTTGTTCCAGGTATAATCACATGTTATGAGGTTTGGTCATTTTACTAATGTTTGTTCCAGGTATAATCACATGTTATGAGGTTTGGTCATTTTACTAATGTTTGTTCCAGGTATAATCACATGTTATGAGGTTTGGTCATTTTACTAATGTTTGTTCCAGGTATAATCACATGTTATGAGGTTTGGTCATTTTACTAATGTTTGTTCCAGGTATAATCACATGTTATGAGGTTTGGTCATTTTACTAATGTTTGTTCCAGGTATAATCACATGTTATGAGGTTTGGTCATTTTACTAATGTTTGTTCCAGGTATAATCACATGTTATGAGGTTTGGTCATTTTACTAATGTTTGTTCCAGGTATAATCACATGTTATGAGGTTTGGTCATTTTACTAATGTTTGTTCCAGGTATAATCACATGTTATGAGGTTTGGTCATTTTACTAATGTTTGTTCCAGGTATAATCACATGTTATGAGGTTTGGTCATTTTACTAATGTTTGTTCCAGGTATAATCACATGTTATGAGGTTTGGTCATTTTACTAATGTTTGTTCCAGGTATAATCACATGTTATGAGGTTTGGTCATTTTACTAATGTTTGTTCCAGGTATAATCACATGTTATGAGGTTTGGTCATTTTACTAATGTTTGTTCCAGGTATAATCACATGTTATGAGGTTTGGTCATTTTACTAATGTTTGTTCCAGGTATAATCACATGTTATGAGGTTTGGTCATTTTACTAATGTTTGTTCCAGGTATAATCACATGTTATGAGGTTTGGTCATTTTACTAATGTTTGTTCCAGGTATAATCACATGTTATGAGGTTTGGTCATTTTACTAATGTTTGTTCCAGGTATAATCACATGTTATGAGGTTTGGTCATTTTACTAATGTTTGTTCCAGGTATAATCACATGTATGAGGTTTGGTCATTTTACTAATGTTTGTGCCGGGTATAATCACATGTTATGAGGTTTGGTCTTGGTCATTTTACTAATGTTTGTCCCAGGTATAATCGCATGTTATGAGGTTTAGTTATTTTACTAATCTTTGTTCCAGGTATAATCACAGGTGGTGAGGTTTGGTCATTTTACTAATGTTTGTTCCAGGTATAATCACATGTTATGAGGTTTGGTCATTTTACTAATGTTTGTTCCAGGTATAATCACATGTTATTAGGTTTGATCATTTAACTAATGTTTGTTCCAGGTATAATCACACGTTATGAGGTTTGGTCATTTTACTAATGTTTGTTCCAGGTATAATCACATGTTATGAGGTTTGGTCATTTTACTAAAGTTTGTTCCAGGTATAATCACATGTTATGAGGTTTGGTCATTTTACTAATGTTTGTTCCAGGTATAATCACATGTTATGAGGTTAGGTCATTTTACTAATGTTTGTTCCAGGTATAATCACATGTTATGAGGTTTGGTCATTTTACTAATGTTTGTTCCAGGTATAATCACATGTTATGAGGTTTGGTCATTTTACTAATGTTTGTTCCAGGTATAATCACATGTTATGAGGTTTGGTCATTTTACTAATGTTTGTTCCAGGTATAATCACATGTTATGAGGTTTGGTCATTTTACTAATGTTTGTTCCAGGTATAATCACATGTTATGAGGTTTGGTCATTTTACTAATGTTTGTTCCAGGTATAATCACATGTTATGAGGTTTGGTCATTTTACTAATGTTTGTTCCAGGTATAATCACATGTTATGAGGTTTGGTCATTTTACTAATGTTTGTTCCAGGTATAATCACATGTTATGAGGTTTGGTCATTTTACTAATGTTTGTTCCAGGTATAATCACATGTTATGAGGTTTGGTCATTTTACTAATGTTTGTTCCAGGTATAATCACATGTTATGAGGTTTGGTCATTTTACTAATGTTTGTTCCAGGTATAATCACATGTTATGAGGTTTGGTCATTTTACTAATGTTTGTTCCAGGTATAATCACATGTTATGAGGTTTGGTCATTTTACTAATGTTTGTTCCAGGTATAATCACATGTTATGAGGTTTGGTCATTTTACTAATGTTTGTTCCAGGTATAATCACATGTTATGAGGTTTGGTCATTTTACTAATGTTTGTTCCAGGTATAATCACATGTTATGAGGTTTGGTCATTTTACTAATGTTTGTTCCAGGTATAATCACATGTTATGAGGTTTGGTCATTTTACTAATGTTTGTTCCAGGTATAATCACATGTTATGAGGTTTGGTCATTTTACTAATGTTTGTTCCAGGTATAATCACATGTTATGAGGTTTGGTCATTTTACTAATGTTTGTTCCAGGTATAATCACATGTTATGAGGTTTGGTCATTTTACTAATGTTTGTTCCAGGTATAATCACATGTTATGAGGTTTGGTCATTTTACTAATGTTTGTTCCAGGTATAATCACATGTTATGAGGTTTGGTCATTTTACTAATGTTTGTTCCAGGTATAATCACATGTTATGAGGTTTGGTCATTTTACTAATGTTTGTTCCAGGTATAATCACATGTTATGAGGTTTGGTCATTTTACTAATGTTTGTTCCAGGTATAATCACATGTTATGAGGTTTGGTCATTTTACTAATGTTTGTTCCAGGTATAATCACATGTTATGAGGTTTGGTCATTTTACTAATGTTTGTTCCAGGTATAATCACATGTTATGAGGTTTTTACTAATGGTCATTTTACTAATAGGTATAATCACATGTTATGAGGTTTGGTCATTTTACTAATGTTTGTTCCAGGTATAATCACATGTTATGAGGTTTGGTCATTTTACTAATGTTTGTTCCAGGTATAATCACATGTTATGAGGTTTGGTCATTTTACTAATGTTTGTTCCAGGTATAATCACATGTTATGAGGTTTGGTCATTTTACTAATGTTTGTTCCAGGTATAATCACATGTTATGAGGTTTGGTCATTTTACTAATGTTTGTTCCAGGTATAATCACATGTTATGAGGTTTGGTCATTTTACTAATGTTTGTTCCAGGTATAATCACATGTTATGAGGTTTGGTCATTTTACTAATGTTTGTTCCAGGTATAATCACATGTTATGAGGTTTGGTCATTTTACTAATGTTTGTTCCAGGTATAATCACATGTTATGAGGTTTGGTCATTTTACTAATGTTTGTTCCAGGTATAATCACATGTTATGAGGTTTGGTCATTTTACTAATGTTTGTTCCAGGTATAATCACATGTTATGAGGTTTGGTCATTTTACTAATGTTTGTTCCAGGTATAATCACATGTTATGAGGTTTGGTCATTTTACTAATGTTTGTTCCAGGTATAATCACATGTTATGAGGTTTGGTCATTTTACTAATGTTTGTTCCAGGTATAATCACATGTTATGAGGTTTGGTCATTTTACTAATGTTTGTTCCAGGTATAATCACATGTTATGAGGTTTGGTCATTTTACTAATGTTTGTTCCAGGTATAATCACATGTTATGAGGTTTGGTCATTTTACTAATGTTTGTTCCAGGTATAATCACATGTTATGAGGTTTGGTCATTTTACTAATGTTTGTTCCAGGTATAATCACATGTTATGAGGTTTGGTCATTTTACTAATGTTTGTTCCAGGTATAATCACATGTTATGAGGTTTGGTCATTTTACTAATGTTTGTTCCAGGTATAATCACATGTTATGAGGTTTGGTCATTTTACTAATGTTTGTTCCAGGTATAATCACATGTTATGAGGTTTGGTCATTTTACTAATGTTTGTTCCAGGTATAATCACATGTTATGAGGTTTGGTCATTTTACTAATGTTTGTTCCAGGTATAATCACATGTTATGAGGTTTGGTCATTTTACTAATGTTTGTTCCAGGTATAATCACATGTTATGAGGTTTGGTCATTTTACTAATGTTTGTTCCAGGTATAATCACATGTTATGAGGTTTGGTCATTTTACTAATGTTTGTTCCAGGTATAATCACATGTTATGAGGTTTGGTCATTTTACTAATGTTTGTTCCAGGTATAATCACATGTTATGAGGTTTGGTCATTTTACTAATGTTTGTTCCAGGTATAATCACATGTTATGAGGTTTGGTCATTTTACTAATGTTTGTTCCAGGTATAATCACATGTTATGAGGTTTGGTCATTTTACTAATGTTTGTTCCAGGTATAATCACATGTTATGAGGTTTGGTCATTTTACTAATGTTTGTTCCAGGTATAATCACATGTTATGAGGTTTGGTCATTTTACTAATGTTTGTTCCAGGTATAATCACATGTTATGAGGTTTGGTCATTTTACTAATGTTTGTTCCAGGTATAATCACATGTTATGAGGTTTGGTCATTTTACTAATGTTTGTTCCAGGTATAATCACATGTTATGAGGTTTGGTCATTTTACTAATGTTTGTTCCAGGTATAATCACATGTTATGAGGTTTGGTCATTTTACTAATGTTTGTTCCAGGTATAATCACATGTTATGAGGTTTGGTCATTTTACTAATGTTTGTTCCAGGTATAATCACATGTTATGAGGTTTGGTCATTTTACTAATGTTTGTTCCAGGTATAATCACATGTTATGAGGTTTGGTCATTTTACTAATGTTTGTTCCAGGTATAATCACATGTTATGAGGTTTGGTCATTTTACTAATGTTTGTTCCAGGTATAATCACATGTTATGAGGTTTGGTCATTTTACTAATGTTTGTTCCAGGTATAATCACATGTTATGAGGTTTGGTCATTTTACTAATGTTTGTTCCAGGTATAATCACATGTTATGAGGTTTGGTCATTTTACTAATGTTTGTTCCAGGTATAATCACATGTTATGAGGTTTGGTCATTTTACTAATGTTTGTTCCAGGTATAATCACATGTTATGAGGTTTGGTCATTTTACTAATGTTTGTTCCAGGTATAATCACATGTTATGAGGTTTGGTCATTTTACTAATGTTTGTTCCAGGTATAATCACATGTTATGAGGTTTGGTCATTTTACTAATGTTTGTTCCAGGTATAATCACATGTTATGAGGTTTGGTCATTTTACTAATGTTTGTTCCAGGTATAATCACATGTTATGAGGTTTGGTCATTTTACTAATGTTTGTTCCAGGTATAATCACATGTTATGAGGTTTGGTCATTTTACTAATGTTTGTTCCAGGTATAATCACATGTTATGAGGTTTGGTCATTTTACTAATGTTTGTTCCAGGTATAATCACATGTTATGAGGTTTGGTCATTTTACTAATGTTTGTTCCAGGTATAATCACATGTTATGAGGTTTGGTCATTTTACTAATGTTTGTTCCAGGTATAATCACATGTTATGAGGTTTGGTCATTTTACTAATGTTTGTTCCAGGTATAATCACATGTTATGAGGTTTGGTCATTTTACTAATGTTTGTTCCAGGTATAATCACATGTTATGAGGTTTGGTCATTTTACTAATGTTTGTTCCAGGTATAATCACATGTTATGAGGTTTGGTCATTTTACTAATGTTTGTTCCAGGTATAATCACATGTTATGAGGTTTGGTCATTTTACTAATGTTTGTTCCAGGTATAATCACATGTTATGAGGTTTGGTCATTTTACTAATGTTTGTTCCAGGTATAATCACATGTTATGAGGTTTGGTCATTTTACTAATGTTTGTTCCAGGTATAATCACATGTTATGAGGTTTGGTCATTTTACTAATGTTTGTTCCAGGTATAATCACATGTTATGAGGTTTGGTCATTTTACTAATGTTTGTTCCAGGTATAATCACATGTTATGAGGTTTGGTCATTTTACTAATGTTTGTTCCAGGTATAATCACATGTTATGAGGTTTGGTCATTTTACTAATGTTTGTTCCAGGTATAATCACATGTTATGAGGTTTGGTCATTTTACTAATGTTTGTTCCAGGTATAATCACATGTTATGAGGTTTGGTCATTTTACTAATGTTTGTTCCAGGTATAATCACATGTTATGAGGTTTGGTCATTTTACTAATGTTTGTTCCAGGTATAATCACATGTTATGAGGTTTGGTCATTTTACTAATGTTTGTTCCAGGTATAATCACATGTTATGAGGTTTGGTCATTTTACTAATGTTTGTTCCAGGTATAATCACATGTTATGAGGTTTGGTCATTTTACTAATGTTTGTTCCAGGTATAATCACATGTTATGAGGTTTGGTCATTTTACTAATGTTTGTTCCAGGTATAATCACATGTATGAGGTTTGGTCATTTTACTAATGTTTGTTCCAGTATAATCACATGTTATGAGGTTTGGTCATTTTACTAATGTTTGTTCCAGGTATAATCACATGTTATGAGGTTTGGTCATTTTACTAATGTTTGTTCCAGGTATAATCACATGTTATGAGGTTTGGTCATTTTACTAATGTTTGTTCCAGGTATAATCACATGTTATGAGGTTTGGTCATTTTACTAATGTTTGTTCCAGGTATAATCACATGTTATGAGGTTTGGTCATTTTACTAATGTTTGTTCCAGGTATAATCACATGTTATGAGGTTTGGTCATTTTACTAATGTTTGTTCCAGGTATAATCACATGTTATGAGGTTTGGTCATTTTACTAATGGTATAATCACATGTTCCTAATGGTTCCAGGTATAATCACATGTTATGAGGTTTGGTCATTTTACTAATGTTTGTTCCAGGTATAATCACATGTTATGAGGTTTGGTCATTTTACTAATGTTTGTTCCAGTTATAATCACATGTTATGAGGTTTCTTCATTTTACTAATGTTTGTTCCAGGTATAATCACATGTTATGAGGTTTGGTCATTTTACTAATGTTTGTTCCAGGTATAATCACATGTTATGAGTTTGGTCATTTTACTAATGTTTGTTCCAGGTATAATCACATGTTATGAGGTTTGGTCATTTTACTAATGTTTGTTCCAGGTATAATCACATGTTATAAGGTTTGGTCATTTTACTAATGTTTGTTCCAGGTATAATCACATGTTATGAGGTTTGGTCATTTTACTAATGTTTGTTCCAGGTATAATCACATGTTATGAGGTTTGGTCATTTTACTAATGTTTGTTCCAGGTATAATCACATGTTTGTTCCAGGTATAATCACATGTTATGAGGTTTGGTCATTTTACTAATGTTTGTTCCAGGTATAATCACATGTTATGAGGTTTGGTCATTTTACTAATGTTTGTTCCAGGTATAATCACATGTTATGAGGTTTGGTCATTTTACTAATGTTTGTTCCAGGTATAATCACATGTTATGAGGTTTGGTCATTTTACTAATGTTTGTTCCAGGTATAATCACATGTTATGAGGTTTGGTCATTTTACTAATGTTTGTTCCAGGTATAATCACATGTTATGAGGTTTGGTCATTTTACTAATGTTTGTTCCAGGTATAATCACATGTTATGAGGTTTGGTCATTTTACTAATGTTTGTTCCAGGTATAATCACATGTTATGAGGTTTGGTCATTTTACTAATGTTTGTTCCAGGTATAATCACATGTTATGAGGTTTGGTCATTTTACTAATGTTTGTTCCAGGTATAATCACATGTTATGAGGTTTGGTCATTTTACTAATGTTTGTTTGTTCCAGGTATAATCACATGTTATGAGGTTTGGTCATTTTACTAATGTTTGTTCCAGGTATAATCACATGTTATGAGGTTTGGTCATTTTACTAATGTTTGTTCCAGGTATAATCACATGTTATGAGGTTTGGTCATTTTACTAATGTTTGTTCCAGGTATAATCACATGTTATGAGGTTTGGTCATTTTACTAATGTTTGTTCCAGGTATAATCACATGTTATGAGGTTTGGTCATTTTACTAATGTTTGTTCCAGGTATAATCACATGTTATGAGGTTTGGTCATTTTACTAATGTTTGTTCCAGGTATAATCACATGTTATGAGGTTTGGTCATTTTACTAATGTTTGTTCCAGGTATAATCACATGTTATGAGGTTTGGTCATTTTACTAATGTTTGTTCCAGGTATAATCACACGTTATGAGGTTTGGTCATTTTACTAATGTTTGTTCCAGGTATAATCACATGTGATGAGGTTAGGTCATTTTACTATAGTTTATTCCAGATATAATCACATGTTATGAGGTTTGGTCATTTTAATAATGATTGTTCCAGGTATAATCACATGTTATGAGGTTTGGTCATTTTACTAATGTTTGTTCCAGGTATAATCACATGTTGAGGTTATGAGGTTTGGTCATTTTACTAATGTTTGTTCCAGGTATAATCACATGTTATGAGGTTTGGTCATTTTACTAATGTTTGTTCCAGGTATAATCACATGTTATGAGGTTTGGTCATTTTACTAATGTTTGTTCCAGGTATAATCACATGTTATGAGGTTTGGTCATTTTACTAATGTTTGTTCCAGGTATAATCACATGTTATGAGGTTTGGTCATTTTACTAATGTTTGTTCCAGGTATAATCACATGTTATGAGGTTTGGTCATTTTACTAATGTTTGTTCCAGGTATAATCACATGTTATGAGGTTTGGTCATTTTACTAATGTTTGTTCCAGGTATAATCACATGTTATGAGGTTTGGTCATTTTACTAATGTTTGTTCCAGGTATAATCACATGTTATGAGGTTTGGTCATTTTACTAATGTTTGTTCCAGGTATAATCACATGTTATGAGGTTTGGTCATTTTACTAATGTTTGTTCCAGGTATAATCACATGTTATGAGGTTTGGTCATTTTACTAATGTTTGTTCCAGGTATAATCACATGTTATGAGGTTTGGTCATTTTACTAATGTTTGTTCCAGGTATAATCACATGTTATAAGGTTTGGTCATTTTACTAATGTTTGTTCCAGGTATAATCACATGTTATGAGGTTTGGTCATTTTACTAATGTTTGTTCCAGGTATAATCACATGTTATGAGGTTTGGTCTTGGTCATTTTACTACAGTTTGTTCCAGGTATAATCACATGTTATGAGGTTTGGTCATTTTACTAATGTTTGTTCCAGGTATAATCACATGTTATGAGGTTTGGTCATTTTACTAATGTTTGTTCCAGGTATAATCACATGTTATGAGGTTTGGTCATTTTACTAATGTTTGTTCCAGGTATAATCACATGTTATGAGGTTTGGTCATTTTACTAATGTTTGTTCCAGGTATAATCACATGTTA
The DNA here is from genome assembly GCF_004210375.1 of Tachypleus tridentatus. Taxonomy (NCBI): domain Eukaryota; kingdom Metazoa; phylum Arthropoda; class Merostomata; order Xiphosura; family Limulidae; genus Tachypleus; species Tachypleus tridentatus. The sequence goes on along the minus strand of NW_027467777.1, from coordinate 34,540,154 downwards.
TGAGGTTTGGTCATTTTACTAATGTTTGTTCCAGGTATAATCACATGTTATGAGGTTTGGTCATTTTACTAATGTTTGTTCCAGGTATAATCACATGTTATGAGGTTTGGTCATTTTACTAATGTTTGTTCCAGGTATAATCACATGTTATGAGGTTTGGTCATTTTACTAATGTTTGTTCCAGGTATAATCACATGTTATGAGGTTTGGTCATTTTACTAATGTTTGTTCCAGGTATAATCACATGTTATGAGGTTTGGTCATTTTACTAATGTTTGTTCCAGGTATAATCACATGTTATGAGGTTTGGTCATTTTACTAATGTTTGTTCCAGGTATAATCACATGTTATGAGGTTTGGTCATTTTACTAATGTTTGTTCCAGGTATAATCACATGTTATGAGGTTTGGTCATTTTACTAATGTTTGTTCCAGGTATAATCACATGTTATGAGGTTTGGTCATTTTACTAATGTTTGTTCCAGGTATAATCACATGTTATGAGGTTTGGTCATTTTACTAATGTTTGTTCCAGGTATAATCACATGTTATGAGGTTTGGTCATTTTACTAATGTTTGTTCCAGGTATAATCACATGTTATGAGGTTTGGTCATTTTACTAATGTTTGTTCCAGGTATAATCACATGTTATGAGGTTTGGTCATTTTACTAATGTTTGTTCCAGGTATAATCACATGTTATGAGGTTTGGTCATTTTACTAATGTTTGTTCCAGGTATAATCACATGTTATGAGGTTTGGTCATTTTACTAATGTTTGTTCCAGGTATAATCACATGTTATGAGGTTTGGTCATTTTACTAATGTTTGTTCCAGGTATAATCACATGTTATGAGGTTTGGTCATTTTACTAATGTTTGTTCCAGGTATAATCACATGTTATGAGGTTTGGTCATTTTACTAATGTTTGTTCCAGGTATAATCACATGTTATGAGGTTTGGTCATTTTACTAATGTTTGTTCCAGGTATAATCACATGTTATGAGGTTTGGTCATTTTACTAATGTTTGTTCCAGGTATAATCACATGTTATGAGGTTTGGTCATTTTACTAATGTTTGTTCCAGGTATAATCACATGTTATGAGGTTTGGTCATTTTACTAATGTTTGTTCCAGGTATAATCACATGTTATGAGGTTTGGTCATTTTACTAATGTTTGTTCCAGGTATAATCACATGTTATGAGGTTTGGTCATTTTACTAATGTTTGTTCCAGGTATAATCACATGTTATGAGGTTTGGTCATTTTACTAATGTTTGTTCCAGGTATAATCACATGTTATGAGGTTTGGTCATTTTACTTAATGTTTGTTCCAGGTATAATCACATGTTATGAGGTTTGGTCATTTTACTAATGTTTGTTCCAGGTATAATCACATGTTATGAGGTTTGGTCATTTTACTAATGTTTGTTCCAGGTATAATCACATGTTATGAGGTTTGGTCATTTTACTAATGTTTGTTCCAGGTATAATCACATGTTATGAGGTTTGGTCATTTTACTAATGTTTGTTCCAGGTATAATCACATGTTATGAGGTTTGGTCATTTTACTAAAGTTTGTTCCAGGTATAATCACATGTTATGAGGTTTGGTCATTTTACTAATGTTTGTTCCAGGTATAATCACATGTTATGAGGTTTGGTCATTTTACTAATGTTTGTTCCAGGTATAATCACATGTTATGAGGTTTGGTCATTTTACTAATGTTTGTTCCAGGTATAATCACATGTTATGAGGTTTGGTCATTTTACTAATGTTTGTTCCAGGTATAATCACATGTTATGAGGTTTGGTCATTTTACTAATGTTTGTTCCAGGTATAATCACATGTTATGAGGTTTGGTCATTTTACTAATGTTTGTTCCAGGTATAATCACATGTTATGAGGTTTGGTCATTTTACTAATGTTTGTTCCAGGTATAATCACATGTTATGAGGTTTGGTCATTTTACTAATGTTTGTTCCAGGTATAATCACATGTTATGAGGTTTGGTCATTTTACTAATGTTTGTTCCAGGTATAATCACATGTTATGAGGTTTGGTCATTTTACTAATGTTTGTTCCAGGTATAATCACATGTTATGAGGTTTGGTCATTTTACTAATGTTTGTTCCAGGTATAATCACATGTTATGAGGTTTGGTCATTTTACTAATGTTTGTTCCAGGTATAATCACATGTTATGAGGTTTGGTCATTTTACTAATGTTTGTTCCAGGTATAATCACATGTTATGAGGTTTGGTCATTTTACTAATGTTTGTTCCAGGTATAATCACATGTTATGAGGTTTGGTCATTTTACTAATGTTTGTTCCAGGTATAATCACATGTTATGAGGTTTGGTCATTTTACTAATGTTTGTTCCAGGTATAATCACATGTTATGAGGTTTGGTCATTTTACTAATGTTTGTTCCAGGTATAATCACATGTTATGAGGTTTGGTCATTTTACTAATGTTTGTTCCAGGTATAATCACATGTTATGAGGTTTGGTCATTTTACTAATGTTTGTTCCAGGTATAATCACATGTTATGAGGTTTGGTCATTTTACTAATGTTTGTTCCAGGTATAATCACATGTTATGAGGTTTGGTCATTTTACTAATGTTTGTTCCAGGTATAATCACATGTTATGAGGTTTGGTCATTTTACTAATGTTTGTTCCAGGTATAATCACATGTTATGAGGTTTGGTCATTTTACTAATGTTTGTTCCAGGTATAATCACATGTTATGAGGTTTGGTCATTTTACTAATGTTTGTTCCAGGTATAATCACATGTTATGAGGTTTGGTCATTTTACTAATGTTTGTTCCAGGTATAATCACATGTTATGAGGTTTGGTCATTTTACTAATGTTTGTTCCAGGTATAATCACATGTTATGAGGTTTGGTCATTTTACTAATGTTTGTTCCAGGTATAATCACATGTTATGAGGTTTGGTCATTTTACTAATGTTTGTTCCAGGTATAATCACATGTTATGAGGTTTGGTCATTTTACTAATGTTTGTTCCAGGTATAATCACATGTTATGAGGTTTGGTCATTTTACTAATGTTTGTTCCAGGTATAATCACATGTTATGAGGTTTGGTCATTTTACTAATGTTTGTTCCAGGTATAATCACATGTTATGAGGTTTGGTCATTTTACTAATGTTTGTTCCAGGTATAATCACATGTTATGAGGTTTGGTTTTGTTTTGAATTTCGCGCAATGCCACTCAAGAGTTCTTTACCCCAGATAACCTTAATTTACACTACACTTTACTAACAAATGGTGGAATTGATCGAACATTGTAATGACTTTATAGCTGTAAACCAATGAACATGTTTATTGATGGGGATTCAGATCGGCGACCCTCAGTTGCAAGTCTAGTTAGTGCCTTAAATACCACGTCATACCAGGTCTATGACTAAGAGAAGCAACAGGTTAACCAAGCACGACCTCTGGTGTTTTTCAAAGTAACTTTTCCACTTATTCAAAACAAATACTCGATTTTGTAAGAAATATCTCGATCTAAAATTGATGATTTACAAGCATCTGTTACGTAAAGCCTCAGAGCAGAAAACATGTGATAAAACGAGTTATGTGACAAAGGTATCTCAATGTGTTTTTTTTCTGTTTTTTCTGAACGATTAATAGAAGCAAATGACTCCTTCAAAATATCAATAAAATAGAGAATATTTCATATTTAAAAAATAAACGCACTTCAGTGAATAAGTGTTTTTTTTTTACATTATTCGTGATATAATGACATTTTAGGCTAATCTTTAAGGTTTCTAAGGATGTTTTTATAATTCAAGTAGCTTATAATGATTAAAACAAGGTTCGAAACACATGAGTGTTTATAATTAAACCCAGTTTATCAGTTTATGTTTGCTAGTTGAAGTTCGGTTTTGAAAGAATAAAAAAACTGAAATTAATTTGTTCTTGTTAAGCATAATTTCAAATAATGAGCTATTTGTGCTTTGCTCATATCAGGTATCGAAACCTGAATTGTAGCGTTAGAAGTCCTTCCACTGAGCCACTGGTCATTTAAAAGAGGTTCTTTGATTTGGTAACACATTTAATTAATTAAATTTGAGATTTTTAACTATTTACCTCGTTTGTTTGTCTTCAGTAACAGTTCGTTTATTTCGAGTTCCTTCACAACTAATTACGAACATAAATTAAAATGAGTATATCTTTAATATACTGATCTTTAGTTTCTTTATTTAACTACAGAATTTTCAACAAAAGTTCACGCTGTTAAAATAATTGTGTTTCTGTTAGCCAATCACATAACGACTCTTGTCAATATTTTAAACTAGTCATTCTGTCAAGCCAATCACATGACGTCTCACTACCATTTCAAACATATCAATTTGTCTAACCAATCACAAAACGTCTCTTACTACCATTTCAGATTTATTATTCTGTCTAGCCAATAACATAGCCTGTCTTACAATCATTCCAAATGTATCTTTCTGTTTAACCAACCATATAACGTTTCTCACTGCAATTTCAAACTTACCCTGTCATCCAAGTATATAATGTCTCTCACCACCAATTCAAACATATCTTTCTCTCTAACCAATCATATAAAGTTTCACACTGTCATTTGAAACTTATCATTCTATATAACCAATCACATAACTTTTCTCACCATCATATCAAAAACATCTTTCTGTCTAACCAATAACAAAATGTTTCTCATCATCATTTAAAACACAACTTTTTATGTAACCAATCACATAACGTCTCTTACCACAAATTCAAACTTACAATTATATCTAACCAATCACATAACCTTTCTCAACAGCATTTCAAAAACATATCTCTATTTTCAATTCATATATATTTTGAACGTATCCTGTTTTGATCCACTTATTCAAATCATTTTAAAATTTCTCCATTAAAATTCATTCTTCCTGAAGAACGTTATATTAACATACAGTAATAATTTTATTAAAAATATAGTAGTTTTTAAATTATGAAAAAAATTAAAAATCCAGAATCTACCAACTGAACGTCAGTAGAATGAAATGTCTGCCTTGACAACAAAAAACTCACTTCAAATAAAAATGTATCTCAGAACGGCTGCTATAGGTAATAACACTTTTACTAATAAACACAGAACAACGTTTTGACCTTCCTAAATGTGAGCACTTAGTAGATACGACAGTCTGATGTCTAGATATTAGAAGCACTAAATGTTTGCACTATGTAGTTCGACAGTCTGATGTACAGTTATCAGAAGCACCAAATGTTCGCTCTAAGTTGATATGACAGTTTGATGTCTAGTTCGTAGAAGCACTAACTATTTCCACATAGTAAATATGAAAGTCTGATGTCTTGTTCTTAGAAGCAATAAATGTTCGCTCGAAGTAGATACGACAGTCTGGGGTCTGGTTCTTAGATGCACTAAGAAGATACGACATTATCATGTCTTGTTCTTAGAGGCACTAAATGTTCCCATTGTGTAGATATGACAGTCTGATGTCTAGTTCAAAGAAAAACAAAGTGTTCGCACTAAGTAACTACGACAGTCTGATGTCTAGTTATTAAAAACACTAAATGTTCGAACAAAGTAGTTACGACAGTCTGATGTCTAGTTTTAAGAAGTACTAAATGTTCGCACTAAGTAGATACGACACTCCGAAAAACTCTGGTTCTCTCAGAGTTAGCACCTTGTATTTTAGTGAATACTCTGGTTGTTGACAATCGTTTTATTAATGCATCCCAACATATAATTGACTACAACAGAAATAACATAAAACAAACGTAAATTTTAAAGTTGCCCTGGTAACTCCGAACAGTTTTATGAAAACTTAAAATGACGTTTAAACAGACCCTCCCAAACGTGGCTGTAACGTGTGAAATTCAACCATGTGAACCAAGAAGAAAATGCAGTACACATCAGGCTAGTCGGTGTGCAGTGTTGTGTAAACTAGTCGGTGAGCAGTGTTGTGTGTTTCCATGATTACGGTGTTTTTTGCACGAGTGTTTCTATGGTTACATTAAGCCCTCCCCCACTATCCCTCACCAAAATTATCGAAGCTAGAAATGTTTCAAGCGTGTAATATTATCTTATATTCAAATAGATTCTGTGTTCCGCATGACGTATTAATTCAGTCAACAATAAAATATGTAACAACAAAATGGCAGCTCTCTCGGTTTAAGACTATAATTTTTAGACTCATGTGGGGTATTAATAATCAATATTTACGTGTCCCACAATAATTCCTGAACAGTATCTACTTTTATATAAATGAATCATTTTCATTGAAATCTGGTCACATTTTGTTATGCTTGAAATGTCGATCGTTCTATTACCCACAAGAAACACATCGCTAGTACATATACGGTTAACAGGCCACATGACGTGTCATTTCTGGATAGTATTTGTTTGTATGTGCACTGTGGCATTATTTTATTCTTTTCAATAATATTTATTCGTCGTCATGGAAACAAGAGGTTGTGTAAACTTGTGGCAAATTTGACCTAAGTTGGAGTTTTCCTTTCCGATTTATATAAAAAAAGTCCTTACGTGATAGAAGAAAGGAAATATTATTTTCAAAACCTGAATTATGGAAAAAGCGTTATTAAAACTGAAACAACTTTGACGAAGTTTACATTCGCAGATGAATCTCTGTCACACTGAACATGCTCGCTCTTTAGGCCGTGGGGGCGTTATAATGTGACCGTCAGTCCCACTATTCGTTGGTAAAAGAGTAGCCCAAGAGTTGGCGGTGGGTTGTGATGACTAGCTGCCTTCCCTCTAGTCTTACACTGCTAAATTAGGGACGGCTAGCGCAGATACCCCTCGTGTAGCTTTGCGCGAAATTCAAAAACAAACATTCGCAGATCTGTGTTGCCTTTAGCGTTGTATATATAAATAAAATGTTTAATGTTGAGCAACACGCTGTTTTATCCATAGAAATTATACGATGCCGCGATAACAGTGTCCTGATGAAGAAAAATTATAAATCAGCCTAGACACGAACTAGAACCTAGTCAGCAGAGAACTACACGCAACATATTAGTGTTCATATAAATCATTAGTTCATCGCTAAGCAAACAGTTTAATATCGGTATCCAAGATGATCAGCAAATTAGTTTTGTTATTAAACAACGATAAGAACAAAAGTTAGATCAAAACAAACTTACAAAAACTACAACAGCAAAAGCCAATTAAAGTAGTTTTAATAACATTAAATACAACTTAAAACACATTACATTGATATCCAACTGCCCCAGGGCCTTGCGCAAAGCTAGATAAGGGTTATCTGGGCTAGAACAGAAAGCGGGTAATATAATTCTTTGGATACTGAGATCTGACCATCAGTGTTATAACACATTCACGCGAATCGACACTATATTAGGACCAGGTCCAGTAATTACAGGATATTGTGAAATGTGATTCATTACGACAATTGGAGTACTTAGTTAACACTACCAGACGCATTTCTACCCAAGAACGCAATATTGTCTGGTCACCTGTGACCTTAATGTATAAGAACAATGTCATGTAAATCTCATAGTGTCCAGTTACTTACTTCCTCAATTGTCCATTGCGCCAGACTTACACATTATTGGCTGATATCTGAGTCTTCACTTTAACAAACTTCCTCAATAGGGAAATCTCTCATCCAAGAAGAATAGACCGGGGGGACAGGAGCTATTGTATTTGGCAGAAGTGTGGTCACACTGAATGATAGATGTTTCATCTAGGTATGTGGTCAAATTGGATTCCAGATCCTTTGTCCATTTTCTTTGATATCAGACATTTATTTGACCTTTCAAATCTTTGTTAGTTTCCAACTCATTTGTTTATTAACTTGTTAACAGAAGCTAAAATAATCCGAGATAAATGACAATATTTTCACGGAGAAGGAGTGATAACTGGGGGCAAACGGTGTTCTTATCCTGTCCTTCACTACACGTAAGGGAACACTGCTCAGGATTGTTTGGGGCATGACATCAGAATACCAAATATTTCCTGGAGCGAATTTACTCGTTTGATAAAGTGTTGAGTAGTTACGTTTCTACATTATTATGATCATTTTAAAATATTGGGTTTATCGTAACGTGCTGTTTATTTGATAAAACTTGTGATCGATTGAAAAAAAAACGTTTTATTCCTATAATATAATATTCCTAAAATCTCTCAGTATTGTTAAAATTGAGATTAAATATCTATATATCCAAACATGTTACAAAATACACAGGCTTTTATAGGGTGTCCTAACTTTTTTACATAACTGTACAAGTGAACTATTATGAAATTTCCATGAGTAGGAAATCCAATGAACCATTTGGTTCATCACACTGATTCCACCCTTCATCAGTAACCCTGGAAAAGTATGAAGAATGCTATCAGAGGATGGAAAGATCTTCCTTAGAGGACGAAAATTTTAATGACGAAGTCGTCAATAACAACATACTGTGGGAAGAAATAATAATCAGTGATGACGAGAAAACCCACTTGTAGAGAAAAATATATACGTAAAACGGCTAGTTTGGTATATACTGTGACAAGTTAACTATAGGAGGAGGTGACGAGAGGAGGGATGTTAACTGTAGGACGAGGTGACGAGAGGTGGGATGTTAACTGTAGGACGAGAGTGACGAGAGGTGGGATATTAACTTAAGGAATAAGTGACAAGAACAAGGAAGAATATTAACTTTAGGACGAGGTGACAAGAAGATGGAATATTTACTGTAGACGACAAGTGACTGAGAAGTGAGAATATTAAAGAATGTAGAACGAGAGTAACTAAAGTAAAATATTTACTGCAGGACAGATGACAAATTAAAGAATATTGACTATAGGACAAGTGACGAAGATGTAAAATTAAAGATGTAGAACAAGTGACAAGATATAAAATATTAAAGATATAGGACAAAGTGACGAAAAGAGTATTGGAATATTGACTATGAGACAAAACAAGAAATTAGAAAAAGTTAAAAATGTAGAACAAGTGCTGACAAGAAGAGTGAAAGGATAAAATATAAAGACAAGATTACAAAGAAAGTTAGAATATTGACTATAGAGACAAGAGTGACAAGAAGGTGAAAAAAAACTAAAGATGCAGGAACAAGTGACAGAAGATAGGAGAAGGATTAAAATGTAGAGACAAGATTACAAAGAGGAGCGGGAATATTGAACTATAGTGACGAAGTGACGAAGAGGAAAAAAGTTAAAGATAGGAAGACAAGTGACGAGAATTAGGAATATTTACTATAGGACGAGTGACAAGAAGTTGGGAATATTAACTATAGAACAAAGTGACAGAGTGGAGGAATATTTACTATAGGACAAGAGTGACAAGAAAATAGAATTATTACCTATAGGACAAGTGACAAGAAGAATGGAAAAGGTTAAAATGTAAGGAGTAGTGACGAAGGTGGGAATGTTAACTTTAGGACAGGTGACGAGAAGGATGGAATAGTTACTATAGGACGAGATGACGAAAGTAGGAATGTGCCAACTGCAGAACGAGATGACAAGAAGTAGGAATATTTACTGTAGAGACTAGGTGACGAGAAGTAGGAATAGTTACTGTAGGACAAGTGACGAAGATAAAGTTAAAGATAAAACACAAGTGACAAGAAAGTCTGCAAGTTAAAGATGTAGGACAAAGTGACAGAAGATGTGAGGAAAGATTAACTATAAAATAGAGACGAGAGGGAAAGTTAACCGCAGAACGAGATTTATATGCGAAGGTTAAGTGTAGACGAGGTGACGAGATGGGAATGTTAACTATAGGATGAGGTGACGAGAGGTAGGAATATTAACCTAGAACAAGGTGACGAGGTGTGAATATTAACCGTCGGACAAGAAGACGAGAGTGGAGAATGTTAGACTGTATGAATCGAAGGTGATGAAAGAAATTAGGAATAGTTACTGTAGGACAGAATGACAAGAGAAGGAAGAATATTTACTGTAGGATGAGGTGACGAAAGTTGGAATATTAACTATAGAACAAGAAAGATAACAAGAAGGTGGAATATTTACACTGGAGGACTAGGTGACGAAAGGTAGTAGGAATAGTTACTGTAGGACAGAAGTGACAAGAAAGTTGGAATAGTTTACTGTAGGACAAGATGACAAAGATTAGGAATATTAACTGTAGAACAGAATGACAAGAGATTAGAATATTTACTATGAGACTAGTGACGAGAAAGTAGGAATAGTTACTAATAGGACAAGTGACGAGAGGAGATGAAAAAGGTTAAGTGTAGGACAAGTGACAAGAAGGTCTAGTAGCAGTTAAGTGTAGGACAAGGTGACAGATGTGAGGAAGATGCTTATAAATAGGTGACAAGAAGGTGTGAAGAGTAAAGTGGGAGGACAAGGTGACGAGATGTAGGAATATGCTGCTATAGGATAGAGGTGACAAAAGGTGAGAATATTAACTTGTAGAACAAGGTGACAAGAAGAGGTGCTGAAATATTAACTATGGACTAAGTGACAAAAGTGAGAATAATTACTATAGGACAAAGTAACAACGAAGGTAGAGAATATTTACTAGATGAGTGACAAAAGAGATTGGAATATTAACTATGAGACAAAGTGACAAGAAGAAAATGCTTAACTAGGAGAACAAGTGACAAAGAAATAGAGGAGTATTACTATGAGACAAGTGACAAAAACTAGAAAAGTTAAAGTGTCTGGGAGTAGTGACAAGAAGGTAGGAATATTAACACAATAGAACAAGGTGACAAGAGTAAGAGATATTAACTGTAGAACAAGGTGACGAAGATAAAGGGAAATATTAAGTGTAGGACAAGATAGAAGAAAGTGGAATATTAAAGATGTAGGACAAGGTTGAAAATTGAGAATATTTACTGTCGGACAGGTGGCAAATGAGTGGAGGAATATTTACTATAGACAAGAGTGACAAGAAAGTAGGAATAATTTAGTAGGAAAAAGTGACAAGAAGGTTGGAATGTTAACTACAGAACAAGGTGACGAAAGTGAGATGTTAACTTATATAGAACAAGGTGACGAAGAAGATGAGAAATATTAAAGTGTAGGACAGAATGACAAGGTGGTAAATGTTAAAGTATAGGACAAAGGTTACGAAGGTGGAATATTTACTATCAGACAGATGTGACAAAGGTGGAGAATATTTACTAGGAGTGAAGTGACAAGAGAGTGAGAAATATTTACTATAGGACAAGGTAACTAAGAGGTGAGAATATTTACTATAGGACAAGGAGTGACAAGAAAGTAGGAGTATTACTATAGGACAGAAAGTGACAAGAAGGTGGAAAAAGTTAAAGATATAGGACAAGTGACAAGAAGGTATGAAATTATTAAAGATATATGAGACAAGGTAACAAGAACTAGGAATATTAGAAGTATAAAGACTCTAAAGTGGCGAAGAAAGAGTGAGAATATTGACTATAGGACAAGAGTGACAAGAAAATTAGAAAAAAAGTTAAAATATAGAACAAAGTGATGCAAGAAGAGTGTAGGAGTTAAGATGTAGGACAAGTGTAACAAGAGTAGGGAATATTACTAGGAGGACAGAGATTGACAAGAGGTGGAAAAGTTAAATGTAGAGACAAGAAGTGACAAGAATATTAGAATATTAAAGTGTAGAGACAAGAAGTGACAAAGAAAGTGAAATATTAACTCTATATAATCAAGGTAACAAAAGAAAGATTAGGAATAGTTACTATAGGACAAGACCAACAAGAAAGTAGAATATTTTCTAGGATGAGAGTGACAAGATTGGAATATTAACTAGCAGGACAAGAGGTAGAAAGTAAGGAAATGTTAACTATAGAACAGGTGACAAGAGAGTGGAATATTTACTATGAGACTAGAGTGACGAAAAAATAGAGAGTATTACTGTAGGACAGAAAGTGACAAGGTAATGAGATATTTACTGTAGGATAGAGAGTGACAAGAAAGGTGGAATATTAACTATAGGACAAGTGAGCAAGAGTAAAGAAATATTAACTATAAGACAAGGTGACGAAGGATGGAATAGATTTACTATAGGACAGGATGACGAAAGAGAGAAGGAATATTAACTTTATAGAACAAGGTGACAAGATTAGGAATATTTACTGTAGGACGAGGTGACGAAATAGGGAGTAATGCTATGAGGACAGAAATGACGAAAGAATTAGAATATTTACTGTGAGGATGAGTGACAAGAAAGGTGGAATATTAACTGTAGGACAAGGTGACAGAAAGTGAAATATTAACTATAAGACAAGGTGACGAAGGATGGAATAGTTACTATAGGACAGGTGTGACAAGAGAAGTAGAATATTAACTGTAGAACAAGGTGACAAAGAATTAGGAATATTTACTGTAGGACAAGGTGACGAGAAAGTAGAATAATTACTATAGGACAGTGACGAAATTAGAAAAAGTTAAGTGTAAGACGAGAGGAGATAATGTAGGATTAAAGTGTAGGACAAGGTGACAGAAGATATGGGAAAGATTAACTTTTCTCGGATAAGAAGTAACGAGAGGTGGAATATTTAACTATAGAACAAGGTGACAAAGTAGGAAGAATATTAACTGTAGAGACAAGGTGACAAAGTTAGGAAATATTTACTATAGGACAAGTGACAAGAGGTAGAAAAGTTAAAGATGTAAGAGTAGTGACAAGAGATGAGGAAAGAGTTAAGTGTAAGGCAAGGTGACGAAGAGTGAGATGTTAACTAATAGAACGAGGTGACGAAGATAAAAATATTAAAGTATAGGACAGACGATGACGAAGGTGAATATTAAGATGTAGAGACAGGGGTACGAGAAAGGTAGGAATATTTACTATCGGACAGGTGACAAAGAGATAGGAATATTTACTTTATAGAACAAGGAGTGACAAAGAGTAGGAGTATTACATACAAGGACAGAAGTGACGAGAGGTGGAAAATTAAGTTAAAGTATGGAGTAGTGACAAGAGAGTAGAATACTTTGGAGACAGGTGACGAGAAAGATGGGAATAAGATACCTGTAGAAGGCAGGTGACAGAAAGTAGAGGAATATTTACTGTAGAGGACAAGTGACAAGAGAGGTAGAATAGTTACTATACAGGACAAAAGTGACGAAAGGTTGGAATATTAACTAGTAGGACTAGGTGACGAGAAAATTAGAATATTTACTGTAGGACAAGGTGACGAAAGAGAGGAGAATAGTTACTATGGGACAAAGAGTGACGAAGGTTGGAATATTAACTATAGAACAAGGAGTGACGAGATTAGAATATTAACTATGGGACTAGGTGACAAGAGTGGGAATGTTACTATGTAGGACAAGGAAGTGACGAGAAGTGGAATAAGTTACTATAGGACAAGAGTGATGACGAGAGAAGAATAAGTTACTATGGGACAAAGTGACAGAAGGTTGGAATATTAACTATAGGACTAGGTGACGAGAAGGTAGGAATATTTACTGGCAGGACAAGGTGTGACGAAGAGTTAGGAATAGTTACTGTGGGACAAAGTGACGAGAGGTTAAGAATATTAACACTGTAGAACAAGGTGACAAGAGAGTGGGGAATATTTACTAGGACAGAGGTGACAAGAAATAGGGAATAGTTACTGTAGGACAAAGTGACAAGAGGTTGGAATGTTAACTGCAGAACAAGGTGACGAGAAAGTGAGATATGTTAACTATGGAACAAGGTGACGAAGGTGGTGAGAATATTTACTATGGGACGAGGTGACGAGAAGTAGGAATGAATTTACTATAGGACAGAAGTGACGAGAAGATATGGAGAATGTTTACTGTAGGACAGAGAGTTGACGAGAAGGTGGAAAGGTTAAATGTAGGACAGAAGTGACGAGAGTAGGAATGTTAACTGTAGGACGAGGTGACGAGAGGTAGGAATGTTAACTCTAGAACGATAGATTAGATGACAATCATTACGCTCCAGTTCCGTAAACAATCAGTATTCGAATGTTGGTACCTACGACAGTGGTTGGTAAGTGAGAGTCTCGTATATTTGTTAATACCAAGAGGTCAGTTTGGTTCCGAATAAGGAGGAGTTAAAACTATCTGACTGACCATTGGTAGATGAGATTCCCAGGTCAAACATTTGACCACAGTAGATGAAAGGTAAACAAGGAAGTGGTTGATACTAAATGTATTAGTTGTTATCAAATATCAATGCTCTGTTTTATTTTTATTTTTTTTGGGGGGTGGGGGGTGTAGAATCGACTGTTAGATGTCAACATTACGTAACAAACTGACTGACGCAACAAACGCAGTTTTATCAGTATATTTTAACCCCCAGTGGCGCAGCGGTAAATTGCTAGAATGCTGGTTTCGATACTCCTGGCAAGTACAGCACAAATAGGTCATTCTGTAGCTTTGTGATTAACTTTGAAACAACATCAGCATATGCTTTGTTTTGAATTTCGTGCAAAGCTGCACGGGGTTATCTGTGCTAGCCGTCCCTAATTTAGCAGTGCAATACTAGAGGGAAGGCAGCTAGTCATCACCACCCACCGCCAACTCTTGGGCTACTCTTTTACTAGGTGGAATTGATCGTAACATTATAACACCCCCACGGCTGAAATGGCGAGCATGTTTTGTGCGACTGGGATTCGAACCCGCGATCTTCGGATTACGCCTTAACCACCTGGCCATGCCAGGCACTATCAGCATATTGAAGGTGTTTTATACTCAAAGGTTTGTGTGATATATTTGTCTGTCTTTTACTCAGCACAGTAAAACGTCATCGAAAATCTATCTTAATAAATAGTTCTTTCTAATTATTTAAAACAATAAACATGAAAAATTACCAAATAACACGTCATTAATAAATGACCTCATTACCTCATTGATTTCAGTCGACAAGTGAGTCGACATTTATAATCACGTCATTGTAAATATTCAAAATCAAATTTCTAAAAACGGAAGATAAGTGAACGTGCCTATAAAACAATCAATGTCATTATAACATGCGACAGCAAAAATTTCGTTCGAGAAATGCAATTTTTTTACGCATGCGCACAAGACGATCGCATCTGGTCGGTACTGATCTGCCAATCACATACGTGCCCTTGGGACAAAGTAACGGCATTGGTGCGTGGGCGAAAAATTCGTTCCTGGTGTTCAATTTTGTTCTTTGTCCAAATTGGATGTGTCGAAGTTAAGAGACTGCATCTGGATTTTACGTCCATATTACGAGCGACGAAAGAAAAATAGAAACTGTTTTTACACTTTTCTAGTTATGAATGTTTTTTAAAGCCAGAATTTTGCAAAGGTTTAATGACCTATTATTCAGAATAATATAAGAATATTGCATATATATATGTATATATTCCTGGAATATATTTGCTTAATTCTTTGAAAATCGACAAGATGTCGTCATCTCCTTTGATGAATGCCTCGAGGGCTAACAACGACAGCCGTCTTTAATTTTGAAGTGATAGAACAGAAGAAAGACACCTAATCAACAACACCACGTGCCACCCCTTCTTGAGTTACTCTCTACCAATGAATAGTTAGACTAACCGTCATATTATAACGCTACAACAGCATGTTCAGCGATGGGTTTCGATCTCGCGACCTACAGACTACGACTTGAGCGTCCTCGCCAAAATACCAAATTTAAATTATTTGCAATTTCTATAATCGTCCTTTCCATCAAATACAGCCAATGAGAAAAGAGAACACATCACAAAGATCGGCCTTTAAACCAATAAAGGAATGACCCACAATAATCGTAGGGGACTACATGTTCAATTGTCATTATAACAAGTAAAGGTTCAATTGTAATAATAACAAGTAAATGTTCAATTGTAATACAAACAAGTAAAGGTTCAACTGTAATAACAACAAGTAAAGGTTCAACTGTAATAACAACAAGTAAAGGTTTGATTCTAATAACAACAAGTAAAGGTTCGATTGTAATAACAACAAGTAAAGGTTCAATTGTAATAACAAGTAAAGGTTCAACTGTAATAACAACAAGTAAAGGTTCAATTGTAACAAGTAAAGGTTCAATTGTAATAACAACAAGTAAAGGTTCAACTGTAATAATAACAAGTAAATGTTCAATTGTAATACAAACAAGTAAAGGTTCAACTGTAATAACAACAAGTAAAGGTTCAACTGTAATAACAACAAGTAAAGGTTTGATTCTAATAACAACAAGTAAAGGTTCGATTGTAATAACAACAAGTAAATGTTCAATTGTAATAACAAGTAAAGGTTCAACTGTAATAACAACAAGTAAAGGTTCAATTGTAATAACAAGTAAAGGTTCAACTGTAATAACAACAAGTAAAGGTTCAATTGTAATAATAACAAGTAAAGGTTCAATTGTAATAACAACAAGTAAAGGTTCAACTGTAATAAGAACAAGTGAAGGTTCAACTGTAATAACAACAAGTAAATGTTTGAATATGAAAACCTACAGTTGAATAGTAAATTACAGTCTCATAAAGATTTGAAGTTACTTTAAATTCATTATTATAAACTTTGACTGGAATATCGAACTGAAACAGATAATGTTTTTATTGAAGTGTTTTTACTTCACTTAATATTACTAGATTTTGTATAAATCTTACTGGTGATAACAGAATAAAGTGTATATTCCGTAGGTTTTATTATGAGTTTAAGTAAGGTACCTAAAAAAATATCTGGTTTGTTGACCGGGTTGTCAGCTAATTGTAAAACCTGGAACTGTTTTAGTGTGAATAACGGAAAGGTAAATCACTTCATTAGACGTTGCTATACCGACGCCTGACTTCAATGGAATAGCTACTTCAAGCACGTGACATACAGCTCAGTGTTCTAAACCGCGTTTCTTTGTGCTCTGATGACGTCATATTCTTAAAGAAACTGGTTTCATATGTTTCCTGCGACAATGGTGAGACAGTGTGAAATTATTTCAAATTATTATCCTTGTTTCTTAAAACGACTGAGAAAGCTAACCCTAACGTTAGTATAAAGCTGCGAATGCGTGAAATAGGGCACATTTTATACGGAAAAACTTAAAACTCAGCGAAGCTCTTATCAATTGAGTGTAAGAACAAGGATTTTGATCTCTTATCATCGTTGAATAAACAGACATGTTATTCCTACAGAGAGGCAGAAAAACGACCAGATAGATAGATACATATTTCCACTGAAAGCCACAAAGGCCCAGCATGTGGATGGGTTAAAGCGTTCGACTCGTAATCTAAGGGCCGCGAGTTCGAATCCCCGTCACACCAAACATACTCACCCTTTCAGCCATGGGAGTGTTACAATGTGACGGTCAATCCCACTATTCGTTGTTAAAAGAGTAGCCCAAGGGCTGGCGGAGGCGGTGATGACTAACTAGCTGCTCAATTTGGGACACAGATAGTCCTCGTGTAGCTTTGCGTGAAATTTAACACAAACAATCAAATGTAAATCACACTTTAATTCTACAGAGTGTTCCAAAAGTCACTGTGCACTTATATATTTATTAACAGACATGTTTCAATATAGAACACAGGAGGTAAATATGAATGACAATTATAAACAATGTTGAAAGTGACCCCCGTTGGCATCAATACAGGCTTGGATCCTTCTTATTTTGTTTCTAAACACCGCTAACAGTTGCTGGCTTGAAATAGACTGAATGAATGCTGCTGTAACATATGATTACTAAACTGCACAGTGACTTTCTGAACACACTGTACATCCACTGCTATCGAGGCCTTTCGTCAATACCACAGTTCATCAGACGAGTTTGGATAAGACAAGCATAGTAGTAGTTGTATTTTAGTATATTGATCACTCACAGTGTGGACCAAGTTGTTAAACTGATCCAACTTAATCTTCGAAACAGTGAATCGTGCTACAGTGGTCCGTCTTTAGACTTAGAACGTTGGATAGCCAAAAATAATTTTAAATGTTCTTTGGAAAAATGGATTGTTGAATATATTATCCCAGACAACTTAAACTGCTTTAACATTTTTATCTCCCCAAAACCTTAAATACTGAAATGTAAAGGTAGATTTTTTCAGAATTCGCCTGTTAATCGGTAATCGGGCTGTTAAAACGTTATGTTTTTGACTGTGTTCTATAAATTTTCTATAACGCCCTCTCACCTATGGAACACAGATAAGTCTACGGCCTTGCAATGGTAAAATCTGGAGTTTGATTCCACGTGGTGGACAAGCAAATAGTCGAATGCGGTTCTTTTCTAGAAACCAAACCAAACGTTTAATCTTACAACGGAATGCGTTTTACCCACCTCAAATCCTGTTGACTGAAGAGCCCTCTAAATCTTCCTGGTCCTTGGATTTTTAAATAACACATTTCGTATTTTGCGATCTTCAAACTTAAAGAATGTTCAAGAGAAATACAAAAATTAGTAAAACAATGTTAACCGTGTGTTACAGTGTAGTCATGTGTGATCGTCCGTTGGATGTGTGTCGCCTGGAACGTCCACACTGCCAGGACTCTCAACTCGCAATCCATATGTCGCGAGTTCGAATTCCCGTCCCACTGAACATGCTCCCCATTTCAGGAGTGCGGACGTCATAATGTTGCATTCAATCCGATTATTCGTTGGTAAAAAAGTAACTCAAGTGTTGGCGGTGGGTGGCGATGACTAGCTGCCTTAACTCTAAGCTTTCACTGGTACATAAGGGACTGCTAGCGCAGATAGTCCTCGAGTAGCTTTGCGCGAAATTCATCACAAACCAAACTTACGTTTTAGAATATTGGTATAGAGGGCAGCACTTATAAGAAAAGAAATCAATGGTGGAGGTATATTCAGTATTTAGACTCAAAATTTGTCCGTTTGAGTGCATGTCTACTTTGAACTGTCTGTTTTGTTCACACGGGGAATTAAACAGCACTGCTTATAAAACACATTAAGTTTAGTAGATTGTAAAAGTAGGTTCAGTAGGTTATAACACATACTAACTTTCGTGGGTTATAAAACATACTAACTTTATTAGATTATAAAACATAATATCTTTAGTAGATTATAAAACACACTAACTTTAGTAGGTCATAAAACATTAAGTTTAATTGGTTATAAAACACACTAAGTTAACTAGATTGTAAAACATTAAGTTTAATTGGTTTATAAAACACACTAAGTTTAGTAGGTTATAAAACACACTAAGTTAACTATTAGGTTGAGGAATAATTCGTGAGCGTTTTTAAATAATTTCATTCAAGCATTACATGCAAGACTATACAATACTTCAATGCATGAACACATTACACCCAAAACATTTATTATGATACTTTATTTCATGTAATACCTAGGTATATAGTATGCATTGTTGTAAACGAAATTGCAAGAAATTAAATGCGAAAAGCAGATGGTGTCGAAAATGCTCGATTTTGTCCACTTGACATTCCATTTAATGAGCTGAAAATGAAAGCAAAAATTGAAGACATATGAAAATCAAACACACCATCTATTAGAGCAAAAATTATCTACCAAATGACATGAAATATCTTGCAAAGCGTTTCATTTATGGATATATTTTGTTAACTTGAATAAACGCTCACGAATTATTTCTCAACCCAATAGATTGTAAAACATTAAGTTTAGTAGGTTATAAAATACATTAAGTTTATTCGGACACAAGAGTGAAATATAAAGTTATTAAGTATTAGGCCTACCTTCTCTAGAAAGAACTTTGACATTTAACCAGAGGTGATGTCAGTCTCTTTTTTGTGAGGGGGTGATAGTTGTTACAATTTTTGGGTATAAATTACTGTAGTATTGAGGATATTAGCCCAGCATGGCCAGATGGTTAAGGTACTTGACTCATAATCTGAGGGTCGCGGGTTCGAATCCACATCACACCAAGCATGCTCGCCCTTGCAGCCGTGGGAGCGTTGTAATGTTACGGCCAATCCCACCATTCGGTGGTAAAAGAATAGCCCAAGGGTTGGCGGTGGGTGGTGATGACTAGCTTCCTTCCCTCTAGTCTTACACTGCTAAATTAGGGACGGCTAGCACAGATAGCCCTCGTGCAGTTTTGCACGAAACTCAAAACAAACAAATTTAGGAAATTAACTAACTATCACAGTAATCATGTTTCGTTTGGTGTGGGGGGAAGTTGTGGGGTAACATTTATTCCAGTAAGCCCTCCCTTACTGCCAGCCCTGCAATCTTGAAATAAACTAGAAGGTATCTAATGCAAGACATAAGCTTCATTTGTTTGTTTGAGGTTCCTTTTTCACAAAGCTACACAGAGGTTATCTACCCAGAAAAAGTTCCTAATTCGATACGCTAGAGGGAAGGTAGTTAGTCAACGGTGTCTGACACCAACCTTTGATACACTCTTGTATCAATGAAATATAGTATATCACCGTAGCTAGCACCCCAGTTGGCTACGATACAAAACAAAACGGATTTCGATGTTCATGATTGGAAGAGCACATATACCTTACTGTGGTGACAACAACAACCAACCAGTTGCCGTCGCTCATACAGCATACCCACGTCTCCAATCACCTGGGTCTCGAACCACGAATTCGCGGAATCACTATTATATGCACAAATGTTGTTGATTGTGCTCTAGCCTGTATTGTACTTAAATTTGAAGAATTACTTGTTATCTAACGCATGTCTCCTCAGCGAGGTCCTTTGGATTCTTACATAGAGCTGAACATTCGGTCTGATAGTAATAACACTTAATTCGTTGAATTCAATATGGCGATGTAGTTAAGCCTTATTCCGCACAATAGTAAAATTAAATTTTTATGTTTGTTACTCGTGTGCTTGAGTTGAAATGTAATAAATCACACTTGGAAAACGTTCACAGACAACAGAATGATTCCTAATTAAACTCCATTATTTAACTCATAATGAGATTAGGTGTTATTTCCGCGTGTTATGTGTGGGTGTCTTCTTTCAGCAAAGCCACATCGGGCTATCTGCGGAGCCCACGGAGAATCGAACCCCTAATTTTAGCGATGTAAATCTGGAGACTTACCGCTGTACCAGCGGCAGACCCGCGTGTTATGTCTTCATGCATTCAGTTGTCCTTTGATTAATATTAACGAATATTATATACACAATATTTTATTTTTAATAAAAATATTACTATCTCATGAAGAAAAATAATTATAAACAAACTGCTAATTATTGATTATATTAAATATTAATTATTTGGAAACCTTAGTGGCGAGCTTCAAATTGTCCAATAAAACACTTGACAATCATGTTTTGCAAGTAGCGCCATCTGTCGATACAATCTTCCACAATAAAAATAATTTTTGAACGTGCTGTCACATATATCACAAAACGTGATTTTGTATTAGTGATAATTTTAATTCGGATTTTAATTAACTTAGCGTCTACTCCTACTGTTCTGTATTATCTATCTTGTATTATGTGATTCTCCACTTTGATATCAACTTTAACATTCATTGTGAACAAATCACCTGTTTTAATCACAGTAATTTTCTTATGATTATTTTAAGTTTACTTTCATGAAGTGTTTAAACTTTATAATATGTCTATACATGATAATATATCTTGTTCGATATATACTGCTGAAAATGGAATATTTATATTCTCAAAAATCTGTAATAAAATGACTGTCACTGAAAGTACACGTGTCATATATTAGTTGTCGCTGCCGTCCTCCTGTTATTCAACATTAAATGTGAGATTCAGGTAAGAAAATATTATTTTCATTGGTAGATAAAGGTATATACACTTAAACTAATGTGTGTTTAGAGTGTAGCCACGTGAAAAACACAACATTGTAGGACTAATGTGTGTTTAGTCTGTAGTCATGGGACAGACAAAACATTGTAGGACTAATGTGTCTTTAGTCGGTAGTCATGGGACAAACAAAACATTGTAGGACTAATGTGTCTTTAGTCGGTAGTCATGGGACAAACAAAACATTGTAGAGCACTAATGTGTGTTTAGTCTGTAGCCATGCAGCCAACTATTGGGCTATTCTTTCACCAACGAATAGTGGGATTTACTATCACATTATAACGCCCCCACGGCTGAAAAGGGGAGCATGTTTGGTGCGACGGGATTCGAACCTGTGACCATCGGATTCCGAGTGGAGTGCCTTTTACACCTGTCCATGCCGGGCCATGTTTAGTGTTTAACCATGCAACAAACAAATCATTGTAAAACTAGCGTGTGATTGGTCTGTAGCCATGCGACAAATAAAATATATACTCAATTAATTAATTTATGTTAGTGTATAGTGAAGGAAAACTTCACAGATGTAAATTTCACCGCTATATAGAGGCCTAATTATATTTCTTTACGCTGATGAACCTTGAATAAGCGAAACTGCAGTCCACAGCAGATGGTTCGGCCAATCAAAAGTGCACTGGGCCTCTACGTCACACATTTTATTTCCGTTTTCACTTCCGGTGAAGAAAAAAAAAAGTGTGTTTTCTTATAGCAAAGCCACATCGGGCTATCTTCTGATCCCACCAAGGGGAACTAAACCCCTGATTTTAGCGTTGTAAATCTGTAGACTACTGCTGTACTAGAGGGGGGGACAAGAAAAGAAATAATTAATTTTTGTACTTTCTCTTTACGTTTCCTCATTATTATATACAAGTACAGATGGCGCGGTAGGCCTAGTTGCAAACCTTCGCTGTTTCGACAACTGCTCATGCTTGAATTCACACACATCACAAAACAGAGGAAAGGAATGTTTAAGTGAATTAGCACATATCCTGAAAACAACCATTTTGTCATTGATAGCTTCTTCAAGTTTTGATAGCTTTTGTCACACAAAATGTATACCTAAGCCTTGTCTTTAATAAACGTCATCCAAACCAGTTCCAAAAATTTCAATTATGAATCAATAGAGCTCTTATTTTATGTCTCTTAATATTTAAAAGTTCATGGTTTAAAACGTTTGTTTTAACGAAGACTACATGAGGTTGTCTTCTGTACCCGTGCGAGAGAATCGAACCACTGACCCATCTGAGAACATTTAGAAACACCATCTTGCTCTCTTATAACCTCGTTTCGTTTCTGTAGTTACTAACCCGTATCTTTCGTTTGTTAACTTTTATATTACAAAGCTCTAAACGATATTATCTGCATGAACTCGAACCCTGAATTTTAGGTTATCGATCCATAACGTCACTGCTAGCCTACCAGAAACCGTATCTTAAACTTTTTTTTTCCCATAATTCGTAATAAAAATCGAAAAACATTTGGACAGAAAGTTTATAAACAGCACTGCTGAGAGCTCCACAAGGAGAGCTTATATTGCTAAAATTCGAAGTTCGATTTGTGCTGAAACGAAAACATGCCTTTTCTTTCTGAACAAATAAAATTGTTTGCTTTGTTTTCCATATTTTCCTAGACAAAGTTTTTTGGAAAAGTAAAATATTTCCACAAAAAATGTATGGTAATCTTCTCTATTTTGTGATCTTAAGACGGTAAACGTAGCCATGGAAATCACTACATTTATGGTAGTTTAATACATGGTTTCTTCCATTATACTGGTAAAATGTGTTATTTGTTAGCTATTAAGAATTTTCTCGAAACCTTCGGAAGGGTTATCTTCGCTGTCTCTAGTTTTAAACTGATAACCTAGAGGGAAGGCAGGTAGTCGTTAAAGCCAGTGTCGACCCTCTGAATGTTAATGTCTGCCCTAAAGCACGGGACGTGAACCATAAATTCCGCTGGATTTACAGTCTGTACACGTTATGCGCTACGCCACACACGGCACAACGTAAATAAATACAGACTAGCGTTTCATGAATTTAACACTCAATATTGTCATTTCTTTCCAGCGTGTGGGTGCGTATAGCAACTTTAAATTTTCTATAATAGGCCATTCAATTATTCTAGATAAAACGTGTTTTGGGATACTTTCGAAACAATACCTAATTATACTTATCATTTTAACTTTCAATTGTTTCGAAATATTCTAAACTTACCAATTTTTGTTCCAATATTCGTTTCAAATGTTCTTTCGCTACAGAAATTGAAAAACTAAAACTCTTCTAGCTCAATACTGCCATCTGTCGGCCAAAGAAAGAAACTTCTCATAACAAATTCTATATATCATAACTGGTTCTCCGATGGATCAGTGGTAAGTCTATGGACTTACAACGCTAAACGTTGCTTGCAGTGGAGACAGAAAACTGCCCACACACCTGTCCATCATTTTCATTAATTATAGTAAACCTTTCGTTGTGAAAAAAAATATTGTACACAGATAAAACTAATTAACATAATCGTTGCTTCTCAATAAAATCCTGTTTTTTTTTGTAAGTATCCAATCTCTTTTCGGAGTCTCGTTTCTCCAAAGAGACAACCAGAGACCCCTCTACCTACCTATAATGTTTTACGAAAACTGAACCACCGTTCTCGTGATTATTTTGTATCTACTAATGTAAGAAATATATTTACATTTAAGTTTTCAGTCTATATTTCAGTTAGTGAATATCACACATGTATATTTTTGTGCACAGTTCTATAAGAGACTCTCTACCTACTCTACTTCCCATCAGGAAGCTACTCACTCAATTTCGAAATGCAATAGTATAAATGTTTGATTTAAACATTTCTAGATCGTCGCACAATGCCACGAATGATTTTTTGTTTTGAGTTTCGCGCAAAGCTACTCGAGGGCTATCTGCGCTAGCTATCTCTAATTTAGCAGTGTAAGACCAGAGGGAAGGCGGCTAGTCATGACCACCCACCGCCAACTCTTAGGCTACTCTTTTACCAACGAATAGTGGGATTGACCGTTACATTATAACACCCCCACAGATGAAAGGGTGAGCATGTTCGGTGCTACGGGGATTCAAACCCGCGACCTTCGGATTACGAGTCGAATGCCACGAATGAAGACTCAGCTGAGAAACATGCCAGTGAAGTCCGTGAAGCCGACGCCAAACAAAACCTTTCACTTATCGTCTTTTTGGAATTTGATTAGAATATTGTGAATGCATTTTAAATGTTCCGTATATATCCTACCCAATCAATTCCCTGTTCTTCTTAGCTTCAAAAGGAAACACTCAAATTGATCAGTTGTTTTTGTTGTTTTGCATTAAGCACAAAGCAACACAATGGGCTATCTGTGCTCTGCCTACCACGAGTATCGAAATCCGGTTTTTAGCGTTGTAAGTCCGCAGACATGCCGCTGAGCCATTGAGGGGCAAACCTACATTCCCCAGGTGAGGCACGAACTCCAAATTGATCAGACGACAAAATACGAATTAGCCCAAGATAAATATAAACATTAACAGAAATTAGAGACACTTCTTAGTTTCCTTTTACGATATTAAATTGGGGTGGGTGGGTGGGTGAGAATTGCATGGTCAAAAATTTTGTAGTACATGAAATGTGTAGGTTTTGAGGTCGAATACGTTCTGTTTTAGAGTATGTTCAAAAACCAATAAGTTATTTTGATTTTATTTTTGCCACGATATTTGTTTGTTGTTAAATACAAAGCTGTACAATGAACTAGTTGTGCTGTGTCCATCACAGGTATCGAAACCCGGTTCTTGACGTTTTAAGTTTCCAACTTAACCTCTGTGTCACTGAAGGGGGGGTAAGTAAAGTTATAGTTAATGAAAGGTCATTTTTGGAAATAAAAAGTTGCTTCCCTTAAATGTTAATTTTAAACATTGTACACACCCCCATAAAAACTGCAAAACACGAATTATGAAACCACAAATTTGCATATATCTCCGTATGGACAAAACAAACTTTCATGCCAAATATGCTGGAGATCCATCAACAACCCGCGAAGCAATTACATTGACAAACAAGAGACACTATTATCGTATTTATACAGATTTAACGATAGTTTTGTACCATTGTACTAATTTGTTTGATGAATTACGAAACTTGTTTTTTTTTTAAGACTGAAAACAGGCGAAATCGACAGTATTTGTGTTGTTCATCAACTTAACTAAATTTAAAAGTAACTCCACATTACTAAATTCACAAATCAACACACAACAAAAATAATTAAATGAACGTAAATTAAGAAATCAACCCAGAAGAAAAATATTCATTGACCAAATTTAATCAGACACAAAACAAGATGGAGTCTATATGACAATGTTGTAATAATTTACCCCAATAAGAATGTTGTTTATTGTTTTCTTATTACAATATTTGTGAGATAACATTGGTTTTCAAGGAATGATAAAAAGTATTAGTAAACGCTAAAAGACACTTGCAAAACATTCGCGGTCAATTTAGTATCTGTAAGTTATTTTTTATTTCTTTAAATAACGGTTTTATAGAACAATATAAACTAATTCTAACTGCAGACCAAAAATTTGTCCACTTGTCTTAGGCCTAACATTAGTTAAGCCTTAACTTAGTATGGCTGTCGTAATTGATAAAGAAGTTAACACGTTTTTTCGCTTTAGTTTAGTTAGGCCTAAACTTTACCTTCTTAGTACTATCAATACAGAAACTTATAATGTTATTCTAAGACTTAATCTTACACATTTTAATAACTTTAAGGAGCCTTTAATATGTTTTGAAAAAATGTTTAACAAAGTATACTTACCTTCTCCTTTTCTTTACGTCAGTTGAAATATATAAGCGCGCATGCACGTTTAGGTATTAAGCGCGCCCATATTTTCAGGGCAGACAAATACTAAAATACAGCTGTATTATTATGGAATATAATATTTTTTGCCTAAGTAAAACTGATTCTTGAACTAATTCACTTGTTTCACAGACTTTGTGAAAACCAACATCTTGGGATGCTATATACCCACATCAGAATAAATAGTGAACCGTATAGTAATACCAGTCTAGCATTGGGCTTAAGTGCGTAAGTGTTATGGCGTGAGAAAATTCCTAGTGCCGATAGAACTATTGTCAACTGCATTGATATGATATTGGATATTATTTACTTGCTCCATGGTCAGATCAAAGACCCCGAGATTTAGGCAGAGCCATCTCTAATTTAGAATAGATAACTAGAGAGAGGTCAAGAAGTCACTAGCACCAGCCGCCTATTTGGCTATACTTAACTGCATATTCGGATATTAATGACCCTGTGATTAAACCCCAGACCGTGTTCACAAACTAATTTTATTGAACAGTTTACAATAACAAAAACCACAAATATAAACCATCAAATAACACCAGTATTCCATCTGTTACGATTAGAATCAAAGTTCACGAGCTTACTGGGTCAAAAACAAGGTAAACGTTACCAAGAAAGTTTAAAACCTACAGATATATGAAGACACAAGTACAAATGATGTCATCACGTGAATGGTTTAAAAAAAAAACATTAAATCGTAACAGAAGTAATTATGCCAGAATATAGGTTACCTATTTTAGGTTCTTATATTTGTGTAAACTTTGATGTCTCCACTTCTAAATAATACAGCCTGGAACTGAAGACTTTCCTTACCAGATGTAAGAACACTATGTAATCGTTACTCACATATTCTGTGGTTGTGTTTAACTTTAATTGCCTCAATCTGTTCACAACTTACGTTATTAAAACCTTCACAGAAACTCTTCACTTTTCGAAACGTTCTTTATAAGAATCCAACACCCACTCAGTTCTCTAGACTAAGTTAAACTAAACTTCTGTAACGCTGGACCTTGTGGTATGCTTACACGTATCTTATTTCTTCATCGTGACCACATGTTCAGCATGTATTAAATTCCTTTCTCTAATGAAAAATTAAACCATAATTATTTTTTCAGTAAACCATCTCTTAGTAACCAATATTTTACACAGCGTTCTAAACCTAAGCGCAATACACTAAACCTTCCTGAATATTATGTAATATTTTCTTAAGAATCTGTGTTAAACTAGTGAGAAATCTCATTGTTTCACTTGTATTTTCCATATTCTCAGTCATCGCTCTTTCTTACATGAGTTTAAAACTGTAAAATTCACACTTTACTAATATTGTTTAGTTTTATTTTAACGTAAAACAGTTGTATTATTATTCGTTATTATTTCATGCTTTTACAGCATATATCATAAACTTAAATCAGTCATCAACAGTTGATACCACATGTGAACACCAATAACTCATTACACGAAGACTTATGTAACCAAGTTGAACTTTCTTATACGAATTCGGTAACTTGTGAAAGAGGCCTATTTTTATCTTAACTCAACATATAGGATTACATACAGTTTCAATGAAGAAAATACCAGCACTGCTACTACTGGTTGATCATACGAGTTTAAATATGAAAGTTAAAGCATTTCTCCCTAACATTAAATCATAATTTCACAAAAATAAAACATTTTGTACACCTAATTAGTTTAATTATATGTAAGATTAAATCACAATGTTGTCTTCTTTTTTCACTTTCTGCCTCTATTTTGTCTGAGAATACTAAGAGTT
>NW_027467777.1:34336915-34511371 GCF_004210375.1 Tachypleus tridentatus | reverse complement strand
TGTTGTTCTAATATTTGGTGGGTAACAATGCTTCTGTTATTTGTTTTCTTCTTACATTCAGTCTTCTGTTGTTCTATATTTGGTGGGTAACAATGTCTTCTGTTATTTGTTTCTTATACATTCGCCTTCTGTTGTTCTATATTTGGTGGGTAACAATGCTTCTGTTAATTGTTTCTTATACATTCGTCTTCATTTGTTGTATATATGGTGGGTAACAATGTTTTTTGTTATTTGTTTCTTATACACATTTCTTGTGTTGTTCTATATTTGTTAGGTAACAATGTTTCTGTTAATTGTTTCTTACACATTCGTCTTCTGTTGTTCTATATTTGGTGAGTAACAATGCTTCTGTTATTTGTTTCTTATACATTCGTCTTCTGTTGTTCTATATTTGGTAGGTAACAATGCTTCTGTTATTTGTTTCTTATACATTTGTCTTCTGTTGTTCTATATTTGGTGGGTAACAATGCTTCTGTTATTTGTTTCTTACACATTCGTCTTGTGTTGTTCTATATATTTGTGGGTAGGTAACAATGTTTCTGTTATTTGTTTCTTCTACATTCGCCTTCTGTTGTTCTATATTTGGTGGGTAACAATGCTTCTGTTATTTGTTTCTTACACATTCGCCTTCTGTTGTTCTATATTTGGTAGGTAACAATGTTTTTTGTTAATTGTTTCTTACACATTCGTCTTCTGTTGTTCTATATATTTGGTAGGTAACAATGTTTCTGTTAATTGTTTCTTACACATTTGTCTTCTGTTGTTCTATATTTGGTAGGGTAACAATGCTTCTGTTATTTGTTTCTTATACATTCGCCTTCTGTTGTTCTATATTTGGTGGGTAACAATGCAACTGTTAATTGTTTCTTACACATTTGTCTTCTGTTGTTCTATATTTGGTAGGTAACAATGCTTCTGTTATTTGTTTCTTACACATTATGGCCTCTGTTGTTCTATATTTGGTAGGTAACAATGCTTCTGTTATTTGTTTCTTATACATTTGTCTTCTGTTGTTCTATATTTGGTAGGTAACAATGTTTCTGTTAATTGTTTCTTACACATTTGCCTTCTGTTGTTCTATATTTTGGTAGGTAACAATGCTTCTGTTATTTGTTTCTTATACATTCGCTCTTCTGTTGTTCTATATTTGGTAGGTAACAATGTTTCTGTTAATTGTTTCTTACACATTTTGTCTTCTGTTGTTCTATATTTGGTAGGTAACAATGCTTCTGTTATTTGTTTCTTATACATTCGTCTTCTGTTGTTCTATATTTGGTAGGTAACAATGTTTCTGTTATTTGTTTCTTACACATTCGTCTTCTGTTGTTCTATATTTGGTAGGTAACAATGCTTCTGTTATTTGTTTCTGGGTACACATTTGTCTTCTGTTGTTCTATATTTGGTAGGTAACAATGTTTCAATTGTTATTTGTTTCTTACACATTTGTCTTCTGTTGTTCTATATTTGTTAGGTAACAATGTTTCTGTTATTTGTTTCTTACACATCGTCTTCTGTTGTTCTATATTTGGTAGGTAACAATGTTTCTGTTATTTCACCATTTGTTTCTTACACATTTGTCTTCTGTTGTTCTATATTTGGTGGGTAACAATGCTTCTGTTATTTGTTTCTTATACATTCGCCTTCTGTTGTTCTCATATTTGGTAGGTAACAATGTTTCTGTTAATTGTTTCTTACACATTTTGGCTTCTGTTGTTCTATATTTGGTAGGTAACAATGCTTCTGTTATTTGTTTCTTATACATTCGCCTTCTGTTGTTCTATATTTGGTAGGTAACAATGCTTCTGTTATTTGTTTCTTATACATTCGTCTTCTGTTGTTCTATATTTGGTAGGTAACAATGCTTCTGTTATTTGTTTCTTATACATTCGTCTTCTGTTGTTCTATATTTGGTAGGTAACAATGTTTCTGTTATTTGTTTCTTACACATTCGTCTTCTGTTGTTCTATATTTGGTGGGTAACAATGTTTCTGTTAATTGTTTCTTACATTTTTGTCTTCTGTTGTTCTATATTTGGTAGGTAACAATGTTTCTGTTATTTGTTTCTTATACATTCGTCTTCTGTTGTTCTATATTTGGTAGGTAACAATGTTTCTGTTATTTGTTTCTTACACATTTGTCTTCTGTTGTTCTATATTTGGTAGGTAACAATGCTTCTGTTATTTGTTTCTTACACATTTGTCTTCTGTTGTTCTATATTTGGTAGGTAACAATGCTTCTGTTATTTGTTTCTTACACATTCGTCTTCTGTTGTTCTATATTTGGTAGGTAACAATGCTTCTGTTATTTGTTTCTTATACATTCGTCTTCTGTTGTTCTATATTTGGTAGGTAACAATGCTTCTGTTATTTGTTTCTTACACATTCTGTCTTCTGTTGTTCTATATTTGGTAGGTAACAATGCTTCTGTTATTTGTTTCTTATACATTCGTCTTCTGTTGTTCTATATTTGGTAGGTAACAATGCTTCTGTTATTTGTTTCTTATACATTCTGTCTTCTGTTGTTCTATATTTGGTAGGTAACAATGCTTCTGTTATTTGTTTCTTACACATTTGTCTTCTGTTGTTCTATATTTGGTAGGTAACAATGTTTCTGTTATTTGTTTCTTACACATTTGGCTTCTGTTGTTCTATATTTGGTAGGTAACAATGCTTCTGTTATTTGTTTCTTATACATCTGCCTTCTGTTGTTCTATATTTGGTAGGTAACAATGTTTCTGTTACATTTGGCTTTGTTGTTCTTACAACATTTGTTTCTTACACATTTGTCTTCTGTTGTTCTATATTTGGTAGGTAACAATGTTTCTGTTAATTGTTTCTTACAATTCTGTCTTCTGTTGTTCTATATATTTGGTAGGTAACAATGTTTCTGTTATTTGTTTCTTACACATTTGGCTTCTGTTGTTCTATATTTGGTAGGTAACAATGTTTCTGTTATTTGTTTCTTACACATTTGGCTTCTGTTGTTCTATATTTGGTAGGTAACAATGCTTCTGTTATTTGTTTCTTATACATTCGTCTTCTGTTGTTCTATATTTGGTAGGTAACAATGCTTCTGTTATTTGTTTCTTACACATTTGTCTTCTGTTGTTCTATATTTGGTAGGTAACAATGCTTCTGTTATTTGTTTCTTATACATTTGTCTTCTGTTGTTCTATATTTGGTAGGTAACAATGCTTCTGTTATTTGTTTCTTACACATTCGTCTTCTGTTGTTCTATATTTGGTAGGTAACAATGCTTCTGTTATTTGTTTCTTATACATTTGTCTTCTGTTGTTCTATATTTGGTAGGTAACAATGCTTCTGTTATTTGTTTCTTACACATTCGTCTTCTGTTGTTCTATATTTGGTAGGTAACAATGTTTCTGTTATTTGTTTCTTACACATTTGTCTTCTGTTGTTCTATATTTGGTAGGTAACAATGCTTCTGTTATTTGTTTCTTATACATCTGTCTTCTGTTGTTCTATATTTGGTAGGTAACAATGCTTCTGTTATTTGTTTCTTACACATTTGTCTTCTGTTGTTCTATATTTGGTAGGTAACAATGTTTCTGTTAATTGTTTCTTACACATTTGTCTTCTGTTGTTCTATATTTGGTAGGTAACAATGTTTCTGTTAATTGTTTCTTACACATTTGGCTTCTGTTGTTCTATATTTGGTAGGTAACAATGTTTCTGTTATTTGTTTCTTACACATTCGTCTTCTGTTGTTCTATATTTGGTAGGTAACAATGCTTCTGTTATTTGTTTCTTACACATTTGTCTTCTGTTGTTTTATATTTGGTAGGTAACAATGCTTCTGTTAATTGTTTCTTACACATTTCTGCTTCTGTTGTTCTATATTGGTAGGTAACAATGCTTCTGTTATTTGTTTCTTATACATTCTGCTCTGTTGTTCTATATTTGGTAGGTAACAATGTTTCTGTTAATTGTTTCTTACACATTTGTCTTCTGTTGTTCTATATTTGGTAGGTAACAATGCTTCTGTTATTTGTTTCTTATACATTCGCCTTCTGTTGTTCTATATTTGGTAGGTAACAATGCTTCTGTTATTTGTTTCTTACACATTTTGCTTCTGTTGTTCTATATTTGGTGTAACAATGCTTCTGTTAATTGTACACATTTGGCTTCTGTTGTTCTATATTTGGTAGGTAACAATGTTTCTGTTAATTGTTTCTTACACATTTGGCTTCTGTTGTTCTATATTTGGTAGGTAACAATGTTTCTGTTACACATTCGTCTTTGTTCTTATATATTTGGTAGGTAACAATGCTTCTGTTATTTGTTTCTTATACATTTGTCTTCTGTTGTTCTATATTTGGTAGGTAACAATGCTTCTGTTATTTGTTTCTTACACATTTGTCTTCTGTTGTTCTATATTTGGTAGGTAACAATGCTTCTGTTATTTGTTTCTTATACATCTGCCTTCTGTTGTTCTATATTTGGTAGGTAACAATGCTTCTGTTATTTGTTTCTTATACATTCGCCTTCTGTTGTTCTATATTTGGTAGGTAACAATGCTTCTGTTATTTGTTTCTTATACATTTGTCTTCTGTTGTTGTATATTTGGTAGGTAACAATGTTTCTGTTATTTGTTTCTTACACATCTGTCTTCTGTTGTTCTATATTTGGTAGGTAACAATGTTTCTGTTATTTGTTTCTTACACATTCGTCTTCTGTTGTTCTATATTTGGTAGGTAACAATGCTTCTGTTATTTGTTTCTTATACATCTGTCTTCTGTTGTTCTATATTTGGTAGGTAACAATGCTTCTGTTATTTGTTTCTTACACATTTGTCTTCTGTTGTTCTATATTTGGTAGGTAACAATGCTTCTGTTAATTGTTTCTAACACATTTGTCTTGTGTTGTTCTATAATTGGTAGGTAACAATGCTTCTGTTATTTGTTTCTTACACATTTGGCTTCTGTTGTTCTATATTTAGTAGGTAACAATGCTTCTGTTATTTGTTTCTTATACATTTGCCTTCTGTTGTTCTATATTTGGTAGGTAACAATGTTTCTGTTAATTGTTTCTTACACATTTGTCTTCTGTTGTTCTATATTTGGTAGGTAACAATGCTTCTGTTATTTGTTTCTTATACATTCGTCTTCTGTTGTTCTATATTTGGTAGGTAACAATGCTTCTGTTATTTGTTTCTTATACATTCGTCTTCTGTTGTTCTATATTTGGTAGGTAACAATGCTTCTGTTATTTGTTTCTTACACATCTGTCTTCTGTTGTTCTATATTTGGTAGGTAACAATGTTTCTGTTAATTGTTTCTTACACATTTGGCTTCTGTTGTTCTATATTTGGTAGGTAACAATGCTTCTGTTATTTGTTTCTTATACATTGCCTTCTGTTGTTCTATATTTGGTAGGTAACAATGTTTCTGTTAATTGTTTCTTACACATTTGGCTTCTGTTGTTCTATATTTGGTAGGTAACAATGTTTCTGTTAATTGTTTCTTACACATTTGGCTTCTGTTGTTCTATATTTGGTAGGTAACAATGTTTCTGTTATTTGTTTCTTACACATTCTGTCTTCTGTTGTTCTATATTTGTAGGTAACAATGCAACTGTTATTTGTTTCTTACACATTTGTCTTCTGTTGTTCTATATTTGGTAGGTAACAATGCTTCTGTTAATTGTTTCTTACACATTTGGCTTCTGTTGTTCTTTGATTGGTAGGTAACAATGCTTCTGTTATTTGTTTCTTATACATCTGCCTTCTGTTGTTCTATATTTGGTAGGTAACAATGTTTCTGTTAATTGTTTCTTACACATTTGTCTTCTGTTGTTCTATATTTGGTAGGTAACAATGCTTCTGTTATTTGTTTCTTATACATTCGCCTTCTGTTGTTCTATATTTGGTAGGTAACAATGTTTCTGTTAATTGTTTCTTACACATTTGGCTTCTGTTGTTCTATATTTGGTAGGTAACAATGCTTCTGTTATTTGTTTCTTATACATTCGTCTTCTGTTGTTCTATATTTGGTAGGTAACAATGCTTCTGTTATTTGTTTCTTATACATTCTGTCTTCTGTTGTTCTATATTTGGTAGGTAACAATGTTTCTGTTAATTGTTTCTTACACATTTGCCTTCTGTTGTTCTATATTTGGTAGGTAACAATGTTTCTGTTATTTGTTTCTTATACATCTGTCTTCTGTTGTTCTATATTTGGTAGGTAACAATGCTTCTGTTATTTGTTTCTTATACATTCTGCCTTCTGTTGTTCTATATTTGGTAGGTAACAATGCTTCTGTTATTTGTTTCTTATACATTCGTCTTCTGTTGTTCTATATTTGGTAGGTAACAATGTTTTGTTATTTGTTTCTTACACATCTGTCTTCTGTTGTTCTATATTTGGTAGGTAACAATGTTTCTGTTAATTGTTTCTTACACATCTGTCTTCTGTTGTTCTATATTTGGTAGGTAACAATGCTTCTGTTATTTGTTTCTTATACATTCGTCTTCTGTTGTTCTATATTTGGTAGGTAACAATGTTTCTGTTATTTGTTTCTTACACATTTGTCTTCTGTTGTTCTATATTTGGTAGGTAACAATGCTTCTGTTATTTGTTTCTTACACATTTGTCTTCTGTTGTTCTATATTTGGTAGGTAACAATGCTTCTGTTAATTGTTTCTTACACATTTGGCTTCTGTTGTTCTATATTTGGTAGGTAACAATGCTTCTGTTATTTGTTTCTTATACATTCGTCTTCTGTTGTTCTATATTTGGTAGGTAACAATGCTTCTGTTATTTGTTTCTTATACATTCGCCTTCTGTTGTTCTATATTTGGTAGGTAACAATGTTTCTGTTATTTGTTTCTTACACATTTGTCTTCTGTTGTTCTATATTTGGTAGGTAACAATGTTTCTGTTAATTGTTTCTTACACATTTGGCTTCTGTTGTTCTATATTTGGTAGGTAACAATGTTTCTGTTATTTGTTTCTTATACATTCGTCTTCTGTTGTTCTATATTTGGTAGGTAACAATGCTTCTGTTATTTGTTTCTTACACATTTGTCTTGTGTTGTTCTATATTTGGTAGGTAACAATGTTTCTGTTAATTGTTTCTTACACATTTGGCTTCTGTTGTTCTATATTTGGTAGGTAACAATGCTTCTGTTATTTGTTTCTTATACATTCGCTTCTGTTGTTCTATATTTGGTAGGTAACAATGTTTCTGTTAATTGTTTCTTACACATTTGTCTTCTGTTGTTCTATATTTGGTAGGTAACAATGCTTCTGTTATTTGTTTCTTATACATTCGCCTTCTGTTGTTCTATATTTGGTAGGTAACAATGTTTCTGTTAACTGTTTCTTACACATTTGCTTCTGTTGTTCTATATTTGGTAGGTAACAATGCTTCTGTTATTTGTTTCTTACACATTTGTCTTCTGTTGTTCTATATTTGGTAGGTAACAATGTTTCTGTTAATTGTTTCTTTACATTTGGCTTCTGTTGTTCTATATTTGGTAGGTAACAATGTTTCTATTATTTGTTTCTTACACATTCGTCTTCCATTGTTCTATATTTGGAAGGTAACAATGCTTCTGTTATTTGTTTCTTACACATTTGTCTTCTGTTGTTTTATATTTGGTAGGTAACAATGCTTCTGTTAATTGTTTCTAACACATTTGGCTTCTGTTGTTCTTTGATTGGTAGGTAACAATGCTTCTGTTATTTGTTTCTTATACATTCGCCTTCTGTTGTTCTATATTTGGTAGGTAACAATGTTTCTGTTAATTGTTTCTTACACATTTGTCTTCTGTTGTTCTATATTTTGTAGGTAACAATGCTTCTGTTATTTGTTTCTTATACATTCTGCCTTCTGTTGTTCTATATTTGGTAGGTAACAATGTTTCTGTTAATTGTTTCTTACACATTTGGCTTCTGTTGTTCTATATTTGGTAGGTAACAATGCTTCTGTTATTTGTTTCTTATACATTCTGCCTTCTGTTGTTCTATATTTGGTAGGTAACAATGTTTCTGTTAATTGTTTCTTACACATTTGCCTTCTGTTGTTCTATATTTGGTAGGTAACAATGCTTCTGTTATTTGTTTCTTATACATTCGTCTTCTGTTGTTCTATATTTGGTAGGTAACAATGCTTCTGTTATTTGTTTCTTATACATTCGTCTTCTGTTGTTCTATATTTGGTAGGTAACAATGCTTCTGTTATTTGTTTCTTATACATCTGTCTTCTTTGTTCTATATTTGGTAGGTAACAATGTTTCTTGTTATTTGTTTCTTACATTCGTCTTCTGTTGTTCTATATTTGTAGGTAACAATGTTTCTGTTAATTGTTTCTTACACATTCGTCTTCTGTTGTTCTATATTTGGTAGGTAACAATGCTTCTGTTATTTGTTTCTTATACATCTGTCTTCTGTTGTTCTATATTTGGTAGGTAACAATGCTTCTGTTATTTGTTTCTTACACATTTGTCTTCTGTTGTTCTATATTTGGTAGGTAACAATGCTTCTGTTAATTGTTTCTTACACATTTGTCTTCTGTTGTTCTATATTTGGTAGGTAACAATGCTTCTGTTAATTGTTTCTTACACATTTGTCTTCTGTTGTTCTATATTTGGTAGGTAACAATGCTTCTGTTATTTGTTTCTTATACATCTGCCTTCTGTTGTTCTATATTTGGTAGGTAACAATGTTTCTGTTAATTGTTTCTTACACATTTGCCTTCTGTTGTTCTATATTTGGTAGGTAACAATGCTTCTGTTATTTGTTTCTTATACATCTCGTCTTCTGTTGTTCTATATTTGGTAGGTAACAATGCTTCTGTTATTTGTTTCTTATACATCTGCCTTCTGTTGTTCTATATTTGGTAGGTAACAATGCTTCTGTTATTTGTTTCTTATACATCTGTCTTCTTTGTTCTATATTTGGTAGGTAACAATGTTTTTGTTATTTGTTTCTTACACATTCGTCTTGTGTTGTTCTATATTTGGTAGGTAACAATGTTTCTGTTAATTGTTTCTTACACATCTGTCTTCTGTTGTTCTATATTTGGTAGGTAACAATGCTTCTGTTATTTGTTTCTTATACATCTGTCTTCTGTTGTTCTATATTTGGTAGGTAACAATGCTTCTGTTATTTGTTTCTTACACATTTGTCTTCTGTTGTTCTATATTTGGTAGGTAACAATGCTTCTGTTAATTGTTTCTTACACATTTGGCTTCTCTTGTTCTATATTTGGTAGGTAACAATGTTTCTGTTAATTGTTTCTTACACATTTGGCTTCTGTTGTTCTATATTTGGTAGGTAACAATGCTTCTGTTATTTGTTTCTTATACATTCGTCTTCTGTTGTTCTATATTTGGTAGGTAACAATGTTT
The DNA here is from genome assembly GCF_004210375.1 of Tachypleus tridentatus. NCBI lineage: Eukaryota > Metazoa > Arthropoda > Merostomata > Xiphosura > Limulidae > Tachypleus > Tachypleus tridentatus. The sequence goes on along the minus strand of NW_027467777.1, from coordinate 34,501,999 downwards.
CTGTTAATTGTTTCTTACACATTTGGCTTCTGTTGTTCTATATTTGGTAGGTAACAATGCTTCTGTTATTTGTTTCTTATACATCTGTCTTCTGTTGTTCTATATTTGGTAGGTAACAATGCTTCTGTTATTTGTTTCTTATACATCTGCCTTCTGTTGTTCTATATTTGGTAGGTAACAATGCTTCTGTTATTTGTTTCTTACACATTTGTCTTCTGTTGTTCTATATTTGGTAGGTAACAATGTTTCTGTTAATTGTTTCTTACACATTTGGCTTCTGTTGTTCTATATTTGGTAGGTAACAATGCTTCTGTTATTTGTTTCTTATACATCTGCCTTCTGTTGTTCTATATTTGGTAGGTAACAATGTTTCTGTTAATTGTTTCTTACACATTTGGCTTCTGTTGTTCTATATTTGGTAGGTAACAATGTTTCTGTTAATTGTTTCTTACACATTTGGCTTCTGTTGATCTATATTTGGAAGGTAACAATGTTTCTGTTATTTGTTTCTTACACATTCGTCTTCTGTTGTTCTATATTTGGTAGGTAACAATGCTTCTGTTATTTGTTTCTTACACATTTGTCTTCTGTTGTTTTATATTTGGTAGGTAACAATGCTTCTGTTAATTGTTTCTAACACATTTGGCTTCTGTTGTTCTATATTTGGTAGGTAACAATGCTTCTGTTATTTGTTTCTTATACATTCGCCTTCTGTTGTTCTATATTTGGTAGGTAACAATGCTTCTGTTATTTGTTTCTTATACATCGCCTTCTGTTGTTCTATATTTGGTAGGTAACAATGTTTCTGTTATTTGTTTCTTATACATTTGTCTTCTGTTGTTCTATATTTGGTAGGTAACAATGTTTCTGTTATTTGTTTCTTACACATCTGTCTTCTGTTGTTCTATATTTGGTAGGTAACAATGTTTCTGTTATTTGTTTCTTACACATCTGTCTTCTGTTGTTCTATATTTGGTAGGTAACAATGCTTCTGTTATTTGTTTCTTATACATCTGTCTTCTGTTGTTCTATATTTGGTAGGTAACAATGCTTCTGTTATTTGTTTCTTACACATTTGTCTTCTGTTGTTCTATATTTGGTAGGTAACAATGCTTCTGTTAATTGTTTCTTACACATTTGTCTTCTGTTGTTCTATATTTGGTAGGTAACAATGCTTCTGTTAATTGTTTCTTACACATTTGGCTTCTGTTGTTCTATATTTGGTAGGTAACAATGCTTCTGTTATTTGTTTCTTATACATCTGCCTTCTGTTGTTCTATATTTGGTAGGTAACAATGTTTCTGTTAATTGTTTCTTACACATTTGTCTTCTGTTGTTCTATATTTGGTAGGTAACAATGCTTCTGTTATTTGTTTCTTATACATCTGTCTTCTGTTGTTCTATATTTGGTAGGTAACAATGCTTCTGTTATTTGTTTCTTATACATTCTGCCTTCTGTTGTTCTATATTTGGTAGGTAACAATGCTTCTGTTATTTGTTTCTTACACATCTGTCTCTGTTGTTCTATATTTGGTAGGTAACAATGTTTCTGTTAATTGTTTCTTACACATTTGGCTTCTGTTGTTCTATATTTGGTAGGTAACAATGCTTCTGTTATTTGTTTCTTATACATTCTGCCTTCTGTTGTTCTATATTTGGTAGGTAACAATGTTTCTGTTAATTGTTTCTTACACATTTGGCTTCTGTTGTTCTATATTTGGTAGGTAACAATGTTTCTGTTAATTGTTTCTTACACATTTGGCTTCTGTTGTTCTATATTTGTAGGTAACAATGTTTCTATTATTTGTTTCTTACACATCTGTCTTCCATTGTTCTATATTTGGTAGGTAACAATGCAACTGTTATTAGCTTCTTACACATTTGTCTTCTGTTGTTTTATATTTTGTAGGTAACAATGCTTCTGTTAATTGTTTCTTAACACATTTGGCTTCTGTTGTTCTTTATTGGTAGGTATCAATGCTTCTGTTATTTGTTTCTTATACATTCGCCTTCTGTTGTTCTATATTTGGTAGGTAACAATGTTTCTGTTAATTGTTTCTTACACATTTGTCTTCTGTTGTTCTATATTTGGTAGGTAACAATGCTTCTGTTATTTGTTTCTTATACATTCGCCTTCTGTTGTTCTATATTTGGTAGGTAACAATGTTTCTGTTAACTGTTTCTTACACATTTGGCTTCTGTTGTTCTATATTTGGTAGGTAACAATGCTTCTGTTATTTTTTTCTTACACATTTGTCTTCTGTTGTTCTATATTTGGTAGGTAACAATGCTTCTGTTATTTGTTTCTTATACATTCGCCTTCTGTTGTTCTATATTTGGTAGGTAACAATGTTTCTGTTAATTGTTTCTTACACTTTTGTCTCTGTTGTTCTATATTTGGTAGGTAACAATGTTTCTGTTATTTGTTTCTTATACATCTGTCTTCTGTTGTTCTATATTTGGTAGGTAACAATGCTTCTGTTATTTGTTTCTTATACATTCGCCTTCTGTTGTTCTATATTTGGTAGGTAACAATGCTTCTGTTATTTGTTTCTTATACATTCGTCTTCATTTGTTGTATATTTGGTAGGTAACAATGTTTTTGTTATTTGTTTCTTACACATTCGTCTTGTGTTGTTCTATATTTGTTAGGTAACAATGTTTCTGTTAATTGTTTCTTACACATCTGTCTTCTGTTGTTCTATATTTGGTAGGTAACAATGCTTCTGTTATTTGTTTCTTATACATTCGTCTTCTGTTGTTCTATATTTGGTAGGTAACAATGCTTCTGTTATTTGTTTCTTACACATTTGTCTTCTGTTGTTCTATAATTGGTAGGTAACAATGCTTCTGTTATTTGTTTCTTACACATTTGTCTTCTGTTGTTCTATATTTGGTAGGTAACAATGCTTCTGTTATTTGTTTCTTATACATTTGTCTTCTGTTGTTCTATATTTGGTAGGTAACAATGCTTCTGTTATTTGTTTCTTATACATCTGTCTTCTGTTGTTCTATATTTGGTAGGTAACAATGCTTCTGTTATTTGTTTCTTATACATTCTGCCTTCTGTTGTTCTATATTTGGTAGGTAACAATGTTTCTGTTAATTGTTTCTTACACATTTGTCTTCTGTTGTTCTATATTTGGTAGGTAACAATGTTTCTGTTAATTGTTTCTTACACATTTGGCTTCTGTTGTTCTATATTTGGTAGGTAACAATGTTTCTGTTATTTGTTTCTTACACATCTGTCTTCTGTTGTTCTATATTTGGTAGGTAACAATGCTTCTGTTATTTGTTTCTTACACATTTGTCTTCTGTTGTTTTATATTTGGTAGGTAACAATGCTTCTGTTAATTGTTTCTTACACATTTGGCTTCTGTTGTTCTATATTTGGTAGGTAACAATGCTTCTGTTATTTGTTTCTTATACATTCGTCTTCTGTTGTTCTATATTTGGTAGGTAACAATGTTTCTGTTAATTGTTTCTTACACATTTGTCTTCTGTTGTTCTATATTTGGTAGGTAACAATGCTTCTGTTATTTGTTTCTTATACATCTGCCTTCTGTTGTTCTATATTTGGTAGGTAACAATGTTTCTGTTAACTGTTTCTTACACATTTGCTTCTGTTGTTCTATATTTGGTAGGTAACAATGCTTCTGTTAATTGTTTCTTACACATTTGGCTTCTGTTGTTCTATATTTGGTAGGTAACAATGTTTCTGTTAATTGTTTCTTACACATTTGGCTTCTGTTGTTCTATATTTGGTAGGTAACAATGTTTCTGTTATTTGTTTCTTACACATCTGTCTTCTGTTGTTCTATATTTGGAAGGTAACAATGCTTCTGTTATTTGTTTCTTACACATTTGTCTTCTGTTGTTTTATATTTGGTAGGTAACAATGCTTCTGTTAATTGTTTCTTACACATTTGGCTTCTGTTGTTCTATATTGGTAGGTAACAATGCTTCTGTTATTTGTTTCTTATACATCTGCCTTCTGTTGTTCTATATTTGGTAGGTAACAATGTTTCTGTTAATTGTTTCTTACACATTTGTCTTCTGTTGTTCTATATTTTGTAGGTAACAATGCTTCTGTTATTTGTTTCTTATACATCTGCCTTCTGTTGTTCTATATTTGGTAGGTAACAATGTTTCTGTTAATTGTTTCTTACACATTTGGCTTCTGTTGTTCTATATTTGGTAGGTAACAATGCTTCTGTTATTTGTTTCTTATACATCTGTCTTCTGTTGTTCTATATTTGGTAGGTAACAATGTTTCTGTTAATTGTTTCTTACACATTTGCCTTCTGTTGTTCTATATTTGGTAGGTAACAATGCTTCTGTTATTTGTTTCTTATACATCTGTCTTCTGTTGTTCTATATTTGGTAGGTAACAATGCTTCTGTTATTTGTTTCTTATACATCTGCCTTCTGTTGTTCTATATTTGGTAGGTAACAATGCTTCTGTTATTTGTTTCTTATACATTCTGTCTTCTGTTGTTCTATATTTGGTAGGTAACAATGTTTCTGTTATTTGTTTCTTACACATTCGTCTTCTGTTGTTCTATATTTGGTAGGTAACAATGTTTCTGTTAATTGTTTCTTACACATCTGTCTTCTGTTGTTCTATATTTGGTAGGTAACAATGCTTCTGTTATTTGTTTCTTATACATCTGTCTTCTGTTGTTCTATATTTGGTAGGTAACAATGCTTCTGTTATTTGTTTCTTACACATTTGTCTTCTGTTGTTCTATATTTGGTAGGTAACAATGCTTCTGTTAATTGTTTCTTACACATTTGTCTTCTGTTGTTCTATAATTGGTAGGTAACAATGCTTCTGTTAATTGTTTCTTACACATTTGGCTTCTGTTGTTCTATATTTGGTAGGTAACAATGCTTCTGTTATTTGTTTCTTATACATTCTGCCTTCTGTTGTTCTATATTTGGTAGGTAACAATGTTTCTGTTAATTGTTTCTTACACATTTGCCTTCTGTTGTTCTATATTTGGTAGGTAACAATGCTTCTGTTATTTGTTTCTTATACATCTGTCTTCTGTTGTTCTATATTTGGTAGGTAACAATGCTTCTGTTATTTGTTTCTTATACATCTGCCTTCTGTTGTTCTATATTTGGTAGGTAACAATGCTTCTGTTATTTGTTTCTTATACATCTGTCTTCTGTTGTTCTATATTTGGTAGGTAACAATGTTTCTGTTATTTGTTTCTTACACATTCGTCTTCTGTTGTTCTATATTTGGTAGGTAACAATGTTTCTGTTAATTGTTTCTTACACATCTGTCTTCTGTTGTTCTATATTTGGTAGGTAACAATGCTTCTGTTATTTGTTTCTTATACATCTGTCTTCTGTTGTTCTATATTTGGTAGGTAACAATGCTTCTGTTATTTGTTTCTTACACATTTGTCTTCTGTTGTTCTATATTTGGTAGGTAACAATGCTTCTGTTAATTGTTTCTAACACATTTGTCTTGTGTTGTTCTATAATTGGTAGGTAACAATGCTTCTGTTAATTGTTTCTTACACATTTGGCTTCTGTTGTTCTATATATAGTAGGTAACAATGCTTCAGTTATTTGTTTCTTATACATTCTGCCTTCTGTTGTTCTATATTTGGTAGGTAACAATGTTTCTGTTAATTGTTTCTTACACATTTGGCTTCTGTTGTTCTATATTTGGTAGGTAACAATGCTTCTGTTATTTGTTTCTTATACATCTGTCTTCTGTTGTTCTATATTTGGTAGGTAACAATGCTTCTGTTATTTGTTTCTTATACATCTGCCTTCTGTTGTTCTATATTTGGTAGGTAACAATGCTTCTGTTATTTGTTTCTTACACATTCGTCTTGTGTTGTTCTATATTTGGTAGGTTACAATGTTTCTGTTAATTGTTTCTTACACATTTGGCTTCTGTTGTTCTATATTTGGTAGGTAACAATGCTTCTGTTATTTGTTTCTTATACATCTGCCTTCTGTTGTTCTATATTTGGTAGGTAACAATGTTTCTGTTAATTGTTTCTTACACATTTGGCTTCTGTTGTTCTATATTTGGTAGGTAACAATGTTTCTGTTATTGTTTCTTACACATTTGGCTTCTGTTGTTCTATATTTGGTAGGTAACAATGTTTCTATTATTTGTTTCTTACATCTGTCTTCCATTGTTCTATATTTGTAGGTAACAATGCTTCTGTTATTTGTTTCTTACACATTTGTCTTCTGTTGTTTTATATTTGGTAGGTAACAATGCTTCTGTTAATTGTTTCTTACACATTTGGCTTCTGTTGTTCTATATTGGTAGGTAACAATGCTTCTGTTATTTGTTTCTTATACATCTGCCTTCTGTTGTTCTATATTTGGTAGGTAACAATGTTTCTGTTATTTGTTTCTTATACATTGTCTTCTGTTGTTCTATATTTGGTAGGTAACAATGTTTCTGTTAATTGTTTCTTACACATTTGTCTTCTGTTGTTCTATATTGGTAGGTAACAATGTTTCTGTTATTTGTTTCTTATACATCTGTCTTCTGTTGTTCTATATTTGGTAGGTAACAATGCTTCTGTTATTTGTTTCTTACACATTCTGCTTCTGTTGTTCTATATTTGGTAGGTAACAATGCTTCTGTTATTTGTTTCTTATACATCTGTCTTCTGTTGTTCTATATTTGGTAGGTAACAATGTTTCTGTTATTTGTTTCTTACACATTCGTCTTCTGTTGTTCTATATTTGGTAGGTAACAATGTTTCTGTTAATTGTTTCTTACACATCTGTCTTCTGTTGTTCTATATTTGGTAGGTAACAATGCTTCTGTTATTTGTTTCTTATACATCTGTCTTCTGTTGTTCTATATTTGGTAGGTAACAATGCTTCTGTTATTTGTTTCTTACACATTTGTCTTCTGTTGTTCTATATTTGGTAGGTAACAATGCTTCTGTTAATTGTTTCTTACACATTTGTCTTCTGTTGTTCTATATTTGGTAGGTAACAATGCTTCTGTTAATTGTTTCTTACACATTTGTCTTCTGTTGTTCTATATTTGGTAGGTAACAATGTTTCTGTTATTTGTTTCTTATACATTCGCCTTCTGTTGTTCTATATTTGGTAGGTAACAATGTTTCTGTTAATTGTTTCTTACACATTTGTCTTCTGTTGTTCTATATTTGGTAGGTAACAATGCTTCTGTTATTTGTTTCTTATACATTCGTCTTCTGTTGTTCTATATTTGGTAGGTAACAATGCTTCTGTTATTTGTTTCTTATACATCTGCCTTCTGTTGTTCTATATTTGGTAGGTAACAATGCTTCTGTTATTTGTTTCTTATACATCTTCGTCTTCTTTGTTCTATATTTGGTAGGTAACAATGTTTTTGTTATTTGTTTTTACACATCTGTCTTCTGTTGTTCTATATTTGGTAGGTAACAATGTTTCTGTTATTTGTTTCTTACACATCTGTCTTCTGTTGTTCTATATTTGGTAGGTAACAATGCTTCTGTTATTTGTTTCTTATACATCTGTCTTCTGTTGTTCTATATTTGGTAGGTAACAATGCTTCTGTTATTTGTTTCTTACACATTTGTCTTCTGTTGTTCTATATTTGGTAGGTAACAATGCTTCTGTTATTTGTTTCTTACACATTTGTCTTCTGTTGTTCTATATTTGGTAGGTAACAATGCTTCTGTTATTTGTTTCTTACACATTTGTCTTCTGTTGTTCTATATATTGGTAGGTAACAATGCTTCTGTTATTTGTTTCTTATACATCTGCCTTCTGTTGTTCTATATTTGGTAGGTAACAATGTTTCTGTTAATTGTTTCTTACACATTTGGCTTCTGTTGTTCTATATTTGGTAGGTAACAATGCTTCTGTTATTTGTTTCTTATACATCTGTCTTCTGTTGTTCTATATTTGGTAGGTAACAATGCTTCTGTTATTTGTTTCTTATACATCTGCCTTCTGTTGTTCTATATTTGGTAGGTAACAATGTTTCTGTTATTTGTTTCTTACACATCTGTCTTCTGTTGTTCTATATTTGGTAGGTAACAATGTTTCTGTTAACTGTTTCTTACACATTTGGCTTCTGTTGTTCTATATTTGGTAGGTAACAATGCTTCTGTTAATTGTTTCTTACACATTTGGCTTCTGTTGTTCTATATTTGGTAGGTAACAATGTTTCTGTTAATTGTTTCTTACACATTTGGCTTCTGTTGTTCTATATTTGGTAGGTAACAATGTTTCTGTTAATTGTTTCTTACACATTTGGCTTCTGTTGTTCTATATTTGGTAGGTAACAATGTTTCTATTATTTGTTTCTTACACATTGTCTTCCATTGTTCTATATTTGAAGGTAACAATGCAACTGTTATTAGCTTCTTACACATTTGTCTTCTGTTGTTTTATATTTGGTAGGTAACAATGCTTCTGTTAATTGTTTCTAACACATTTGGCTTCTGTTGTTCTTTGATTGGTAGGTATCAATGCTTCTGTTATTTGTTTCTTATACATTCGCCTTCTGTTGTTCTATATTTGGTAGGTAACAATGCTTCTGTTATTTGTTTCTTATACATCTGCCTTCTGTTGTTCTATATTTGGTAGGTAACAATGTTTCTGTTATTTGTTTCTTACACATTTGGCTTCTGTTGTTCTATATTTGGTAGGTAACAATGCTTCTGTTATTTGTTTCTTATACATCTGTCTTCTGTTGTTCTATATTTGGTAGGTAACAATGCTTCTGTTATTTGTTTCTTATACATTCTGCCTTCTGTTGTTCTATATTTGGTAGGTAACAATGTTTCTGTTAATTGTTTCTTACACATTTGCCTTCTGTTGTTCTATATTTGGTAGGTAACAATGCTTCTGTTATTTGTTTCTTATACATTCGTCTTCTGTTGTTCTATATTTGGTAGGTAACAATGCTTCTGTTATTTGTTTCTTATACATTCGCCTTCTGTTGTTCTATATTTGGTAGGTAACAATGCTTCTGTTATTTGTTTCTTACACATTTGTCTTCTGTTGTTTTATATTTGGTAGGTAACAATGCTTCTGTTATTTGTTTCTTACACATTTGTCTTCTGTTGTTCTATATTTGGTAGGTAACAATGCTTCTGTTAATTGTTTCTTACACATTTGGCTTCTGTTGTTCTATATTTGGTAGGTAACAATGCTTCTGTTATTTGTTTCTTATACATCTGTCTTCTGTTGTTCTATATTTGGTAGGTAACAATGCTTCTGTTATTTGTTTCTTACACATCTGTCTTCTGTTGTTCTATATTTGGTAGGTAACAATGTTTCTGTTAATTGTTTCTTACACATTTGGCTTCTGTTGTTCTATATTTGGTAGGTAACAATGCTTCTGTTATTTGTTTCTTATACATCTGCCTTCTGTTGTTCTATATTTGGTAGGTAACAATGTTTCTGTTAATTGTTTCTTACACATTTGGCTTCTGTTGTTCTATATTTGGTAGGTAACAATGTTTCTGTTAATTGTTTCTTACACATTTGGCTTCTGTTGTTCTATATTTGGTAGGTAACAATGTTTCTATTATTTGTTTCTTACACATCTGTCTTCCATTGTTCTATATTTGGAAGGTAACAATGCAACTGTTATTAACTTCTTACACATTTGTCTTCTGTTGTTTTATATTTGGTAGGTAACAATGCTTCTGTTAATTGTTTCTAACACATTTGGCTTCTGTTGTTCTATATTTGGTAGGTAACAATGCTTCTGTTATTTGTTTCTTATACATCTGCCTTCTGTTGTTCTATATTTGGTAGGTAACAATGCTTCTGTTATTTGTTTCTTATACATCTGTCTTCTTTGTTCTATATTTGGTAGGTAACAATGTTTTTGTTATTTGTTTCTTACACATCTGTCTTCTGTTGTTCTATATTTGGTAGGTAACAATGTTTCTGTTAATTGTTTCTTACACATTCTGTCTTCTGTTGTTCTATATTTGGTAGGTAACAATGCTTCTGTTATTTGTTTCTTATACATTCGTCTTCTGTTGTTCTATATTTGGTAGGTAACAATGCTTCTGTTATTTGTTTCTTACACATTTGTCTTCTGTTGTTTTATATTTGGTAGGTAACAATGCTTCTGTTATTTGTTTCTTACACATTTGTCTTCTGTTGTTTTATATTTGGTAGGTAACAATGCTTCTGTTAATTGTTTCTAACACATTTGTCTTCTGTTGTTCTATATTTGGTAGGTAACAATGCTTCTGTTATTTGTTTCTTATACATCTGCCTTCTGTTGTTCTATATTTGGTAGGTAACAATGTTTCTGTTAATTGTTTCTTACACTTTTTGGCTTCTGTTGTTCTATATTTGGTAGGTAACAATGCTTCTGTTATTTGTTTTTATACATCTGTCTCTGTTGTTCTATATTTGGTAGGTAACAATGCTTCTGTTATTTGTTTCTTATACATTCGCCTTCTGTTGTTCTATATTTGGTAGGTAACAATGCTTCTGTTATTTGTTTCTTACACATTCGTCTTGTGTTGTTCTATATTTGGTAGGTAACAATGTTTCTGTTAATTGTTTCTTACACATTTGGCTTCTGTTGTTCTATATTTGGTAGGTAACAATGCTTCTGTTATTTGTTTCTTATACATTCGTCTTCTGTTGTTCTATATTTGGTAGGTAACAATGTTTCTGTTAATTGTTTCTTACACATTTGGCTTCTGTTGTTCTATATTTGGTAGGTAACAATGTTTCTGTTAATTGTTTCTTACACATTTGGCTTCTGTTAATCTATATTTGGAAGGTAACAATGTTTCTATTATTTGTTTCTTACATTCTGTCTTCCATTGTTCTATATTTGAAGGTAACAATGCAACTGTTATTTGTTTCTTACACATTTGTCTTCTGTTGTTTTATATTTGGTAGGTAACAATGCTTCTGTTAATTGTTTCTAACACATTTGGCTTCTGTTGTTCTTTTTGATTGGTAGGTATCAATGCTTCTGTTATTTGTTTCTTATACATTGCCTTCTGTTGTTCTATATTTGGTAGGTAACAATGTTTCTGTTAATTGTTTCTTACACATTTGTCTTCTGTTGTTCTATATTTGGTAGGTAACAATGCTTCTGTTATTTGTTTCTTATACATCTGCCTTCTGTTGTTCTATATTTGGTAGGTAACAATGTTTCTGTTAACTGTTTCTTACACATTTGGCTTCTGTTGTTCTATATTTGGTAGGTAACAATGCTTCTGTTATTTGTTTCTTATACATCTGTCTTCTGTTGTTCTATATTTGGTAGGTAACAATGCTTCTGTTATTTGTTTCTTATACATCTGCCTTCTGTTGTTCTATATTTGGTAGGTAACAATGTTTCTGTTAATTGTTTCTTACACTTTTGCCTTCTGTTGTTCTATATTTGGTAGGTAACAATGCTTCTGTTATTTGTTTCTTATACATTTCGTCTTCTGTTGTTCTATATTTGGTAGGTAACAATGCTTCTGTTATTTGTTTCTTATACATTCGCCTTCTGTTGTTCTATATTTGGTAGGTAACAATGCTTCTGTTATTTGTTTCTTATACATCTGTCTTCTTTGTTCTATATTTGGTAGGTAACAATGTTTTTGTTATTTGTTTCTTACACATTCTGTCTTCTGTTGTTCTATATTTGGTAGGTAACAATGCTTCTGTTATTTGTTTCTTATACATCTGTCTTCTGTTGTTCTATATTTGGTAGGTAACAATGCTTCTGTTATTTGTTTCTTACACATTTGTCTTCTGTTGTTCTATATTTGGTAGGTAACAATGCTTCTGTTATTTGTTTCTTACACATTTGTCTTCTGTTGTTCTATATTGGTAGGTAACAATGCTTCTGTTATTTGTTTCTTATACATCTGCCTTCTGTTGTTCTATATTTGGTAGGTAACAATGTTTCTGTTAATTGTTTCTTACACATTTGGCTTCTGTTGTTCTATATTTGGTAGGTAACAATGCTTCTGTTATTTGTTTCTTATACATCTGCCTTCTGTTGTTCTATATTTGGTAGGTAACAATGTTTCTGTTATTTGTTTCTTACACATCTGTCTTCTGTTGTTCTATATTTGGTAGGTAACAATGCTTCTGTTATTTGTTTCTTACACATTTGTCTTCTGTTGTTCTATATTTGGTAGGTAACAATGCTTCTGTTAATTGTTTCTTACACATTTGGCTTCTGTTGTTCTTTATTGGTAGGTAACAATGCTTCTGTTATTTGTTTCTTATACATTCGCCTTCTGTTGTTCTATATTTGGTAGGTAACAATGCTTCTGTTATTTGTTTCTTATACATTTGCCTTCTGTTGTTCTATATTTGGTAGGTAACAATGTTTCTGTTAATTGTTTCTTACACATTTGGCTTCTGTTGTTCTATATTTGGTAGGTAACAATGCTTCTGTTATTTGTTTCTTATACATCTGTCTTCTGTTGTTCTATATTTGGTAGGTAACAATGCTTCTGTTATTTGTTTCTTATACATTCTGCCTTCTGTTGTTCTATATTTGGTAGGTAACAATGTTTCTGTTAATTGTTTCTTACACATTTGTCTTCTGTTGTTCTATATTTGGTAGGTAACAATGCTTCTGTTATTTGTTTCTTATACATCTGTCTTCTGTTGTTCTATATTTGGTAGGTAACAATGCTTCTGTTATTTGTTTCTTATACATTCTGCCTTCTGTTGTTCTATATTTGGTAGGTAACAATGTTTCTGTTATTTGTTTCTTACACATTTGTCTTCTGTTGTTCTATATTTGGTAGGTAACAATGCTTCTGTTATTTGTTTCTTACACATTTGTCTTCTGTTGTTTTATATTTGGTAGGTAACAATGCTTCTGTTATTTGTTTCTTACACATTTGTCTTCTGTTGTTTTATATTTGGTAGGTAACAATGCTTCTGTTATTTGTTTCTTATACATTCTGTCTTCTGTTGTTCTATATTTGGTAGGTAACAATGCTTCTGTTATTTGTTTCTTACACATCTGTCTTCTGTTGTTCTATATTTGGTAGGTAACAATGTTTCTGTTAATTGTTTCTTACACATTTGGCTTCTGTTGTTCTATATTTGGTAGGTAACAATGCTTCTGTTATTTGTTTCTTATACATTCGCCTTCTGTTGTTCTATATTTGGTAGGTAACAATGTTTCTGTTAATTGTTTCTTACACATTTGGCTTCTGTTGTTCTATATTTGGTAGGTAACAATGTTTCTGTTAATTGTTTCTTACACATTTGGCTTCTGTTGTTCTATATTTGGTAGGTAACAATGTTTCTGTTATTTGTTTCTTACACATCTGTCTTCTGTTGTTCTATATTTGGTAGGTAACAATGCTTCTGTTATTTGTTTCTTACACATTTGTCTTCTGTTGTTTTATATTTGGTAGGTAACAATGCTTCTGTTAATTGTTTCTAACACATTTGTCTTCTGTTGTTCTATATTTGGTAGGTAACAATGCTTCTCTTATTTGTTTCTTATACATCTGCCTTCTGTTGTTCTATATTTGGTAGGTAACAATGCTTCTGTTATTTGTTTCTTATACATCTGTCTTCTGTTGTTCTATATTTGGTAGGTAACAATGTTTCTGTTATTTGTTTCTTACACATCTGTCTTCTGTTGTTCTATATTTGGTAGGTAACAATGTTTCTGTTAATTGTTTCTTACACATCTGTCTTCTGTTGTTCTATATTTGGTAGGTAACAATGCTTCTGTTATTTGTTTCTTATACATTCTGTCTTCTGTTGTTCTATATTTGGTAGGTAACAATGCTTCTGTTATTTGTTTCTTACACATTTGTCTTCTGTTGTTCTATATTTGGTAGGTAACAATGCTTCTGTTATTTGTTTCTTACACATTTGTCTTCTGTTGTTCTATATTTGGTAGGTAACAATGCTTCTGTTAATTGTTTCTTACACATTTGTCTTCTGTTGTTCTATATTTGGTAGGTAACAATGCTTCTGTTATTTGTTTCTTATACATTCGCCTTCTGTTGTTCTATATTTGGTAGGTAACAATGTTTCTGTTAATTGTTTCTTACACATTTGGCTTCTGTTGTTCTATATTTGGTAGGTAACAATGCTTCTGTTATTTGTTTTTATACATCTGTCTTCTGTTGTTCTATATTTGGTAGGTAACAATGCTTCTGTTATTTGTTTCTTATACATTCGCCTTCTGTTGTTCTATATTTGGTAGGTAACAATGCTTCTGTTATTTGTTTCTTACACATTCGTCTTGTGTTGTTCTATATTTGGTAGGTTACAATGTTTCTGTTAATTGTTTCTTACACATTTGGCTTCTGTTGTTCTATATTTGGTAGGTAACAATGCTTCTGTTATTTGTTTCTTATACATTCGATTCTGTTGTTCTATATTTGGTAGGTAACAATGTTTCTGTTAATTGTTTCTTACACATTTGGCTTCTGTTGTTCTATATTTGGTAGGTAACAATGTTTCTGTTAATTGTTTCTTACACATTTGGCTTCTGTTAATCTATATTTGGAAGGTAACAATGTTTCTATTATTTGTTTCTTACACATTCGTCTTCCATTGTTCTATATTTGGAAGGTAACAATGCAACTGTTATTAACTTCTTACACATTTGTCTTCTGTTGTTTTATATTTGGTAGGTAACAATGCTTCTGTTAATTGTTTCTAACACATTTGGCTTCTGTTGTTCTTTGATTGGTAGGTATCAATGCTTCTGTTATTTGTTTCTTATACATTCGCCTTCTGTTGTTCTATATTTGGTAGGTAACAATGTTTCTGTTAATTGTTTCTTACACATTTGTCTTCTGTTGTTCTATATTTGGTAGGTAACAATGCTTCTGTTATTTGTTTCTTATACATTTGGCTTCTGTTGTTCTATATTTGGTAGGTAACAATGTTTCTGTTAATTGTTTCTTACACATTTGGCTTCTGTTGTTCTATATTTGGTAGGTAACAATGCTTCTGTTATTTGTTTCTTATACATTCGTCTTCTGTTGTTCTATATTTGGTAGGTAACAATGCTTCAGTTATTTGTTTCTTATACATTCGCCTTCTGTTGTTCTATATTTGGTAGGTAACAATGTTTCTGTTAATTGTTTCTTACACTTTTGCCTTCTGTTGTTCTATATTTGGTAGGTAACAATGCTTCTGTTATTTGTTTCTTATACATCTGTCTTCTGTTGTTCTATATTTGGTAGGTAACAATGCTTCTGTTATTTGTTTCTTATACATCTGCCTCTGTTGTTCTATATTTGGTAGGTAACAATGCTTCTGTTATTTGTTTCTTATACATTCTGTCTTCATTTGTTGTATATTTGGTAGGTAACAATGTTTTTGTTATTTGTTTCTTACACATCTGTCTTCTGTTGTTCTATATTTGGTAGGTAACAATGCTTCTGTTATTTGTTTCTTATACATCTGTCTTCTGTTGTTCTATATTTGGTAGGTAACAATGCTTCTGTTATTTGTTTCTTATACATCTGTCTTCTGTTGTTCTATATTTGGTAGGTAACAATGCTTCTGTTATTTGTTTCTTACACATTTGTCTTCTGTTGTTCTATATTTGGTAGGTAACAATGCTTCTGTTATTTGTTTCTTACACATTTGGCTTCTGTTGTTCTATATTTGGTAGGTAACAATGCTTCTGTTATTTGTTTCTTATACATCTGCCTTCTGTTGTTCTATATTTGGTAGGTAACAATGTTTCTGTTAATTGTTTCTTACACATTTGTCTTCTGTTGTTCTATATTTGGTAGGTAACAATGCTTCTGTTATTTGTTTCTTATACATTCGTCTTCTGTTGTTCTATATTTGGTAGGTAACAATGTTTCTGTTAATTGTTTCTTACACATTTGGCTTCTGTTGTTCTATATTTGGTAGGTAACAATGCTTCTGTTATTTGTTTCTTATACATCTGTCTTCTGTTGTTCTATATTTGGTAGGTAACAATGCTTCTGTTATTTGTTTCTTATACATTCTGCCTTCTGTTGTTCTATATTTGGTAGGTAACAATGCTTCTGTTAATTGTTTCTTACACATTTCTTCTGTTGTTCTATATTTGGTAGGTAACAATGTTTCTGTTATTTGTTTCTTACACATCTGTCTTCTGTTGTTCTATATTTGGTAGGTAACAATGCAACTGTTATTTGTTTCTTACACATTTGTCTTCTGTTGTTTTATATTTGGTAGGTAACAATGCTTCTGTTAATTGTTTCTTACACATTTGGCTTCTGTTGTTCTATATTTGGTAGGTAACAATGCTTCTGTTATTTGTTTCTTATACATTCTGCCTTCTGTTGTTCTATATTTGGTAGGTAACAATGTTTCTGTTAATTGTTTCTTACACATTTGTCTTCTGTTGTTCTATATTTGGTAGGTAACAATGCTTCTGTTATTTGTTTCTTATACATTCGCCTTCTGTTGTTCTATATTTGGTAGGTAACAATGTTTCTGTTAACTGTTTCTTACACATTTGGCTTCTGTTGTTCTATATTTGGTAGGTAACAATGCTTCTGTTATTTGTTTCTTATACATTTGTCTTCTGTTGTTCTATATTTGTAGGTAACAATGTTTCTGTTATTTGTTTCTTACACATCTGTCTTCTGTTGTTCTATATTTGGTAGGTAACAATGCTTCTGTTATTTGTTTCTTACACATTTGTCTTCTGTTGTTTTATATTTGGTAGGTAACAATGCTTCTGTTAATTGTTTCTTACACATTTGTCTTCTGTTGTTTTATATTTGGTAGGTAACAATGCTTCTGTTAATTGTTTCTAACACATTTGTCTTCTGTTGTTCTATATTTGGTAGGTAACAATGTTTCTGTTATTTGTTTCTTATACATCTGCCTTCTGTTGTTCTATATTTGGTAGGTAACAATGTTTCTGTTAATTGTTTCTTACACATTTGTCTTCTGTTGTTCTATATTTGGTAGGTAACAATGCTTCTGTTATTTGTTTCTTATACATTCGTCTTCTGTTGTTCTATATTTGGTAGGTAACAATGCTTCTGTTATTTGTTTCTTACACATTTGTCTTCTGTTGTTTTATATTTGGTAGGTAACAATGCTTCTGTTAATTGTTTCTAACACATTTGTCTTGTGTTGTTCTATAATTGGTAGGTAACAATGCTTCTGTTAATTGTTTCTTACACATTTGGCTTCTGTTGTTCTATATTTAGTAGGTAACAATGCTTCTGTTATTTGTTTCTTATACATTCGCCTTCTGTTGTTCTATATTTGGTAGGTAACAATGTTTCTGTTAATTGTTTCTTACACATTTGGCTTCTGTTGTTCTATATTTGGTAGGTAACAATGCTTCTGTTATTTGTTTCTTATACATTCGTCTTCTGTTGTTCTATATTTGGTAGGTAACAATGTTTCTGTTAATTGTTTCTTACACATTTGGCTTCTGTTGTTCTATATTTGGTAGGTAACAATGTTTCTGTTAATTGTTTCTTACACATTTGGCTTCTGTTAATCTTTATTTGGAAGGTAACAATGTTTCTATTATTTGTTTCTTACTTCTGTCTTCCATTGTTCTATATTTGTAGGTAACAATGCAACTGTTATTTGTTTCTTACACATTTGTCTTCTGTTGTTTTATATTTGGTAGGTAACAATGCTTCTGTTAATTGTTTCTAACACATTTGGCTTCTGTTGTTCTTTGATTGGTAGGTATCAATGCTTCTGTTATTTGTTTCTTATACATTCGGCTTCTGTTGTTCTATATTTGGTAGGTAACAATGTTTCTGTTAATTGTTTCTTACACATTTGCCTTCTGTTGTTCTATATTTGGTAGGTAACAATGTTTCTGTTAATTGTTTCTTACACATTTGGCTTCTGTTGTTCTATATTTGGTAGGTAACAATGCTTCTGTTATTTGTTTCTTATACATCTGTCTTCTGTTGTTCTATATTTGGTAGGTAACAATGCTTCTGTTATTTGTTTCTTACACATTTGTCTTTGTTGTTTTATATTTGGTAGGTAACAATGCTTCTGTTAATTGTTTCTAACACATTTGTCTTGTGTTGTTCTATAATTGGTAGGTAACAATGCTTCTGTTAATTGTTTCTTACACATTTGGCTTCTGTTGTTCTATATTTAGTAGGTAACAATGCTTCTGTTATTTGTTTCTTATACATTCGCCTTCTGTTGTTCTATATTTGGTAGGTAACAATGTTTCTGTTAATTGTTTCTTACACTTTTGCCTTCTGTTGTTCTATATTTGGTAGGTAACAATGCTTCTGTTATTTGTTTCTTATACATTCGTCTTCTGTTGTTCTATATTTGGTAGGTAACAATGCTTCTGTTATTTGTTTCTTATACATCTGCCTCTGTTGTTCTATATTTGGTAGGTAACAATGCTTCTGTTATTTGTTTCTTACACATTCGTCTTGTGTTGTTCTATATTTGGTAGGTTACAATGTTTCTGTTAATTGTTTCTTACACATTTGGCTTCTGTTGTTCTATATTTGGTAGGTTACAATGCTTCTGTTATTTGTTTCTTATACATTCGCCTTCTGTTGTTCTATATTTGGTAGGTAACAATGATTCTGTTAATTGTTTTTTACACATTTGGCTTCTGTTGTTCTATATTTGGTAGGTAACAATGTTTCTGTTAATTGTTTCTTACACATTTGGATTCTGTTAATCTATATTTGGAGGGTAACAATGTTTCTATTATTTGTTTCTTACATTCGTCTTCCATTGTTCTATATTTGGAAGGTAACAATGCAACTGTTATTAGCTTCTTACACATTTGTCTTCTGTTGTTTGATATTTGGTAGGTAACAATGCTTCTGTTAATTGTTTCTAACACATTTGGCTTCTGTTGTTCTTTGATTGGTAGGTATCAATGTTTCTGTTATTTGTTTCTTATACATCTGCCTTCTGTTGTTCTATATTTGGTAGGTAACAATGTTTCTGTTAATTGTTTCTTACACATTTGTCTTCTGTTGTTCTATATTTGGTAGGTAACAATGCTTCTGTTATTTGTTTCTTATACATTTGTCTTCTGTTGTTCTATATTTGGTAGGTAACAATGTTTCTGTTAACTGTTTCTTACACATTTGGCTTCTGTTGTTCTATATTTGGTAGGTAACAATGCTTCTGTTATTTGTTTCTTATACATTCGTCTTCTGTTGTTCTATATTTGGTAGGTAACAATGCTTCAGTTATTTGTTTCTTATACATTCGCCTTCTGTTGTTCTATATTTGGTAGGTAACAATGTTTCTGTTAATTGTTTCTTACACTTTTGCCTTCTGTTGTTCTATATTTGGTAGATAACAATGCTTCTGTTATTTGTTTCTTATACATCTGTCTTCTGTTGTTCTATATTTGGTAAGTAACAATGCTTCTGTTATTTGTTTCTTATACATTCTGCCTTCTGTTGTTCTATATTTGGTAGGTAACAATGCTTCTGTTATTTGTTTCTTATACATTCGTCTTCATTTGTTGTATATTTGGTAGGTAACAATGTTTTTGTTATTTGTTTCTTACACATTCGTCTTGTGTTGTTCTATATTTGTTAGGTAACAATGTTTCTGTTAATTGTTTCTTACACATTCGTCTTCTGTTGTTCAATATTTGGTAGGTAACAATGCTTCTGTTATTTGTTTCTTATACATTCGTCTTCTGTTGTTCTATATTTGGTAGGTAACAATGCTTCTGTTATTTGTTTCTTACACATTTGTCTTCTGTTGTTTTATATTTGGTAGGTAACAATGCTTCTGTTAATTGTTTCTAACACATTTGTCTTGTGTTGTTCTATAATTGGTAGGTAACAATGCTTCTGTTAATTGTTTCTTACACATTTGGCTTCTGTTGTTCTATATTTGGTAGGTAACAATGCTTCTGTTATTTGATTTTTTACACATTCGTCTTCTTTTGTTGTATATTTGATGGGTAACAATGTTTCTGTTAATTGTTTCTTACACATTCGTCTTGTGTTGTCTATATTTGGTAGGTAACAATGCTTCTGTTACCTTCAATAGAAACATATTAACTGCACCTCACTTTGCTGTTTATACCTTCAATAGAAAGGTATTAACTACACCTAAGTTGCTGTTTACACCTTGAAAAGAAAGATATTAACTACACCTCACATACTGTTTACACCTACTAGAGAAATATAATAAAACAAAAATTTTTAAAAATTTTAGTTGTGTTTCTAAACGTCTTTTGATTTTAATTTTCAGGGGAATCTGCTACTTATGGATGTTCTGTTTCAAAACGTCTTCTGATTTTTCTTTTCAGGGAATCTGCTTGTTATGGTTGTTGTGTTTCTACATCGTCGTCTTCGCACGGTAACAAACTTTTTTTTAACGAACCTGGCTGTGGCTGATTTCTGCGTTGGCGTCTTCTGTGTTTTCCAGAACCTTTCTCTCTACCTGATGAGCAGTTGGCCGTTCGGTAACTTCCTCTGTAAGATGTACCACTTCATTCAGAGTTTGAGTTACAACACGTCAATAGCCATTCTGGTGGTTATCTGTGTTGAAAGATACGTCGCTATTATATACCCTTTATGGAGTAAACAAGCATTTACATTAGGTCGTTTGCGTGCTGTGATAACGATAGTTTGGCTGGTTAGCGCCATCTATTGTTCTCCTCGGCTAGTAATGTACGGAACTGCCGAGCTGCCCTCTGTTTCCGGTTCGTCGGTGGAGTGTTTCATGCAGCGCAAATTTTACGATTCGGAAATTTACGACGTCGCTAATTTTGTGTTTCTGTTAGTAATTCCCTTGGTTATCATTAGTGTGCTCTACACTAAAATTGCTGTTCGGTTGTGGAAAAGCACAGTTGATTCTGTCGAGTATGGACAGGTGGAGCTGCGACACGTCCGTGACGTTTTAAGTAAGGAAAGCTTATCTCTAAGGGGTTCCCAATCCAATCTCCAGTTTTGTTATGGAGACCATGCAGGTAGCCCAATTCACGTCCACGGCACCCATGTTGTGGTAAACAAAGATGGCGGTGGGATCTGTGTGTGCCGGCAAATCCGTTCGTCTTTAAGTGACGTGTCTAAACTTGCCGTCAGGGGGCACTGTTGTTACTGTAACGTGACGAGAAACATCCAAGAACCCAGCACGAGTAGGAGTCAACACAACCATGCCATCTCGTTTCAACAACATTGCCTTACACAAGCTCCAAAGACAATAATAAGAGCTAGAAGGAAAGTGTTGCGTCTTCTGGTGGCTATTGTCTTGTGTTTCGCTTTTTGCAATTTACCTTTCCACGTTCGTAAGCTTTGGCAGTATTGGTATCCATATTTCAATGGCACCACTAAAAGTTCTGTCTTCTTCACTATTAGTACTACCCTGTTGTTGTATTTTAACTCTGGTATAAACCCAATTCTCTACGCGTTCCTCTCGGAAAACTTTAGAAATTGATGAAGGAAGTGATGTGCTGCAGAAGACATACAGTCATAAGTCGTTTTGTTTCTTGTCGCTCAACCCCACGCGCTGCTCATCAGGAAGCCACAGTTGACCAAAGTCTCTAATCACTGTTCCTGTGATAACAAAATATCATATCGTGCTGTTGAACCTGCAGTTGTCCAAAACGTCTAATCACTGTTCCTGTGGAGTGATAACAAAATATAATATCGTGCTGTTGAACCTACAGTTGTCCAAAATGTCTAATCATCGTTCCTGTGGATGATAACAAAATATCATATCGTGCTGTTGAACCTACAGTTGTCCAAAATGGCTAATCACTGTTCCTGTGGGATGATAACAAAATATCATATCGTGCTGTTGAACCTACAGTTGTCCAAAATGTATAATCACTGTTCCTGTGGAGTGATAACAAAATATCATATCGTGCTGTTGAACCTACAGTTGTCCAAAATGTCTAATCACTGTTCCTGTGGAGTGATAACAAAATATCATATCGTGCTGTTGAACCTACAGTTGTCCAAAATGTCTAATCACTGTTCCTGTGGATGATAACAAAATATCATATCGTGCTGTTGAACCTACAGTTGTCCAAAATGTCTAATCACTGTTCCTGTGGAGTGATAACAAAATATCATATCGTGCTGTTGAACCTACAGTTGTCCAAAATGTCTAATCACTGTTCCTGTGGAGTGATAACAAAATATCATATCGTGCTGTTGAACCTACAGTTGTCCAAAATGTCTAATCACTGTTCCTGTGGAGAGATAAAAAATATCATATCGTGCTGTTGAACCTACAGTTGTCCAAAATGTCTAATCACTGTTCCTGTGCAGTGATAACAAAATATCATATCGTGCTGTTGAACCTACAGTTGTCCAAAATGTCTAATCACTGTTCCTGTGGAGTGATAACAAAATATCATATCGTGCTGTTGAACCTACAGTTGTCCAAAATGTCTAATCACTGTTCCTGTGGAGTGATAACAAAATATCATATCGTGCTGTTGAACCTACAGTTGTCCAAAATGTCTAATCACTGTTCCTGTGGAGATGATAAAAAAATATCATATCGTGCTGTTGAACCTACAGTTGTCCAAAATGTCTAATCACTGTTCCTGTGGAGTGATAACAAAATATCATATCGTGCTGTTGAACCTACAGTTGTCCAAAATGTCTAATCACTGTTCCTGTGGAGTGATAACAAAATATCATATCGTGCTGTTGAACCTACAGTTGTCCAAAATGTCTAATCACTGTTCCTGTGGAGTGATAACAAAATATCATATCGTGCTGTTGAACCTACAGTTGTCCAAAATGTCTAATCACTGTTCCTGTGGAGTGATAACAAAATATCATATCGTGCTGTTGAACCTACAGTTGTCCAAAATGTCTAATCACTGTTCCTGTGGAGAGATAAAAAAATATCATATCGTGCTGTTGAACCTACAGTTGTCCAAAATGTCTAATCAGCGTTCCTGTGGGATGATCAGAAAATATATATCGTGCTGTTGAACCTACAGTTGTCCAAAATGTCTAATCACTGTTCCTGTGGAGTGATAACAAAATATCATATCGTGCTGTTGAACCTACAGTTGTCCAAAATGTCTAATCACTGTTCCTGTGGAATGATAAGAAAATTATATCGTGCTGTTGAACCTACAGTTGTCCAAAATGTCTAATCACTGTTCCTGTGGAGTGATAACAAAATATCATATCGTGCTGTTGAACCTACAGTTGTCCAAAATGTCTAATCACTGTTCCTGTGGAGTGATAACAAAATATCATATCGTGCTGTTGAACCTACAGTTGTTTAAAATGTCTAATCACTGTTCCTGTGGAGAGATAAAAAATATAATATCGTGCTTTTGAACCTACAGTTGTCCAAAATGGCTAATCACCGTTCCTGTGGGATGATAACAAAATATCATATCGTGCTGTTGAACCTACAGTTGTCCAAAATGTCTAATCACTGTTCCTGTGGAGTGATAACAAAATATCATATCGTGCTGTTGAACCTACAGTTGTCCAAAATGTCTAATCACTGTTCCTGTGGAGTGATAACAAAATATCATATCGTGCTGTTGAACCTATAGTTGTCCAAAATATCTAATCACTGTTCCCGTGGAGAGATAAAAAAATATCATATCGTGCTGTTGAACCTACAGTTGTCCAAAATGTCTAATCACCGTTCCTGTGGGATGATAAGAAAATTATATCGTGCTGTTGAACCTACAGTTGTCCAAAATCTCTAATCACTGTTCCTGTGGAGTGATAACAAAATATCATATCGTGCTGTTGAACCTACAGTTGACCAAAATGTCATATCCTGTTCCTGTGGAGTGATAACAAAATATCATATCGTGCTGTTGAACCTACAGTTGTCCAAAATGTCTAATCACTGTTCCTGTGGAGTGATAACAAAATATCATATCGTGCTGTTGAACCTATAGTTGTCCAAAATGTCTAATCACTGTTCCCGTGGAGAGATAAAAAAATATCATATCGTGCTGTTGAACCTACAGTTGTCCAAAATGTCTAATCACCGTTCCTGTGGGATGATAAGAAAATTATATCGTGCTGTTGAACCTACAGTTGTCCAAAATGTCTAATCACTGTTCCTGTGGAGTGATAACAAAATATCATATCGTGCTGTTGAACCTACAGTTGTCCAAAATGTCTAATCACTGTTCCTGTGGAGTGATAACAAAATATCATATCGTGCTGTTGAACCTACAGTTGTCCAAAATGTCTAATCACTGTTCCTGTGGAGTGATAACAAAATATCATATCGTGCTGTTGAACCTACAGTTGTCCAAAATGTCTAATCACTGTTCCTGTGGAGTGATAACAAAATATCATATCGTGCTGTTGAACCTACAGTTGTCCAAAATGTTCTAATCACTGTTCCTGTGGAGAGATGAAAAAATATCATATCGTGCTGTTGAACCTACAGTTGTCCAAAATGTCTAATCATCGTTCCTGTGGGATGATAAGAAAATATATCGTGCTGTTGAACCTACAGTTGTCCAAAAAATCACTGTTCCTGTGGAGTGATAACAAAATATCATATCGTGCTGTTGAACCTACAGTTGTCCAAAATGTCTAATCACTGTTCCTGTGGAGTGATAACAAAATATCATATCGTGCTGTTGAACCTACAGTTGTCCAAAATGTCTAATCACTGTTCCTGTGGAGTGATAACAAAATATCATATCGTGCTGTTGAACCTACAGTTGTCCAAAATGTCTAATCACTGTTCCTGTGGAGTGATAACAAAATATCATATCGTGCTGTTGAACCTACAGTTGTCCAAAATGTCTAATCACTGTTCCTGTGGAGTGATAACAAAATATCATATCGTGCTGTTGAACCTACAGTTGTCCAAAATGTCTAATCACTGTTCCTGTGGAGTGATAACAAAATATCATATCGTGCTGTTGAACCTACAGTTGTCCAAAATGTCTAATCACTGTTCCTGATAAAGAAAATTATATCGTGCTGTTGAACCTACAGTTGTCCAAAATGTCTAATGTTCCTGTGGAGTGATAAAAATATCATATCGTGCTGTTGAACCTACAGTTGTCCAAAATGTCTAATCACTGTTCCTGTGGAGTGATAACAAAATATCATATCGTGCTGTTGAACCTACAGTTGTCCAAAATGTCTAATCACTGTTCCTGTGGAGTGATAACAAAATATCATATCGTGCTGTTGAACCTACAGTTGTCCAAAATGTCTAATCACTGTTCCTGTGGAGTGATAACAAAATATCATATCGTGCTGTTGAACCTACAGTTGTCCAAAATGTCTAATCACTGTTCCTGTGGAGTGATAACAAAATATCATATCGTGCTGTTGAACCTACAGTTGTCCAAAATGTCTAATCACTGTTCCTGTGGAGTGATAACAAAATATCATATCGTGCTGTTGAACCTACAGTTGTCCAAAATGTCTAATCACTGTTCCTGTGGAGTGATAACAAAATATCATATCGTGCTGTTGAACCTACAGTTGTCCAAAATGTCTAATCACTGTTCCTGTGGAGTGATAACAAAATATCATATCGTGCTGTTGAACCTACAGTTGTCCAAAATGTCTAATCACTGTTCCTGTCGTGCTGTTGATAAGTTGTCCAAAATAATCATATCGTGCGTGTTGAACCTACAGTTGTCCAAAATGTCTAATCACTGTTCCTGTGGAGTGATAACAAAATATCATATCGTGCTGTTGAACCTACAGTTGTCCAAAATGTCTAATCACTGTTCCTGTGGAGTGATAACAAAATATCATATCGTGCTGTTGAACCTACAGTTGTCCAAAATGTCTAATCACTGTTCCTGTGGATGATAACAAAAATATCATATCGTGCTGTTGAACCTACAGTTGTCCAAAATGTCTAATCACTGTTCCTGTGGAGTGATAACAAAATATCATATCGTGCTGTTGAACCTACAGTTGTCCAAAATGTCTAATCACTGTTCCTGTGGAGTGATAACAAAATATCATATCGTGCTGTTGAACCTACAGTTGTCCAAAATGTCTAATCACTGTTCCTGTGGAGTGTTCCGTGCTGGAACCTACAGTTGATAAACTGTTCCTGTGGAGATAAAAAAATATCATATCGTGCTGTTGAACCTACAGTTGTCCAAAATGTCTAATCACTGTTCCTGTGGAGTGATAACAAAATATCATATCGTGCTGTTGAACCTACAGTTGTCCAAAATGTCTAATCACTGTTCCTGTGGAGTGATAACAAAATATCATATCGTGCTGTTGAACCTACAGTTGTCCAAAATGTCTAATCACTGTTCCTGTGGCTGTTGATAACAAAAAATATCATATCGTGCTGTTGAACCTACAGTTGTCCAAAATGTCTAATCACTGTTCCTGTGGAGTGATAACAAAATATCATATCGTGCTGTTGAACCTACAGTTGTCCAAAATGTCTAATCACTGTTCCTGTGGAGTGATAACAAAATATCATATCGTGCTGTTGAACCTACAGTTGTCCAAAATGTCTAATCACTGTTCCTGTGGAGTGATAACAAAATATCATATCGTGCTGTTGAACCTACAGTTGTCCAAAATGTCTAATCACTGTTCCTGTGGAGTGATAACAAAATATCATATCGTGCTGTTGAACCTACAGTTGTCCAAAATGTTCTAATCACTGTTCCTGTGGAGTGATAACAAAATATCATATCGTGCTGTTGAACCTACAGTTGTCCAAAATGTCTAATCACTGTTCCTGTGGAGTGATAACAAAATATCATATCGTGCTGTTGAACCTACAGTTGTCCAAAATGTCTAATCACTGTTCCTGTGGAGTGATAACAAAATATCATATCGTGCTGTTGAACCTACAGTTGTCCAAAATGTCTAATCACTGTTCCTGTGGAGATGATAACAAAATATCATATCGTGCTGTTGAACCTACAGTTGTCCAAAATGTCTAATCATCGTGCTGTTCCTACAGTGGTCTAATCACTGTTCCTGTGATAACAAAATATCATATCGTGCTGTTGAACCTACAGTTGTCCAAAATGTCTAATCACTGTTCCTGTGGAGTGATAACAAAATATCATATCGTGCTGTTGAACCTACAGTTGTCCAAAATGTCTAATCACTGTTCCTGTGGAGTGATAACAAAATATCATATCGTGCTGTTGAACCTACAGTTGTCCAAAATGTCTAATCACTGTTCCTGTGGAGTGATAACAAAATATCATATCGTGCTGTTGAACCTACAGTTGTCCAAAATGCCTAATCACTGTTCCTGTGGAGTTGATAAAAAAATATCATATCGTGCTGTTGAACCTACAGTTGTCCAAAATGTCTAATCACCGTTCCTGTGGAGTGATAAGAAAATTATATCGTGCTGTTGAACCTACAGTTGTCCAAAATGTCTAATCACCGTTCCTGTGGAGTGATAACAAAATATCATATCGTGCTGTTGAACCTACAGTTGTCCAAAATGTCTAATCACTGTTCCTGTGGAGTGATAACAAAATATCATATCGTGCTGTTGAACCTACAGTTGTCCAAAATGTCTAATCACTGTTCCTGTGGAGTGATAACAAAATATCATATCGTGCTGTTGAACCTACAGTTGTCCAAAATGTCTAATCACTGTTCCTGTGGAGTGATAACAAAATATCATATCGTGCTGTTGAACCTACAGTTGTCCAAAATGTCTAATCACTGTTCCTGTGGAGTGATAACAAAATATCATATCGTGCTGTTGAACCTACAGTTGTCCAAAATGTCTAATCACTGTTCCTGTGGAGTGATAACAAAATATCATATCGTGCTGTTGAACCTACAGTTGTCCAAAATGTCTAATCACTGTTCCTGTGGAGTGATAACAAAATATCATATCGTGCTGTTGAACCTACAGTTGTCCAAAATGTCTAATCACTGTTCCTGTGGAGTGATAACAAAATATCATATCGTGCTGTTGAACCTACAGTTGTCCAAAATGTCTAATCACTGTTCCTGTGGAGTGATAACAAAATATCATATCGTGCTGTTGAACCTACAGTTGTCCAAAATGTCTAATCACTGTTCCCGTGGAGAGATAAAAAAATATCATATCGTGCTGTTGAACCTACAGTTGTCCAAAATGTCTAATCACTGTTCCTGTGGAGTGATAAGAAAATTATATCGTGCTGTTGAACCTACAGTTGTCCAAAATGTCTAATCACCGTTCCTGTGGAGTGATAAGAAAATATCATATCGTGCTGTTGAACCTACAGTTGTCCAAAATGTCTAATCACCGTTCCTGTGGAGTGATAACAAAATATCATATCGTGCTGTTGAACCTACAGTTGTCCAAAATGTCTAATCACTGTTCCTGTGGAGTGATAACAAAATATCATATCGTGCTGTTGAACCTACAGTTGTCCAAAATGTCTAATCACTGTTCCTGTGGAGTGATAACAAAATATCATATCGTGCTGTTGAACCTACAGTTGTCCAAAATGTCTAATCACTGTTCCTGTGGAGTGATAACAAAATATCATATCGTGCTGTTGAACCTACAGTTGTCCAAAATGTCTAATCACTGTTCCTGTGGAGTGATAACAAAATATCATATCGTGCTGTTGAACCTACAGTTGTCCAAAATGTCTAATCACTGTTCCTGTGGAGTGATAAAAAATATCATATCGTGCTGTTGAACCTACAGTTGTCCAAAATGTCTAATCACTGTTCCTGTGGATAACAAAATATCATATCGTGCTGTTGATAAGTTGTCCAAAAAATTATATCGTGCTGTTGAACCTACAGTTGTCCAAAATGTCTAATCACTGTTCCTGTGGAGTGATAACAAAATATCATATCGTGCTGTTGAACCTACAGTTGTCCAAAATGTCTAATCACTGTTCCTGTGGAGTGATAACAAAATATCATATCGTGCTGTTGAACCTACAGTTGTCCAAAATGTCTAATCACTGTTCCTGTGGAGTGATAACAAAATATCATATCGTGCTGTTGAACCTACAGTTGTCCAAAATGTCTAATCACTGTTCCTGTGGAGTGATAACAAAATATCATATCGTGCTGTTGAACCTACAGTTGTTCAAAATGCCTAATCACTGTTCCCGTGGAGAGATAAAAAAATATCATATCGTGCTGTTGAACCTACAGTTGTCCAAAATCTTTAATCACCGTTCCTGTGGAGTGATAAAAAAATTATATCGTGCTGTTGAACCTACAGTTGTCCAAAATGTCTAATCACCGTTCCTGTGGAGTGATAAGAAAATTATATCGTGCTGTTGAACCTACAGTTGTCCAAAATGTCTAATCACCGTTCCTGTGGAGTGATAACAAAATATCATATCGTGCTGTTGAACCTACAGTTGTCCAAAATGTCTAATCACTGTTCCTGTGGAGTGATAACAAAATATCATATCGTGCTGTTGAACCTACAGTTGTCCAAAATGTCTAATCACTGTTCCTGTGGAGTGATAACAAAATATCATATCGTGCTGTTGAACCTACAGTTG
This sequence comes from Tachypleus tridentatus, assembly GCF_004210375.1. Taxonomy (NCBI): domain Eukaryota; kingdom Metazoa; phylum Arthropoda; class Merostomata; order Xiphosura; family Limulidae; genus Tachypleus; species Tachypleus tridentatus. The sequence continues at coordinate 34,472,631 of NW_027467777.1, read as the reverse complement.
TCCAAAATGTCTAATCACTGTTCCCGTGGAGAGATAAAAAAATATCATATCGTGCTGTTGAACCTACAGTTGTCCAAAATGTCTAATCACTGTTCCTGTGGAGTGATAACAAAATATCATATCGTGCTGTTGAACCTACAGTTGTCCAAAATGTCTAATCACTGTTCCTGTGGAGTGATAAGAAAATTATATCGTGCTGTTGAACCTACAGTTGTCCGAAATGTCTAATCACTGTTCCTGTGGAGTGATAACAAAATATCATATCGTGCTGTTGAACCTACAGTTGTCCAAAATGTCTAATCACCGTTCCTGTGGGATGATAAGAAAATTATATCGTGCTGTTGAACCTACAGTTGTCCAAAATGTCTAATCACTGTTCCTGTGGAGTGATAACAAAATATCATATCGTGCTGTTGAACCTACAGTTGTCCAAAATGTCTAATCACTGTTCCTGTGGAGTGATAACAAAATATCATATCGTGCTGTTGAACCTACAGTTGTCCAAAATGTCTAATCACTGTTCCTGTGGAGTGATAACAAAATATCATATCGTGCTGTTGAACCTACAGTTGTTCAAAATGCCTAATTACTGTTCCCGTGGAGAGATAAAAAAATATCATATCGTGCTGTTGAACCTACAGTTGTCCAAAATCTTTAATCACCGTTCCTGTGGAGTGATAAGAAAATTATATCGTGCTATTGAACCTACAGTTGTCCAAAATGTCTAATCACCGTTCCTGTGGAGTGATAAGAAAATTATATCGTGCTGTTTAACCTACAGTTGTCCAAAATGTCTAATCACCGTTCCTGTGGAGTGATAACAAAATATCATATCGTGCTGTTGAACCTACAGTTGTCCAAAATGTCTAATCCTGTTCCTGTGGAGTGATAACAAAATATCATATCGTGCTGTTGAACCTACAGTTGTCCAAAATGTCTAATCACTGTTCCTGTGGAGTGATAACAAAATATCATATCGTGCTGTTGAACCTACAGTTGTCCAAAATGTCTAATCACTGTTCCCGTGGAGAGATAAAAAAATATCATATCGTGCTGTTGAACCTACAGTTGTCCAAAATGTCTAATCACTGTTCCTGTGGAGTGATAACAAAATATCATATCGTGCTGTTGAACCTACAGTTGTCCAAAATGTCTAATCACTGTTCCTGTGGAGTGATAAGAAAATTATATCGTGCTGTTGAACCTACAGTTGTCCGAAATGTCTAATCACTGTTCCTGTGGAGTGATAACAAAATATCATATCGTGCTGTTGAACCTACAGTTGTCCAAAATGTCTAATCACCGTTCCTGTGGAGTGATAAGAAAATTATATCGTGCTGTTGAACCTACAGTTGTCCAAAATGTCTAATCACTGTTCCTGTGGAGTGATAACAAAATATCATATCGTGCTGTTGAACCTACAGTTGTCCAAAATGTCTAATCACCGTTTCTGTGGGATGATAAGAAAATTATATCGTGCTGTTGAACCTACAGTTGTCCAAAATGTCTAATCATATTTCCTGTGGAGTGATAAGAAAATATCATATCGTGCTGTTGAACCTATAGTTGTTCAAAATGTCTAATCACCGTTCCTGTGGAGTGATAACAAAATATCATATCTTGCTGTTGAACCTACAGTTGTCCAAAATGTCTAATCACCGTTCCTGTGGGATGATAAGAAAATTATATCGTGCTGTTGAACCTGCTGTTCCAGTGGAGTTGTTAGAAAAACCAACATATCTCATCTAACTGTATCACATGTGAGAAACTAGTGTAAACTCAAACATACTTAAATGAGGCAGGAAAACACGTATATTCCTGTGGTGTAGTTTTAAATACATGTATCCCCGTATGCATCTGTATATATATACATATCTGTTTCTATTATCACAGATCAAGTCTGTAATGAAATTTCGAGAAGTCGTAACTTGAAACGAACTCAAGTAGGTTTAACATTTTGTGAAATGAAATACACTTGGTGTTACGTCAATTTTTTATTCATATTACGTCAGTATGAAAAGAATTATTTCGAATAAATTATAATATTGGTGATATCTTGTGTGTGGCTGATGTGTTATAAGATACAGTATGAACAACAGTTATTGACTTACATGGCTGATGTGTTATAAGATACAGTATGAACAACAGTTATTGACTTACATGGCTGATGTGTTATAAAATACAGTACAAACAACAGTTATTGACTTACAAGCGATATGGTAGGTTTATAAATAATTGATAGAAATGAGTTTATTAAAGCTGGGTAGCTTTGATTGATCATTATTGAGATATGGATAAGTTTATGATTGATCATTATTGAGATATGGATAAGTTTATGATTGATCATTATTGAGATATGGATAAGTTTATGATTGATCATTATTGAGATATGGATAAGTTTATGATTGATCATTATTGAGATATGGATAAGTTTATGATTGATCATTATTGAGATATGGATAAGTTTATGCCTTTTTAATGTTTTATTGCTTCTGATATTTTTTTATCGGCGTTATTCATTTCTAATTTTAGCTGATAATATGAAGAAATCACCACCGATAACTTTCTGGCTACTGTAATGGAAGAACTGGACTTTTACTGCACGAGTGGGCAAGAAAGAGTCCGACTGAAAAATAGTTTCTTCCAGTTAGGCCTCCTTTGGTTTTGAAATAACTCACAGTTTCTGTTTTTATTATTGAAAGTTTTATGTGATTCTCTTCTGACTGAATAAACTAGCCTAATAAATGGTGACAAACATGTAAATATATATCAATTTGTTTTCTGTACAGAAGATTTGTTATTCAAATAATCCCCTCTCTAATGAGGTCTCACGTTTTAACTACGAATAACAGTAAAAAAAAATCTAACTTTTATTAATTAAATTTGTTTTCATTTGTCTAATTCAGTTAAGATGGCGGAAATCAATAAATAAAACCACCATTTATTAAGACTTGTTTGTAAGTTTTATTTTATTTTATACTGAACAATAAACCAGATATTTTATGAATGAAAAACGAAACCAAAACCTTTTTGTAAATCCCTCGTAAATTGCTCTGTTCTTTATTAGTATTGACCAATAACTGAGCAGAAACCTTCGAGTTAAATATCCTTCATCAAAAGTGATGTTAACTATCGACATACATTTCAAAATGAAACAATAAATATATTTTAAATTATCTCTCTTCCTATTATTGACAAGACTCTCTATTCTTTCATTTAGCTATCTATCTAATAGACAGAATCTGTGATAGAACCAAATGCAAGGTCTTGTTACATTCTGAGGCCTCATAGATCGGTTTCTAATTCATGAACTTATTGCCTTAGAGACTGAAGACACTTTGTTGAAGTTCGACATCACGGTTGCTATTAGAAATCACTCTCGAAGAAGTACATTTCCTTGGAAAAATTAGAGTATATTTATAATTCACTTTTTACTGCAATATATTCAAGTACTTCGAAACTTAATCCTCGTACATTGGAAAACAAAATATTCAATCCATAGTAATGGAAGAAACATTATTTAATAGTAATTTAAAGAGGCACGGCATGGATGGGCGCGTTAGGGCGTTCGACTCGTAATCCGAATCCCGGTCGCACCAACCATGCTCGCTCTTTCAGCTGTGGGGGCGTTATAATGTGACTGTCAATCCCACTATTCGTTGGTAAAAGAGTAGCCCAAGAATTGGCAGTGGGTGATGATAACTAGCTGTCATCCCTCTAGTCTTACACTGCTAAGTTAGGGACGGCCAGCGCAGATAGCCCTCGTGTAGCTTTGCACACAATTCAGAACAAATATTTAATTTTTGTGGATAAAACCATTTTGTCTTCAGGTTTTACTTCCTACCGTTGAATGAATTCTTTATCTAGTTCGTTATAACATTAATTATAACAATGCTTTACCAATGTGGAACAGACATGTGGGCACAACAATTGTTATTATATATGCTATTGAAAAAAATCTCCATAAACTACGAATTGTTAGATTCAGTGTGAAACCTCATAACAAAGTACTTCACATGGTCCGAAAGAGTTCAGATAGCAAGCGTATCTAACATCAGCCTTTTGGGCAAGCCATGGGGAGGTAATATTTTATTTGAATCAAAATATTCTATTTACATTGTTAAACTCTTCTGGTTTGGTTTGTTTTAAATTTCGCGCAAAGCTACACGAGGGCTATCTGCGCTACTGTCCCCAATTTAGCAGTGTAAGACTAGAGGGAAGGCAGCTAGTCATCACCACCCACCGCCAACTCTTGGGCTACTCTTTAACCAACGAATAATGGGATTGATCGCAACTTTATAACGTCACCACGGCTGAAAGAGTGAGCATGTTTGGTGTGACGTGGATTCGAATTCACGACCTTATTCACCTGACCATGACAAGCATAAACTGTTCTGTTAAGTGGCTTCTCTTCGGGTCGAATGTAACACAGTAAAAAATCGTACTGATTAATGTGTAAACCAGTTAAAGGTCATTTACTGAGGTTCTAGATCTCCGACACCCAGGGAGAATGACTAACATTCATGTTTTCATGGTTAGTAGCCTATATAAAATCTTACTTATATTAAATTATTTTGGCAATAAATTTGAAGAAGATAATAAGACTCTTATTAATAATTTTAAATAATAATTTGTTCTTGCGGACTCATCAGGGCTGCGTAATAAATAAATAAAACTTGTTATATTATTCAACGTTTCGCCACTGTAGCTTCATCAAGACTAGATAAGAAATAAAAAGACTTTCGTCGTTATCCAAAGAGTGAAAGTTGAGTTTACTTTCCTAGTTTCATTGTCACAATGTCTCATCCCTCCAGTATAAACAATAACATTTCGAGAAAGGAATAAGCTTAATTATTGTTTTTGTTCAGCTATTGTCTACATCTGTTGAATGATTTCTGTCTTCAGGGAACTCCTGGGGGTGACTCTACATGGTTAGAGGAACTGGTCTTCCGGAATTTCAGTTTATCAGTAAAGTACACTCACCAGGAACGTGCCCTCACCTAAAACTATTTTTAGATTAAAAGAAGAGAGAAATTATTTGACATTCTATTTTGACTCAGACGGCAATGTTGGGTGTATATTGATTCGTACTATTTGATAAGATGAATTTCCTTTAATTAAATTTCGAATCTTTTGGCTGATTTAATGAGATGAGATCAGTTCTTTTATTACGTTAGAAAATTCTCGGTTGATTCATCGTTGATTAAGTTTTAATTTAACTCAAAAAGCTTGAGGGCACGAGCGGCCAGGAAAGAGTCCGACTGAAACATAGTTTTTTCTAGTTTAGCCTCCTTTGATTTTGAAATAACTTACAATTTCTGTTTTTTTTCTTGTTGAAAGTTTTATGTGATTCTCTTCTGACTGAATAAACTAGCCTAATAAATGGTGACAAACATGTAAATATATATCAATTTGTTTTCTGTACAGAAGGTTTGTTATTCAAATAATCCCATCTCTGATAAGGTATCACGTTTGTTTGTTTGTTTTTTGAATTTCGCACAAAGCTACTCGAGAGCTATCTGTGCTAGCCGTCCCTAATTAGTAGTGTAAGACTAGAGGGAAGGCAGCTAGTCATCACCACCCACCGCCAACTCTAGGGCTACTCTTTTACCAACAAATAGTGGGATTGAACGTCACATTATAATGACCTCACAGCTGAAAGGGCGAGCATGTTTGGCGCGACGGGGATGCGAACCCGCGACCCTCAGATTACGAGTCGCACGCCTTAACACGCTTGGCCATGCCGGGCCTATCTCACGTTTTAACTACGTATAACAGTAAAAAAATAATTTCTAACTTTTATTAATTAAGTTTGTTTTTCATTTGTAAACCAAAACCTTTTGTAAATCCCTCGTAAACTGCCCTGTTCTTTATTAATATTGACTAATAACTAAGGAGAAACCTTCGGGTTAAATATCCTTCATCAAAAGTGATTTGTTTTTCTACGAAATTAATTTTTCATCTCTTAGAATTTTTTTGGTTATTTAGTGAGATCCCCCGTCTTCGAATGCATTGCGAGAAATGGCAGTACATGAATAAATTATAATCGATCTAAAAAATCGATATTACTCGTCTTGAAACGCTTGTGATACGTTGTTGTATTCGCTTTTCTTAGTGTTATAAACTATGTTAATACCAAAACTCGCCGTAAGGCGTGCGACTCGTAATCCGAGGGTCGCGAGTTCGCGCCCGCGTCGCGCTAAACATGCTCGCCCTCCCAGCCGTGGGGGCGTTATAATGTGACGGTCAATCCCACTATTCGTTGGTAAAAGAGTAGCCCAAGAGTTGGCGGTGGGTGGTGATGACTAGCTGCCTTCCCTCTAGTCTTACACTGCTAAATTAGGGACGGCTAGCACAGATAGCCCTCGAGTAGCTTTGTGCGAAATTCCAAAAACAAAACAAACCAAAACTCGCTCGTGCTCCGTAATCTCACTCTTGGCAGAACCAGATTATAGTTATTGTAATTTAATACAGTGTATGAAGAACGCACACATTGCACAGTGTATACTTCCGCGTGGCCAGTTTATAACACCCTTTCACACTATATTAAATAATCAGTTATTCTAGTCCCTAAAACTGAAGAGACACTTCAGCCATTTTGACAGAAACGTGTGACGTTTTACCTTGTTATGAGACAACTGTAGGTATAACCGAAAATATTTAATAACAAAAGAAAATAATCCAAAGTGTTCATTTAACATCCAATGGCCCATAAATATAAATCAACGGAGGTTCCGACAGGTCAAGATATTCAGCAATTGTAATTAACTCGTCTACACCTAATCAGATTTTATTAACCAATATTTTACTTGTCACGAAACAAAAGCTGGTTAAAATGACCAAACTCGGTTTTGTGAAAATAAATTGAACCGTTTGTGTTTCTTCTTATACGTTATGTATTTACTTTTATCGGACATCTTTTAAAGTTCTTGTCTTAGAATGAAACTTCATTTTTCGATGTTTTATATGAGTCTATATATTAAACACGATCTGAAAGGCCGGTCCCATATTGACAAACAGATCTCGCGAAATATCGTGAACACTTTCATTATCGTAAAACGTTATTCAATTTCTCTGATAACTAAACGCAGAAAGACTTTAACGCCACAACAAAAATTCTTCTCTGGATTTATAAGTGTCTATACTTTTAGTGTTAGCTAATTTCACCTCCTGTATACGACACTAGATATAAACTAATTTGACTCGACCTTTTAAGCATAGATCTGGTTTTAACCAATAGATAATGGAAGTGTTTGATTCTTTGTTGTTAAACGCTAAGTTAAAGAACAAGCTATCTGATTCTGCTCACGGCAGGTATCTAAACCCAATTTTTAGCTTCATATGTATGTCAATGTTTGACGACGATTAACCGTGATATCTCACAAATAGTACGAATATTGAACATTGTTGGGGGTCAGTTTGGATCTTCAGAAAGCAAAAATACGATCGCTAAAAAGTAAAACAGAACTATTTTGTCGCCATGTTTTAGGAAGTCATGTGGAAAACATGACTGAAACCTTAAGTTTGTTTCTTTACATTTTTACTATTACACTTTCACTTTAAGCTACCTATCTTTCTAATAATCAGGTTTTTAAATTAATAATTTTAATAATACTGTTTCTTTAGTTTTCATATCCGTCATAGAGATAAACGTGTGTGATAATGACATTTTCCTATTTGAAACAGTTTAATGAAGTACATAGGTGGTGTAAGATGCTATCTCTGGAAACAATAACAGCCTCTTAACTGGCTTCAAGTAGGTTCGATATTTACCATTCCTTGAGTCATTGACAGCGGTATTGTGTGTTATGTATATGTTATGTAGATATATGGACAGTCTGTAAACACTGGATTGCTTGGACTACTGACCTATACTGGAATGTTGCATTGGTTGGGTTTTGTAACCAAATGAGTGTTATACATTCATGTTGACTGTTATTTATATATATATATATATGTATATATACATGTAGGCTTTTTTTAAAGTTGTAAAGCCGAATATATATATAAATAGTCATATGCTTTTTCCAATTTCATTGATACATGGATATGCATATTTGTGCAAGTATAATAGCATATGCACAGTAATAAGTATCTTAAATATTCATTAAACTTCATGATGACAAAAAACCCACTTGAAGTGAAAACGTATCTCAAGAGACACTTTGACACTGACCGTTGCTCTCTTTGTTAACCTGAAGGTGACCTAAGAAGGTCGAAACGTTGTTTTCTGCTTTATTAGTAAAAGTGTTAAAGCTGTTATGTTTCTTTCTCTTCACTGACCATCATAAGGCTGGTCATGGTTTTGTTACAGCTCACCAGATGTCCTCTTGCAGTACCACTTTGTACACTGTGCTAACTAACAATTATGAATTGATTATATTAATAAACCCCCCTCTCCATTCTGATGGAGTTTGGGTCGTGACACTCGTGCTACTGTGACGACCCTAAAATACGCTAGGGTCGCTGCTGCATACTTTGTCTGGACTTTCCTTTTTTCTTTTCTTTGTTTGGAGTTCAGCACAAAGCTACACAATCAGATATCTGTGCTCTGCCAACTACGGGTATCGAAACCCGGTTTCTAGCGTTTTAAGTCCTCCGACATACCGCTGTGACACTGGGGGGGGGGGAAGGCTCCAACATACCGCTGTAATACGGGGGGAGGCTTATCTGAAACTAACTAAAATATATAGCGATATTTTCCCTCATTTTACCTAGAATCGCCATCTCCTTCCTGCCTTTTCTTACGGTCAGCTTTAAAGATGGCTAATGTAGCTGCAGTGTCTACACAGGTCACAATCACGCAGTGCTGCTCACAATTCAACACTTACCATCACCATCACCATGGCTACCGATCCCTTTGTACAAAGTTTTAGATATTTGTGTAATATAGTCGAAATCAATCATGCAGTGGTAAACAAAATCTAAAAACTGAGATCCGGTCAGCACCGTCACGTTCAAAACCTTATACATAAAAAAATGATACGTGACAACAATAAGTTAATAACAAATGTAGCACATGTATCATGCCTGTATAAACAGTAAATTACATCTACGACCTGCTATATACGTATTCATGTAGTAGATCAGCGGTACCCAACCTTTTTATGCCCCACACCCCTAAAAAAAATTTAATATGTTCTCGCACCCCTCACAGTCATTATTTATTTAAGAATATAGGTGAAGATGGCCAAAACAAATTTTTATAATTAGTTTTAATGATATATAAACAAAAAACGAAACATTTGGAAAAGAAAAAATATTACAACAAAAACTAAAGTTACATAAACCCTACATGGCCTACAAAAAAATAAATTTTCCTCCATGCATGAAATGACATTTCTTTGAATTTGAAATGTTCAAATGTTCATAATCCAATTTAAATTTAATGACTCTTTTGTTCCTGTTTATTTATTACAAATTTTTCAAAGCGTGGCACTTTGTTGTTGATAGCAATCTGCAAGTCTGCATGTGCACCCAAGAGATTTCTAGATTTTGTCTTGATTGACAAAAGGACACTAAACCCAAACTCACATACGTATGTCGTCGCGAATGGGATGAGCACATTTAATGGATTTTCACAAAGTCTTGGAAACAAGTCCATTGCCGAACACCAATATTGTTCCAAAGTTTTGCTTTCAAACTGCATTTCAAGAACTCGATATGTGCACAGTTCAATAAGATCTTCCTTCAGTTCATCATCATCCGACATACTATCCAAATTGAAGGAGTATGGATTCATAATCCATTCTTCAGAAGTTTTCAGTTCGCCTCCAAAATATCCATCAAAAATCCTGATTTATTTCCTGGTATAGCAGGGTCACCGTCGGTACACAAAGAACCAATAATTTGGATATCTAAATCATATTTAACAGAGATGTCCTTCACACACTGGAAGACATCTTTCCATTTTGTGGTTGTTTTCAGATCTTTACAGAACAGGAAATCTTCCATTATGGCACCATCATGGACATACCTTACTAGTGCAATGAATTGACTGCAAGTTGCAACATCAGTTGTTTCGTCCAATTGGGAGAGAGATTTTTCAAGGGACTAGCCCTGATATCTGCGATAACTTGGTCCAAAATGTCCGAACTCAAATCACCAATTCGGTTTTGAATGACGTTATTTGATAACGGCACTAATTTAAGCTTGTTTGAGGTTTCTTTTCCCAGAACAATTGGTGCCATTTCTAACGCACACGGTTTTATCACCTCTTCTGTAATTGTATGGGGCTTCTTTGATTTTGCCACTTTATACGCCATGTGGTATGAAGCCATCAGCAGTAGTTTGTCAGCAGATATAAAACCTAAATTTGGAAGGGTTGCTCGAGAATCAAAGCGGGCCCTTCTACCTTTAAACGATTCAACATTATGGCCTGCAACAGCTGCTCCACCATGCCAGTTGTTGAAATGTTCCTGCAGCTTAGATGGCTTCAAATTTGCGTTTGAAAGGACAGCAAAGGACAAAGCATGCACTGGGGTTTTTGCAGATCCTCAGTTGTTCCGATGCAAGTGAAACCAATCATCATTCCATTTCCTTTTCTTTGACATAATGAAGTTTTTTTTTAAAGGAACATAGAATCAACAATGCACTGACTACCATAGCATCACGCATGGGTTTATATACTCTGCAAAACTTTATAGAATATTCTGAAATATACGTCACATTACGTCATCGATTAATTCTGGATACTTCTGGAAGTTTCTCGAGTCACGATCAGGTGAATACATAACATAAATAAATAATAGACACTTTAAGATGGCGTTCACAAACGTAACCTAATTAGTTGTGCAGGGTATTTAGATCACGTTTACGTTTCGTGTGTTGTTTGTTTACAGTTGTACATTAAGATTTCGATCGGTGACGGTTGAAACGATAGTTTATCGTTTAACAAGGTAAAGAGCTACGTCTGTAGCAAGAAAAATAAGAAATAAAAATCGAACGTAATTTTTGAATATATATTGGACAGTATCCTTAATATATACTAATAATAAACTGAAATGTTATCTCGCACCCCAAGGGGTGCGAGTACCCCTGGTTGGGAACCATTGTAGTAGATTATGAGGCTCCATATAAACGACAGACTATATTAAAATTATTGGGTGTCATTGGTTATACAGCCGCTTTTATGAGCTAAGTAGTAAAATAAACTTGAAACTACTCTATACCATGCACAATGATGAGTTTAGTAATGTTGTCCAGATTTTATTAAAAACTCACAGCCACTTGTGCTGTGGGCTAACGGAACAAACTATAGTAATGAAATGCTGTGTCTATAGGTCTGTGTATCTTTGTGTAACCACCATAATTCGAATATGAAAGAAGTTAAACAACTGCAATTTTGCACACATACTAAGTGGACCTTGAGAGTGTACATCTAAGTATCATTACTTAGCCACTATGTGTGTGCATCTTTTCATGAGGTAAGCAAACGAAAATCTATGTAATCACCATAGTTCCAAGAGCAAAAATCCTAGAAGCCTGAAAAGTTCCATCCAAACTAAGTGGACACTGAGAGTGTGCACCCGCGTATTATTACTTATCTACGTGTGTGCGTATCTTTTTTATGCTAAAAACATATATAAATGAAGTGGTTTCTTACATAATTAAAAGTATAACCTGATATTGTTGTTCATATGCTATATGATGAAAGTATAAAATGAAATTATGAATTACAAAATTGAAATATATAGATATATTTTTCTTTCCAAAATAAAGGCTCCATTAATCAAAGAGGTTTGTTTTATTATTTGTTATTATTGACATTTAAAATTGTAGGACAAGTCAGACGGAGGGTTATCTTTATAAATAGGTCACATCCCTTAAGGAAGCAACAAAAATATATAGGTTATAATTTTATGCTAAAATGGGTTCAGAATACACACACTGACCTAGTCATGTAGAATAAATCAGCTTAATAACCCGAGTGAAGCCGGGTACTTTCGCTTGTATTAAATAATAATAAAGAACAACAAATAGGCGATCTCTATTATGAAACACTACTGCTGTTCATGATACTGTACCAAGGGTACAAAAAAGCAGCTACAAACTACTTGTTCTTGAAGTTAAAAACTTATTTTTAACAAAAATATTCATCCATATGGTAGATAATTAGATGATACCAAGTAAATTATAAACAACAAACTGCTAGTCCCTTAAACATGAAAACAAAAATCTATAACTTTGAATCGTAATGTTAATTAACTTATTATAAAACAACCCATAATATATGAAATCGCATTAAAAAACACTTGCAGGAAAAAAGACGAAAAACAAACTAAACTACTTATTAGTTACCTGAAGAAATATACAATGGAATAAAACATGTTTTTGAAGCACAATTTTAAATCGTATAGTCGTCATTATATTACTACTTTGTAAAGACGAAGAGCTACAGAGGTGGCGCCACTTTCTTTTCAGTGCGAGAGCTGAAATGGATTCTTACAGCTTTTAGTAGTTAGGAGGTAAACCGATTTAACATTGAGCACTTTGTGTTGGGCGTGGGGACTACAAGGAAGACTAAGGCACATTAGTGGTAACTATCTCTGAAAGGATGTCATTAAGGCTTAGCTATAAACAAAGAAACCAATAAAGTCTCTTTGGTTCGTAACGTTCTACTAAAAAAGAAAGAATTCTCAATTCTTTTTCACAAGGTGTTACGTTGCTGAAGTGCATCTGAATTGGCTGATTTGTAATTTGAAATGGTCGTTGTGCTTTCGGTTCGATTCGCTGTGCGAAATCAATATAAACTTGTTTACAGTAAGCACGTGTATATTTGTAAATAACGTACGACCGTCTTAGTGTTGAAATAAAACCCTTGAATTTAAAAGAATAAAGAAGTTCTAATTCGCAACTGCTTGTCTGTCTGTTTTTTGAAATTCGAGCAAAGCTACACGAGGGCTACCTGCGTACCTTACTGAATAAGGGCGTTCGACTTATAGTCTCAGAGTCGGGAGTTCTAATATCCGTCAAACCGAACATGCTCGCCCTTTCAGCCGTGGGGGCGTTATAAGTGATGGTCAATCCCACTATTTGTTGATTAAAGGGTAGCCCAAGAGTTGGCGGTGGGTGGTGATGACTAGCTGCCTTCCCTCTAGTCTTACACTGCTAAATTAGAAACGGCTAGCGCAGATGGCCCTCGAGTAATTTTGTGCGAAATTCAAAAACAAACAAAAACACTTATGTTTCAGGGCAGACTGCCACATTCCGAAGGCGTTTCTCTATTATGTTACAAATTATTTTTTTCACTTATTTTTGGTATACTTCTTGATGCTATCAAGTTCTAGTTTCGGACTTATTATTTTAAAAGTTCTACAAACTAACACAAAAATCAAATTCTTCAAATAGCAGGTGTGAAATTTCACTTATAAAATATAAACCTAAAAAAGTTTATTTATTATAATAAGACACAATTATCTTGTTTATAAATGGTAATATAGGTGAAAGTTCTTACATGTCTAATATTAAAATCTCCATTGTAAACCATTATTCAACATATTCAAATTCTAAACATTTCGAGTTTAAGAAACTTTTATTGAAAGAAAACCCCATTTATACCCCTTGGATTTTTCCAATATTCCTAGAATTGTAGGTATTATTTTAACATCGAAAAAACATGAACATCTGAGATTAATGTGAAAGTAATACACGCTGCTATTATTATTATTTTAAATTTGTTAACGCTTGTTTTGTTTTTGAATTTCGCGCAAAGCTACTCGAGGGCTATCTGCGCTAGCCGTCCCAAATTGTGCAGTGTAAGACTAGAGGGAAGGCAGCTAGTCATCACCACCCACTGCAAACTCTTAGGCGACTCTTTTACCAACGAGTAGTGGGATTGACCATCACAATATAACGTCCCAACGGCTGAAAAGGCGAAGATGTTTTGTGCGACGAAGATTCGAACCCACGACCCTCAGATTATGAGTCGCACGCCTTAATCCACCTGGTCATGCCGGGCCTTTGTAAATGCAAATAAATCATTGACGTGATGTTCGTGCCCTTTCGGACTAGCCCCATTTGTCGGTTAACTTTGCAAAACCCCTGCATTTCATATGCAAGAAATAATTTTGTATTTTCTGAAAAAGCCCCCGCTAGTACAGCGGTATGCCTCCGGATTTACAACGCTAAAATCAGCGGTTCGATTCCCCTCGGTGGGCTCAGCAGATAGCCCGATGTGGCTTTGCTCTAAGAAAACACACACATTTCCTGAAAAAAAAAAACAACAGCCATGCATGTTAAAATATCTCTTTGAAAACTTTAATACTTTAGCGAATTAAAAGAAAACAACATAAAATTCAAGTAACATAATGAAGTTATGGAGATTCCAGATGGTAAGAATAAAATCCTAAAAAAGAAAACAAAAGTGTAATATACTGAACAAAATAAGGACATGTATAAATTAGAGAAAACCTCCAATATCCTAGGAAGTTGGAATTAATCTGTAGAGTAAGTTCATCTACGAGATATTGTCTCCTTTTCATTAGCTCTATTTTTTACGTCAAAAATATCAAGCATAGAGTGAGCGTGTACCCAATTCAACTGTAGGATCTCTGCAAGCCTTCCATAAAATGGATATGTGTGTGTGTGTTTTTCTTATAAAAAAGCCACATCGGGCTATTTGCTGAGTCCACCGAGGATAATCAAACTCTTTATTTTAGCGTTGTAAATCCTCAAGTGAAATTTTTTTTAGATAGGATTAGAATAATTATTAATATATGAGATGTTGGACTCGATTAATTACATCAATCAAAGAGGTTTAACGTCCTGAATTTAAAACCATAATTATATCTCAAATTGGACAAAAGATAACAGAAGTATGAGTTAAATTTGTACTTGGGAAAAAACCCCAACAAAAACAAGTCGCAGCTAAAAAATATAATAGAAATCTTGACAAATTAATTTTCCAAGTCAGAGTTCCACAATACACAAAGTTATGTTTTTTCTTTTTGAATTTTGCACAAAGCTACGCGAGGGCTATCTGTGCTAGCGGTCCCTAGTTTAGCAGTGTAAGATTAGAAGGACGGCAGCTAGTCATCACCACTCACCGCCAACTCTTGGGCTACTCTTTTACCAAAAAATAGTGGGATTGACCGTCTCATTATCGACTCGTCTTGTAATTTCAGCGACATAGGGTTACCGCTTCAGCAAGCTCATTTCTCTTAGTATTCGGGTTATGCGCTTTTCATAACTCGTTCTTAGGTAAGTGTCATGGCAAACGTACGTTTCAATATATTTTTTTTGTGCGTTCTTGGACCAGTACAATACTTTCCTCACAGCATTCTGTGTTTTTCATTTTCAGATCCTGTTTTTTTCACCCATCGTTATGGCTGCTTTTAAAAGATGAAAAGTGGACTCTGAGTGTCGTGAAGAATGGGGAGAAAAGTACTTCTTTGTGGAAACCAGAAATCTACAGAAAGGCATCGAAAGTGTTGCCATTTTAAAAGAGTACAATCTTCGGCGTCACTATGAAACAAAACATCTATCAACATATTTGAAATTTTCAGGAAGGTTCCGTTCTGAGAAATTTGAATCCATGTAACGTGTTTTTGAATCTCAAAAGAATCTCTTCACGAGAAAGTTTGCTGAAAATGAATCTGTCACTCGTACAAGTTACAAAATAGTGCATAGGATGGCAGAGCGAGGAAAACCTTTTACTGATGGCAACTTCATCAAAGAGGGTATGATGGAAGCAGCAAATGAGCTGTGTCCTGCAAAAGCCAATTTCTTTGAAAGTATCGGCCTTTCAGCAACTTCAGTTGTACGGAGAGCAGAAGAACTTGGAGAGAACATCGCATTACAGATACGCCAAAAAGGTAAAAACTTCCTATGGTATTCTCTGGCACTGGATGAGTCTACTGATCTCTCGAGTACGTCACAACTTTTGGTGTTCATTCGTGGAGTTAATTTGGACTTTCAGATCACAGAAGAGTTGGCATTAGTTTGCGGCATGCACGGAAGAACAACTGGAAAAGACATTTTTATGGAAGCTGGAGGTTATCGATTTGTAAGGAAATGACTTGTTGAAAGCAAAACACAGAGAAGGGCAACTTATTGAATTTTACAGCTGCATACCTGAAGATGATTTTCCAAAGCTGAAGCAGTTCGCATCTGGTTGACATCAGTGTTCGGAACAACTTATGTCTGTGAACAAGCATTTTCAAAAATGAAGTATGTGAAGTCGGTACATCGATCAAGGTTGACTGATGAACAGTTGAAAGCAATTCTAATGATTGGATGCAGCAATTCAAAACTGAACATTGAAAATATTTTGAAAGCCAAACACCAATTTCATAAATCTCACTAACTTTTTTGCGGCTTAGTGAAATTCAGATACGAGTATGTACTCACTATGTGCGATGTGACAATTGTTTTTGCTAATGTCACCTTCCTTGATAACCTTTTGGTAAATAAAAATGTTAGTTGTATTTCTGTTTGTTTTTTATTATATGTGTGTATTGCATGCTACTTCCGCATGGCTAATGTGGCATCCTAAACTTAGTGTTAAGTTTTTACAGAGAGCTTACGTTCTAGTTTATGAGTATTGAACATAATGATCATGTGGCCCGCACTTCTCATTCCCAAGTAATCTGGCCCCCTGTGGAAACAGTTTGGTGACCCCTGATTTAAGTAAACACATTTTTAATAGACGAAATAGGTTTTAATTTTTTTAAAGAGTCCTCAAAGTAAATTTTAAAATCGTTTAAAATCTTTATGGGCAGGGTTAGGGGGCTCACCAATGTTGGTCAAGTTGTAAGTATGGTGGTCAGTGTTACTGGTCCTGTTGCCGTAAAAATAATGAAAAACGAATAAAATCAAAATGGTTGATTGTTTGTTTGGTTTGGTGTTTTATGGCGCAAAGCAACTAGGCTGTCTGCGCCAAAATCAAAATAAAATTTCGCACTGGGCTGTAGATGTATAGTTATAGTAATGATCAATTTCTGCTGTTCATTTGAGGTAACTGAAAAGTTGGCGATG
Organism: Tachypleus tridentatus; assembly: GCF_004210375.1. Classification (NCBI taxonomy): domain Eukaryota; kingdom Metazoa; phylum Arthropoda; class Merostomata; order Xiphosura; family Limulidae; genus Tachypleus; species Tachypleus tridentatus. The sequence goes on along the minus strand of NW_027467777.1, from coordinate 34,455,654 downwards.
AGTGTTGTTGACTAGCGGCTTTTCCCTTATCAGTTTAAAATTATAAAATTGCTATCCGTGACATTGCTTGTGTAGCTTTGAGTGATCACCTGAAGTAAGAAATATTAGAAAAAAAAGAAACATCATAATTTACTTTTCCTATATTTATTTGTGCAACATTTTATATCCCTTAGAAACCAATATAAAAGTTTGTCGAATTTGTAATTGCAAAGTTAACCACTAGTAACATAGTAATGATAATAGCTGTTTTTCAAGTTAAGATTTTTTGGTCGATCATATTATTTTGAGTTGGTAAATATTTAGTATTTTTATTTATTTGTTTTTATTTTTAGGTGTTAAGCTAATTATTCTGACGTTTTGCTAATTACATCCATTTTTTACGTAGTTTCTAAAACATTAAATGCCAAAAAAAGTCAATATATATGATATATCTTGCAACTACAGTAGCGAATCTCTGTTTGAGTAGTTTAAGTTTTAGGCTTAACCCGTAATAAGGTAGGCTAGGAGTAACTTTAATTATCACAATTCATAATACATGCGTAAGTTTTTTAAATGTTACATTCTGGTCCTACAAACTTAGAGTATGTGAACGATAATTAATTAAAGAACAAGTAATTTACTGTTAGTGTTACTTACGATATGTTGTCATATAACGTTAGGCCCAGTGAAACTAAAACTTAAAACGTCCGCCTTAATTTTTGGTTATAATGTACCTGCTTTTGTTTTAATTTTAAATTACATGTAATTTATGTACATATGTCATCACATAGCGATTTATTTGATCAAGTAGGCTAAATGAAAATAGATTTAGAACCTGAACTGTGGACTAAACTTACTGTATCATCAGTGTATAATGTTACATTACTACCATTACGAATACTTTGCACTTGGCTTCAAATTAAGAAGTTCAGTTTAAACCACAAACATTTTGTTTTTAGTTCTGTTAATGTTATTCTGTGATTCATTCTTTTGGTTAGCTCCAAAGGTAAATCCAGGCCTTATATCTGGTTTTAAAGGTTTATAAACATTTTTATACTGCTAAGTAATTTTGAAAATTGATAAAAATGAATAATTTTAGGTCATGGATTAATTCGTCATGTTTAAGTTTCTAAATATTTTAAAAACTAGAAATAAGTTTTGTATCTCAGTATTTGAAACAAGTATCAATTTGTAATGTCTGCACAATTTGGTTATATTACAGTCAGCTTTGATTTATGATTCTGAGTAAAAAGCAACAGAAACTGATAGGCCAAGAAAGATGTAATATTAGTCAATGTTGTAGGGAAATAGAAAATACTATATGTATTAATTTTATTAGAGATTCACTCTTATAGAATAACCCAGTCAATTCTTGTCTTTATATGTTATATACACACACGAGGAAAAATATATTTTAGTTATAATCAAAATGAAAAAAATATGCAAAGTACTTTAAAAATATTTTTAAAAACTTTATTTCTTACTGTTAATTTAAAAGAAATTAATAAAACCACAAATATGTAGAAACAAAAAGTACTGGTTTAATGTGTTTGTTAGCAGATAGTGGGCTTTATTTACATTTCTAACATGAGATTTATGTAAATGTATTCTCAGATGTAAATTTTGTTTCTCCAACAGATATTTGCTCACAACAAATATAAGATAATACATAAATAACGTGTGAATTATATCTACTTTATAATAAATATTGTCTTTCCATTATGGCCTGTAATGTATTTAGTGTATGTAATATATGTAATTTTTCCCACAAATATAACAGTTTATTGTATGATTAAAAATATCTTCTTTTTTTTCCCTTCAGTTTTGTAGTTTATGCATTTAATGTTATATTTTCAGCACATGGCCTCTTAAAAACAATGTTATACTTTATTTCCATGTTTTAATATATACATTTCTAGGTTATTTTTTGTGATAAAATTATTTGTTTATTCTTGTACTTAGCTTTGGAAATTTCATTTGAAATGTATTTAATTTTTTTCAGGTATGGTTAATTATGACACCATGGTACTGCATTATAACAAAACAAAGAATTTCTTTTATATTCTTATTAGTTTTCTTTTTAACCTCAGCTAACTTAAATCATCACTTTCTGAATAATGAAACAATATTCTGATTCTATCAGTCTGTTGTTGTTGAACTTTGAAGTTAGAAAAAATATAAAAAAATGTTGAGCTAAGCAAACTGGAATATTTAATTTAGTATATGGGATGATGTATGTAAACATTTAAATACTGGTGTGAATTAGTGGGTTTGTAATACGACTCTCTTTGAAACTAACTACCTTCCTTTTGTATAATCTATATATCTAAAAAGGATAACTTACTCATTTCATTTATGTATACCAGGTCTTGAAATACATTTTTATTTCATAAATTTTTAAAGTGACAAAAAGAATGACCCTTCTATCTCCTAACTATAACAACCCATTACTGCTGATGTATACACCCAGTATTTTCTTAAACTCAGTTAGATTTTCTGCCTTCACCACCCTTGAAGGTTGTGCATTACAAAAGTCAAACACCCTGTTTGAAAAGTAATACTGTCTAAACTGCAGATGACACCTATGCTGCCAAAATTTAAAATCTTGACCCCTTGTCATATTGTTGTCACTGCTAAACACAGAGTTTGATAGGTCTGTATTATTAATACTCTTTAAGCACTCAGATTTTCTCTGACCTTCTATCCAGAGAAGACAAGTTTAGAGATTTTATTCTCTCCTCAAGAGGACAATTCCATCATCCTAGTAGCTCTTCTATGAACCTTCTCTAACAAATCAATGTCCTTCTTGAAGAAGAGAGACCAAAACTGTACACAGCACTTTAAATGAGGCCTTACAAGTGAATTATACAATGAAACAATAATATCTGTTGTTGTGTATTCACTATTTCTATAGATGCTAGACATAATCCTATTGTTAGCTACAATACAATGTTTAGATGACATAAGTGACTTTTTTATCATAACACCAAGATGTTTTTCAACAACAGTATGTAGTGTATCCACTTGTGGAGAAAATTATATATGTAAAATGGCTGGTGTGTGTAGAGCAAGCACTATGAAGAGGAGCAAACAAGGTTTAAACGTTCTTCAGTCATTGTCAGGTTCACAAAGAGGTAGTGTCTCTACAATCCTACACTAAATTACACAACTTCCTTCAAACATGTGGTCAGCTATCCTCTATATTGTACTTTCTCTACCCATACCAGCTGTTTTATGTATATAATTAGTGTGTTCCTGTTTAAATTCTAACAATAATTTGAAATGTGAAAACCTACGTTACATCGTGGATAGTTAAACATCATCTGTCATATATTGACCCAATACAATCGAATAATCTAAATCTCGGTGTAAGTCTGTAGCATCTTTGATACAGTTGGTCACTCCAATAATCTGGAAACTTTAATATTTTGTTTGTTATACCAGAGTCAATATCATTAAACCACAAACACCAGAGGATCCAGTACACAGCCCTGAGACACATCACTTGTAACTGTGATCCAGTCAGATTTAACTCCATTCATTAGTACTCTCTAGCAAATTTAATAAACTTCCCTCCACACCCAGAGATTTAAGTTTTGTAACAAGTCTTTTGTAAGACACCTTATCAAATTATTTCTGAATACCCAAGTAAACTGAATCCACAATATTTCCTTCATCAGCTGTTTCAGTTACATCCTCAAATGTCAGGATATTTATTAAACAAGACTTTCAGTAAAATCACACTGGCTCTTTGACATGATATCAAACAGTTTGAGTGACTGAATAATACATTTTTAATCACACTCTCTAAAACCTTTCCAACTGTTGATATAAGACAAACTGGCCTATAATTACCAGGACAGTGTTTAAATATTGGACTAACGTTAACCAATCTTGTAATACTCTTCCACTGCTTAGTGATATATAAAAATATTAACTAAGTTCCTTTAAAACTCTGGGATGAAAGTTGACTGGTATGGGGAATTTATCAGTTTTTAAGTTTCCTGATGTTTCTCTTACAGTTCTTGTATTTAAAATTATATGTTTTACATCAAAATTTTCCCATACATTAAGTGCTGTGGTTGAGGTATAACACTTGTATCTTACTTCATAGTAACCAAAGAGAAAATGTATATATATTCATAAGCTTACCATCCCATAATCAGCTTCCCACTATAATTTTTCAGAGTCCAAATCCCCAACCTGATACTTTGTTTACCCATCATATACCTCAAGGATTCCTTGTTTGATTCCACTCTCTTAACCAGCCATCTTTCATATACAGTTTTGACCTTTTGACTTCCTCTTTAACCAGCTCTCTGAATTTTCTGCAGACCTTCAAGTCATTATTGCCAGTACATTTGAATGTTTTCAGTTTTTTTAATGTATCCCTAACATGATATCTTAAATGTTTACTAAACCATACCAACTTATCCTTCTTTTGTTTCCTGTATTTTTCTGTAACCAATCACGTATGTTCTATATTCACATATATATTCCCACATCTGTTCAGGATCATCTCCTACCTCTTTTGTCCAATATACAGAAGTGAGATGATCTTTCATTCCATCAAGTGTAGAACTCTTCTTCAGTTCTACATCTAGTAAAATTCTAATGGTCACTTGAACTTAAATACTCACAAACCACAACTGTGCCATTATTCACATTGTATTATGATATTGAATAGGAATTCCTCACTTGAAGATCCCTGTGTATAAAATTATCCTCTATATAACTTCCAAAAACATGTCCACCTCACTGCCAGTCTAGACAATTTTCCTATCAATACCACTGAAATTCAAATCTCCCATAACAACAACTTTTATCAACTATGCACTTTGGTCTTATTATATAGTTCCTCATGAACTTTCACATTATGACCTGGTGGTCCATAACAATTCCCAGTTATATTCATTAAATTAACCTCGACTGTTTCAGCCTTATTGCTGTTTTCTTTAATATACTCAATACAACACAATACACTCCAATACAACACAATATACTCCAATACAACACAATACACTTCTAAAGCTACTTCCATTTTAAATAATCTCTGGTCTGGTATTTAAAAAAAGATATCTATCATTAAAACTCATGATATCCAACAAAGTCTGTGATACTCATGATATGAAAACTTTTCCATAATGCCCTTGAACTCGTCTATTTGTACAAAGTAATGGTTAATTATAAATTTTAAGTACATTGAGGTTTTGTGCTTGTTGTCCATGTGCTCCTGTCAATTACATTTCTTGTATTACTAATACTGTAGCCCATACCTGTATCTAACCCTAGTGTAAATATTCCATTATGGTTTGTCCACACATGAATAAATAAAAATTATTTTGGGGATTTTAAGTTAGTCACTTTAGATAAAAATCTCAGTTAAAATAATTTTATATTACACATGAACTGGTATTTATATGTTAGTGTATAGTTAACATTAGTTTTAACTTGATCAAAAATGAACTGGTATTTATATGTTGGTGTACAGTTAATTTTGGATGTTTTAACTTGATCACAGATGAACTGGTATTTATACGTTGGTGTATAGTTAATATTGGGGGTTTTATCACTTTTGTTTCTCTTTATAGAATACAAAAGGTAACTTTAATAATGGCAGATAAAATCATTCATGAGGTTGGTTCACAAGAAACAACAGATGACACAGTAAATGAAAGAGACACTCCAAAAGATAAACCAGACAGTTGTGAAGGTAAAATTATGGTTAACATTCATTGTGAATACTTCTGTTAACAATGTATCTTATAAAATTAAGTATACATGCTATAATAAGTAAGTTAACTATGTCAGTGGATTTTACCCTGAAGATTCTTGTGTGGTATCTATCAGTCATTCTAATCTCTCCACTTCCAAAGGTCAGTAACTGTGGTCCTCCATCATTTTTCATTTCTGCTTGGACTAATATTACCAATTCTGGATTCTCACATCCAGTGTATTTTTAATACCAGCTGTTTGTTTTACTATTTTACCCATTACAATTGACAACTTTTCCTTGAAATCAGATTACAATCCTAAAGTACATTATAATCATTAGGCTTTCCTTCTTTGTAAGTGATCTTCAAAGTTTTTCTATATCATTACATTTCAAGTTTTCATTTTGTTCCAACAAACCAGGTTTCATCCTAAAAAGTAATACTGAACGTATCTAAGAGTTTCTAGTTTCAATCAGTTTTAGTGTAACATATTTCCTAAACAGGTTTTTGCAGTCAAATAGTTTTTTGTTGTTGTTTTGTTTTTTTTTGTAATTCTTATCTATTTCTGTGTTTTCCCACAATTCCCCTTGGGTGATTAGTGGAATGAAGCAGTTACATTCGACTAATTGTTTGTTTTCACATGACTTGAATATTTCTATTTTCAGCTTCCAATGGAGTTTTTAAAGACCTTTTTAAACTTTTGGTCATTAAACTGTCCACGTGTTTTTCAGACACAATAATATAGTGTCAAGTTAATTTTTAAACCTAAACTGTCCACATGTTTTCAGACAGTAATATAGTGTCAAGTTAATTTTTAAACCTAAACTGTCCATGTGTTTTCAGACACAATAATATAGTGTCAAGTTAATTTTTAAACCTAAACTGTCCACGTGTTTTCAGACACAATAATATAGTGTCAAGTGAATTTTTAAACCTAAACTGTTTCATGTTTTCAGACACAATAATATAGTGTCAAGTTAATTTTTAAACCTAAACTGTCCACATGTTTTCAGGCACAATAATATAGTGTCAAGTTAATTTTTAAACTTAAACTGTTTCATGTTTTCAGACACAATAATATAGTGTCAAGTTAATTTTTAAACCTAAACTGTTTCATGTTTTCAGACACAATAATATAGTGTCAAGTTAATTTTTAAACCTAAACTGTCCACATGTTTTCAGACACAATAATATAGTGTCAAGATAATTTTTAAACCTAAACTGTTTCATGTTTTCAGACACAATAATATAGTGTCAAGTTAATTTTTAAACCTAAACTGTCCACATGTTTTCAGACACAATAATATAGTGTCAAGTTAATTTTTAAACCTAAACTGTTTCATGTTTTCAGACACAATAATATAGTGTCAAGTTAATTTTTAAACCTAAACTGTCCACATGTTTTCAGACACAATAATATAGTGTCAAGTTAATTTTTAAACCTAAACTGTTTCATGTTTTCAGACACAATAATATAGTGTCAAGATAATTTTTAAACCTAAACTGTTTCATGTTTTCAGACACAATAATATAGTGTCAAGTTAATTTTTAAACCTAAACTGTCCACATGTTTTCAGACACAATAATATAGTGTCAAGTTAATTTTTAAACCTAAACTGTCCACATGTTTTCAGACACAATAATATAGTGTCAAGATAATTTTAAACCTAAACTGTTTCATGTTTTCAGACACAATAATATAGTGTCAAGTTAATTTTAACCTAAACTGTCCACATGTTTTCAGACACAATAATATAGTGTCAAGTTAATTTTTAAACCTAAACTGTCCACATGTTTTCAGACACAATAATATAGTGTCAAGTTAATTTTTAAACCTAAACTGTTTCATCTTTTCAGACACAATAATATAGTGTCAAGATAATTTTTAAACCTAAACTGTTTCATGTTTTCAGACACAATAATATAGTGTCAAGTTAATTTTTAAACCTAAACTGTTTCATGTTTTCAGACACAATAATATAGTGTCAAGTTAATTTTTAAACCTAAACTGTTTCATGTTTTCAGAGTTATGAAACCTGTGATATGTTTAATGCTCTTTGCTTGGCTTCTAACTACAGCTTTTCACTAAACAACTGTACTAAACCTAAATAAACTAATTCTCTGTTAGAAATAATTGTTTTTATATTTTGTATGATTAAACCGGTAAATATTTGCCACAATTTATAGTACATTATATATATAAGTAAAAACAATAATTCACTCTTATGCTAGAAACACAATGTAAATTTTATTATTTGTGATGTCACTAAATGACTACATATTAAAATTATGGAAGTATTATATTAAATATTAAAATCATTGTCGTATAAAACAGTCTTTAATTACAGACATATTGGAAGGTTGTTTTGTAATTTTATTATCAGTGTGAAATACGTACAAGTGCTGAAACCTTACAGAAAAATATTACAAGACTTTGAGTTTGAACCTGCTTATAATGATACGAGTTTAGAAATAGCACTTTTATTAATATCTTTATATTTGACAGTTCTGGTTGGAAGGAAGTGTAGAAACATGATATAAAAAAAAATTTGTAAATCAAATAACTTCAGTAAGGACTGTAATGTTTCTTTTTTGTAAGAAGTATAAAGTTACACTATTGTGGTGTCCAACAAACTGGAACAACAGTGTGACTAGTTATATGGTATTACTGTGATTAGATCGGTATTTTCACGAAATGGGACAACAAAGATTCTGTTGGTCCATCTTAGCTGTTCCATCCTGCAAATGAAACTAAAACTATTAATAAATAAATTTTAAATAAGAAAAAACATTTTAAAACCAGCCCTTATTATTTATATACTTTAAACAAGAAATACATTGACTTACGGAATATTGGAATGTGGATTTAAGTTTTTACTTTTCTCAAGAGTGAGTGCTCAGAGATGGCTGTGAACGACCAGATAGTACTTATGCATTGCCTTTTATATTTTACTTCCATTAATTTTAGTACTTTTGTATCAGTAACACCCACCACCACCATCCTGTGTACATTCTAAATAGAAGGTAATACACATCTCTGTCGTACATTTCTCTTAATCACTAAACAGTGTGAACGTAAACTTTTTACAATTGCCACTTGATCACTGTTAGTAGTATCACTAACAGCATATTTGATCTTTGTTTACGTAGATTCTTCTGTGGACCAGAAAGTGGAAATGTTTGAATGTGCCATCTGTCTACAGTCTTGCATACATCCTGTGAAACTTCCGTGTCAACATATTTTCTGTTTTCTTTGTGTTAAAGGTGTAGCAAATCAAAGCAAAAGATGCGCAATGTGTCGACAGGTGAGTTCAAAACTACGATGTCAATCACTGTGTAAATATTATCCTGTCTCTAACTCTCGTTGTGTGAATATTCTCCTGTCTCTAACTCTCACTGTGTGAATATTCTCCTGTCTCTTACTCTCACTGTGTGAATATTCTCCTGTCTCTAACTCTCACTGTGTGAATATTCTCCTGTCTCTAACTCTCACTGTGTAAATATTCTCCTGTCTCTAACTCTCACTGTGTAAATATTCTCCTGTCTCTAATTCTCACTGTGTAAATATTCTCCTGTCGCTAACTCTTAGTGTAAATATTCTCCTGTCGCTAACTCTTAGTGTAAATATTCTCCTGTCGCTAACTCTTAGTGTAAATATTCTCCTGTCGCTAACTCTTAGTGTAAATATTCTTCTGTCGCTAACTCTTAGTGTAAATATTCTCCTGTCGCTAACTCTTAGTGTAAATATTCTCCTGTCGCTAACTCTTAATGTAAATATTCTCCTGTTGCTAACTCTTAGTGTAAATATTCTCCTGTCACTAACTCTCACTGTGTGAATATTCTCCTGTCGCTAACTCTCACTGTGTGAATATTCTTTTGTCTCTAACTCTCACTGTGTAAATATTCTCCTGTCTCTAACTCTCACTGTGTAAATATTCTCCTGTCTCTAACTCTCACTGTGTAAATATTCTCCTGTCTCTAACTCTCACTGTGTAAATATTCTCCTGTCTCTAACTTTCGCTGTGTAAATATTCTCCTGTCTCTAACTTTCGCTGTGTAAATATTCTCCTGTCTCTACCTCTCACTGTGTAAATATTCTCCTGTCTAACTCTCACTGTGTAAATATTCTCCTGTCTCTAACTCTCACTGTGTAAATATTCTCCTGTCGCTAACTCGCACTGTGTAAATATTCTCCTGTCTCTCTTACTGTGTAAATATTCTCCTGTCGCTAACTCTCACTGTGTGAATATTATCCTGTCTCTAACCCTCACTGTGTAAATATTCTCCTGTCGCTAACTCTCACTGTGTAAATATTCTCCTGTCTCTAACTCTCACTGTGTAAATATTCTCCTGTCTCTAACTCTCACTGTGTAAATATTCTCCTGTCTCTTACTCTCCCTGTGTAAATATTCTCCTGTCTCTAACTTTCGCTGTGTAAATATTCTCCTGTCTCTAACTTTCGCTGTGTAAATATTCTCCTGTCTCTAACTCTCGCTGTGTAAATATTCTCCTGTCGCTAACTCTCAGTGTAAATATTCTCCTGTCGCTAACTCTCACTGTGTAAATATTCTTCCGTCTCTTACTCTCACTGTGTAAATATTATCCTGTCTCTAACTCTCACTGTGTAAATATTCTCCTGTCGCTAACTCTCGCTGTGTAAATATTCTCCTGTCTCTCTTACTGTGTAAATATTCTCCTGTCTCTCTTACTGTGTAAATATTCTCCTGTCGCTAACTCTCACTGTGTGAATATTCTTGTGTCTCTAACTCTCGCTGTGTAAATATTCTCCTGTCTCTAACTTTCGCTGTGTAAATATTCTCCTGTCTCTAACTCTCGCTGTGTAAATATTCTCCTGTCGCTAACTCTCAGTGTAAATATTCTCCTGTCGCTAACTCTCAGTGTAAATATTCTCCTGTTGCTAACTCTCACTGTGTGAATATTATCCTGTCTCTAACTTTTCACTGTGTAAATATTCTCCTGTCGCTAACTCTCACTGTGTAAATATTCTCCTGTCTCTCTTACTGTGTAAATATTCTCCTGTTGCTAACTCTCACTGTGTGAATATTCTTCTGTCTCTTACTCTCACTGTGTGAATATTCTCCTGTCTCTAACTCTCACTGTGTGAATATTCTCCTGTCTCTAACTCTCACTGTGTAAATATTCTCCTGTCGCTAACTCTTAGTGTAAATATTCTCCTGTCGCTAACTCTTAGTGTAAATATTATCTTGTCTCTAACTCTCACTGTAAATATTATCCTGTCTCTAACTCTCACTGTGTAAATATTCTCCTGTCTCTCTTACTGTGTAAATATTCTCGTGTCTCCAACTCTCACTGTGTCGATATATTCTCCTGTCTCTAACTCTCACTGTGTAAATATTCTCCTGTCTCTAACTTTCGCTGTGTAAATATTCTCCTGTCTCTAACTTTCGCTGTGTAAATATTCTCCTGTCTCTAACTTTCGCTGTGTAAATATTCTCATGTCGCTAACTCTCAGTGTAAATATTCTCCTGTCGCTAACTCTCAGTGTAAATATTCTCCTGTCGCTAACTCTCACTGTGTAAATATTCTTCTGTCTCTTACTCTCACTGTGTAAATATTCTCCTGTCTCTAACTCTCACTGTGTGAATATTCTCCTGTCTCTACCTCTCACTGTGTAAATATTCTCCTGTCTCTAACTCTCACTGTGTAAATATTCTCCTGTCTCTAACTCTCACTGTGTAAATATTCTCCTGTCGCTAACTCTTAGTGTAAATATTCTCCTGTCGCTAACTCGCACTGTGTAAATATTCTCCTGTCGCTAACTCTCACTGTGTGAATATTATCCTGTCTCTAACCCTCACTGTGTAAATATTCTCCTGTCGCTAACTCTCACTGTGTAAATATCCTCCTGTCTCTAACTCTCACTGTGTAAATATTCTCCTGTCTCTAACTCTCACTGTGTAAATATTCTCCTGTCTCTAACTCTCACTGTGTAAATATTCTCCTGTCTCTAACTTTCGCTGTGTAAATATTCTCCTGTCTCTAACTTTCGCTGTGTAAATATTCTCCTGTCTCTAACTTTCGCTGTGTTGTAAATATTCTCCTGTCTCTAACTCTCGCTGTGTAAATATTCTCCTGTCGCTAACTCTCAGTGTAAATATTCTCCTGTCGCTAACTCTCAGTGTAAATATTCTCCTGTCGCTAACTCTCACTGTGTAAATATTCTTCCGTCTCTTACTCTCACTGTGTAAATATTATCCTGTCTCTCTCACTGTGTAAATATTCTCCTGTCGCTAACTCGCTGTGTAAATATTCTCCTGTCTCTCTTACTGTGTAAATATTCTCCTGTCGCTAACTCTCACTGTGTGAATATTCTTGTGTCTCTAACTCTCACTGTGTAAATATTCTCCTGTCTCTAACTCTCACTGTGTAAATATTCTCCTGTCTCTAACTCTCACTGTGTAAATATTTTCCTGTCTCTTACTCTCACTGTGTAAATATTCTCCTGTCTCTAACTTTCGCTGTGTAAGTATTCTCCTGTCTCTAACTTTAAACTGTGTAAATATTCTCCTGTCGCTAACTCTCAGTGTAAATATTTTCCTGTCGCTAACTCTCACTGTGTAAATATTCTCCTGTCTCTAACTTTCACTGTGTGAATATTCTCCTGTCTCTAACTCTCACTGTGTAAATATTCTCCTGTCTCTAACTCTCACTGTGTAAATATTCTCCTGTCTCTAACTCTCACTGTGTAAATATTCTCCTGTCTCTAACTCTCACTGTGTAAATATTCTCCTGTCTCTAACTCTCACTGTGTAAATATTCTCCTGTCTCTAACTCTCACTGTGTAAATATTCTCCTGTCTCTAACTCTCACTGTGTAAATATTCTCCTGTCGCTAACTCTTAGTGTAAATATTCTCCTGTCGCTAACTCTTAGTGTAAATATTCTCCTGTCGCTAACTCTTAGTGTAAATATTCTCCGGTCGCTAACTCTTAGTGTAAATATTCTCCGGTCGCTAACTCTTAGTGTAAATATTCTCCTGTCGCTAACTCTTAGTGTAAATATTCTCCGGTCGCTAACTCTTAGTGTAAATATTCTCCGGTCGCTAACTCTTAGTGTAAATATTCTCCTGTCGCTAACTCTTAGTGTAAATATTCTCCTGTCGCTAACTCTTAGTGTAAATATTCTCCTGTCCCTAACTCTCACTGTGTGAATATTCTCCTGTCCCTAACTCGCACTGTATAAATATTCTCCTGTCTCTCTTACTGTGTAAATATTCTCCTGTCGCTAACTCTCACTGTGTGAATATTATCCTGTCTCTAACTTTTCACTGTGTAAATATTATCCTGTCTCTAACTCTCACTGTGTAAATATTATCCTGTCTCTAACTCTCACTGTGTAAATATTATCCTGTCTCTAACTCTCACTGTGTAAATATTCTCCTGTTGCTAACTCTCACTGTGTAAATATTCTCCTGTCTCTCTTACTGTGTAAATATTCTCGTGTCTCTAACTCTCACTGTGTGGATATATTCTCCTGTCTCTAACTCTCACTGTGTAAATATTCTCCTGTCTCTAACTCTCACTGTGTAAATATTCTCCTGTCTCTAACTTTCGCTGTGTAAATATTCTCCTGTCTCTAACTTTCGCTGTGTAAATATTCTCCTGTCTCTAACTTTCGCTGTGTAAATATTCTCCTGTCTCTAACTTTCGCTGTGTAAATATTCTCCTGTCTCTAACTTTGCTGTGTAAATATTCTCCTGTCTCTAACTTTCGCTTGTGTAAATATTCTCCTGTCTCTAACTTTCGCTGTGTAAATATTCTCCTGTCTCTAACTTTCGCTGTGTAAATATTCTCCTGTCTCTAACTTTCGCTGTGTAAATATTCTCCTGTCTCTAACTTTCGCTGTGTAAATATTCTCATGTCTCTAACTCTCGCTGTGTAAATATTCTTCTGTCTCTTACTCTAACTGTGTAAATATTCTTCTGTCTCTAACTCTCACTGTGTGAATATTCTCCTGTCTCTAACTCTCACTGTGTAAATATTCTCCTGTCTCTAACTCTCACTGTGTAAATATTCTCCTGTCTCTAACTCTCACTGTGTAAATATTCTCCTGTCGCTAACTCTTAGTGTAAATATTCTCCTGTCGCTAACTCGCACTATGTAAATATTCTTCTGTCTCTCTTACTGTGTAAATATTCTCCTGTCGCTAACTCTCACTGTGTGAATATTATCCTGTCTCTAACTCTCACTGTGTAAATATTCTTCTGTCTCTTACTCTCACTGTGTAAATATTCTTCTGTCTCTAACTCTCACTGTGTGAATATTCTTCTGTCTCTAGCTCTCACTGTGTAAATATTCTCCTGTCTCTAACTCTCACTGTGTAAATATTCTCCTGTCTCTAACTCTCACTGTGTAAATATTCTCCTGTCGCTAACTCTTAGTGTAAATATTCTCCTGTCGCTAACTCGCACTGTGTAAATATTCTCCTGTCTCTCTTACTGTGTAAATATTCTCCTGTCGCTAACTCTCACTGTGTGAATATTATCCTGTCTCTAACTCTCACTGTGTAAATATTCTCCTGTCGCTAACTCTTAGTGTAAATATTTTCCTGTCGCTAACTCTTAGTGTAAATATTCTTCTGTCTCTAACTCTCACTGTGTAAATATTCTCCTGTCTCTAACTCTCGCTGTGTAAATATTCTCCTGTCTCTAACTCTCGCTGTGTAAATATTCTCCTGTCGCTATCTCTCAGTGTAAATATTCTCCTGTCGCTAACTCTCACTGTGTAAATATTCTCCTGTCTCTAACTCTCACTGTGTGAATATTCTCCTGTCGCTAACTCTCACTGTGTGAATATTCTCCTGTCCCTAAATCGCACTGTATAAATATTCTCCTGTCTCTCTTACTGTGTAAATATTATCCTGTCTCTAACTTTTCACTGTGTAAATATTCTCCTGTCGCTAACTCTTAGTGTAAATATTCTCCTGTCGCTAACTCTTAGTGTAAATATTCTCCTGTCGCTAACTCTTAGTGTAAATATTCTCCTGTCGCTAACTCTTAGTGTAAATATTCTCCTGTCCCTAACTCTCACTGTGTGAATATTCTCCTGTCTCTAACTCTCACTGTGTAAATATTATCCTGTCTCTAACTCTCACTGTGTAAATATTCTCCTGTTGCTAACTCTCACTGTGTAAATATTCTCCTGTCTCTCTTACTGTGTAAATATTCTGGCTGTCTCTAACTCTCACTGTGTGGATATATTCTCCTGTCTCTAACTCTCACTGTGTAAATATTCTCCTGTCTCTAACTCTCACTGTGTAAATATTCTCCTGTCTCTAACTTTCGCTGTAAATATTCTCCTGTCTCTAACTTTCGCTGTGTAAATATTCTCCTGTCTCTAACTTTCGCTGTGTAAATATTCTCCTGTCTCTAACTTTCGCTGTGTAAATATTCTCCTGTCTCTAACTTTCGCTGTGTAAATATTCTCCTGTCTCTAACTTTCGCTGTGTAAATATTCTCCTGTCTCTAACTCTCGCTGTGTGAATATTCTCCTGTCTCTAACTTTCGCTGTAAATATTCTCCTGTCTCTAACTTTCGCTGTGTAAATATTCTCCTGTCTCTAACTTTGTTGTGTAAATATTCTCATGTCTCTAACTCTCGCATTGTAAATATTCTTCTGTCTCTAACTCTCACTGTGAATATTCTCCTGTCTCTAACTCTCACTGTGTAAATATTCTCCTGTCTCTAACTCTCACTGTAAATATTCTCCTGTCTCTAACTCTCACTGTGTAAATATTCTCCTGTCTCTAACTCTCACTGTGTAAATATTCTCCTGTCTCTAACTCTCACTGTGTAAATATTCTCCTGTCTCTAACTCTCACTGTGTAAATATTCTCCTGTCTCTAACTTTCGCTGTGTAAATATTCTCCTGTCTCTAACTTTCGCTGTGTAAATATTCTCATGTCGCTAACTCTCAGTGTAAATATTCTCCTGTCGCTAACTCTCAGTGTAAATATTCTCCTGTCGCTAACTCTCACTGTGTAAATATTCTTCTGTCTCTTACTCTCACTGTGTAAATATTCTCCTGTCTCTAACTCTCACTGTGTGAATATTCTCCTGTCTCTACCTCTCACTGTGTAAATATTCTCCTGTCTCTAACTCTCACTGTGTAAATATTCTCCTGTCTCTAACTCTCACTGTGTAAATATTCTCCTGTCGCTAACTCTTAGTGTAAATATTCTCCTGTCGCTAACTCGCACTGTGTAAATATTCTCCTGTCGCTAACTCTCACTGTGTGAATATTATCCTGTCTCTAACCCTCACTGTGTAAATATTCTCCTGTCGCTAACTCTCACTGTGTAAATATCCTCCTGTCTCTAACTCTCACTGTGTAAATATTCTCCTGTCTCTAACTCTCACTGTGTAAATATTCTCCTGTCTCTAACTTTCTGTGTAAATATTCTCCTGTCTCTAACTTTCGCTTGTGTAAATATTCTCCTGTCTCTAACTTTAGGCTGTGTAAATATTCTCCTGTCTCTAACTCTCAAACTGTGTAAATATTCTCCTGTCGCTAACTCTCAGTGTAAATATTCTCCTGTCGCTAACTCTCAGTGTAAATATTCTCCTGTCGCTAACTCTCACTGTGTAAATATTCTTCCGTCTCTTACTCTCACTGTGTAAATATTATCCTGTCTCTCTCACTGTGTAAATATTCTCCTGTCGCTAACTCTCGCTGTGTAAATATTCTCCTGTCTCTCTTACTGTGTAAATATTCTCCTGTCGCTAACTCTCACTGTGTGAATATTCTTGTGGCTCTAACTCTCACTGTGTAAATATTCTCCTGTCTCTAACTCTCACTGTGTAAATATTCTCCTGTCTCTAACTCTCACTGTGTAAATATTTTCCTGTCTCTTACTCTCACTGTGTAAATATTCTCCTGTCTCTAACTTTCACTTGTAAGTATTCTCCTGTCTCTAACTTTCGCTGTGTAAATATTCTCCTGTCGCTAACTCTCAGTGTAAATATTTTCCTGTCGCTAACTCTCACTGTGTAAATATTCTCCTGTCTCTAACTTTCACTGTGTGAATATTCTCCTGTCTCTAACTCTCACTGTGTAAATATTCTCCTGTCTCTAACTCTCACTGTGTAAATATTCTCCTGTCTCTAACTCTCACTGTGTAAATATTCTCCTGTCTCTAACTCTCACTGTGTAAATATTCTCCTGTCTCTAACTCTCACTGTGTAAATATTCTCCTGTCTCTAACTCTCACTGTGTAAATATTCTCCTGTCACTAACTCTTAGTGTAAATATTCTCCTGTCACTAACTCTTAGTGTAAATATTCTCCTGTCGCTAACTCTTAGTGTAAATATTCTCCTGTCGCTAACTCTTAGTGTAAATATTCTCCGGTCGCTAACTCTTAGTGTAAATATTCTCCGGTCGCTAACTCTTAGTGTAAATATTCTCCTGTCGCTAACTCTTAGTGTAAATATTCTCCGTCGCTAACTCTTAGTGTAAATATTCTCCGTCGCTAACTCTTAGTGTAAATATTCTCCTGTCGCTAACTTTAGTGTAAATATTCTCCTGTCGCTAACTCTTAGTGTAAATATTCTCCTGTCCCTAACTCTCACTGTGTGAATATTCTCCTGTCCCTAACTCGCACTGTGTAAATATTCTCCTGTCTCTCTTACTGTGTAAATATTCTCGTGTCTCTAACTCTCACTGTGTGGATATATTCTCCTGTCTCTAACTCTCACTGTGTAAATATTCTCCTGTCTCTAACTCTCACTGTGTAAATATTCTCCTGTCTCTAACTTTCGCTGTGTAAATATTCTCCTGTCTCTAACTTTCGCTGTGTAAATATTCTCCTGTCTCTAACTTTCGCTGTGT
Source organism: Tachypleus tridentatus (assembly GCF_004210375.1). NCBI lineage: Eukaryota > Metazoa > Arthropoda > Merostomata > Xiphosura > Limulidae > Tachypleus > Tachypleus tridentatus. The sequence continues at coordinate 34,438,094 of NW_027467777.1, read as the reverse complement.
AAATATTCTCCTGTCTCTAACTTTCGCTGTGTAAATATTCTCCTGTCTCTAACTTTCGCTTGTGTAAATATTCTCCTGTCTCTAACTTTCGCTGTGTAAATATTCTCCTGTCTCTAACTTTCGCTGTGTAAATATTCTCCTGTCTCTAACTTTCACTGTGTAAATATTCTCCTGTCTCTAACTTTCTGTGTAAATATTCTCATGTCTCTAACTCGCTGTGTAAATATTCTTCTGTCTCTTACTCTAACTGTGTAAATATTCTTCTGTCTCTAACTCTCACTGTGTGAATATTCTCCTGTCTCTAACTCTCACTGTGTAAATATTCTCCTGTCTCTAACTCTCACTGTGTAAATATTCTCCTGTCGCTAACTCTTAGTGTAAATATTCTCCTGTCGCTAACTCAGACTATGTAAATATTCTCCTGTCTCTCTTACTGTGTAAATATTCTCCTGTCGCTAACTCTCACTGTGTGAATATTATCCTGTCTCTAACTCTCACTGTGTAAATATTCTTCTGTCTCTTACTCTCACTGTGTAAATATTCTTCTGTCTCTTACTCTCACTGTGTAAATATTCTTCTGTCTCTAACTCTCACTGTGTGAATATTCTTCTGTCTCTAGCTCTCACTGTGTAAATATTCTCCTGTCTCTAACTCTCACTGTGTAAATATTCTCCTGTCTCTAACTCTCACTGTGTAAATATTCTCCTGTCGCTAACTCTTAGTGTAAATATTCTCCTGTCGCTAACTCGCACTGTGTAAATATTCTCCTGTCTCTCTTACTGTGTAAATATTCTCCTGTCGCTAACTCTCACTGTGTGAATATTATCCTGTCTCTAACTCTCACTGTGTAAATATTCTCCTGTCGCTAACTCTTAGTGTAAATATTTTCCTGTCGCTAACTCTTAGTGTAAATATTCTTCTGTCTCTAACTCTCACTGTGTAAATATTCTCCTGTCTCTAACTCTCACTGTGTAAATATTCTCCTGTCTCTAACTCTCGCTGTGTAAATATTCTCCTGTCTCTAACTCTCGCTGTGTAAATATTCTCCTGTCGCTATCTCTCAGTGTAAATATTCTCCTGTCGCTAACTCTCACTGTGTAAATATTCTCCTGTCTCTAACTCTCACTGTGTGAATATTCTCCTGTCGCTAACTCTCACTGTGTGAATATTCTCCTGTCCCTAAATCGCACTGTATAAATATTCTCCTGTCTCTCTTACTGTGTAAATATTATCCTGTCTCTAACTTTTCACTGTGTAAATATTATCCTGTCGCTAACTCTTAGTGTAAATATTCTCCTGTCGCTAACTCTTAGTGTAAATATTCTCCTGTCGCTAACTCTTAGTGTAAATATTCTCCTGTCGCTAACTCTTAGTGTAAATATTCTCCTGTCCCTAACTCTCACTGTGTGAATATTCTCCTGTCTCTAACTCTCACTGTGTAAATATTATCCTGTCTCTAACTCTCACTGTGTAAATATTCTTTTGTTGCTAACTCTCACTGTGTAAATATTCTCCTGTCTCTCTTACTGTAAATATTCTCTGTCTCTAACTCTCACTGTGTGGATATATTCTCCTGTCTCTAACTCTCACTGTGTAAATATTCTCCTGTCTCTAACTCTCACTGTGTAAATATTCTCCTGTCTCTAACTCTCACTGTGTAAATATTCTCCTGTCTCTAACTTTCGCTGTGTAAATATTCTCCTGTCTCTATCTTTCGCTGTGTAAATATTCTCCTGTCTCTAACTTTCGCTGTGTAAATATTCTCCTGTCTCTAACTTTTGCTGTGTGAATATTCTCCTGTCTCTAACTCTCACTGTGTAAATATTCTCCTGTCTCTAACTCTCACTGTGTAAATATTCTCCTGTCTCTAACTCTCACTGTGTAAATATTCTCCTGTCTCTAACTCTCACTGTGTAAATATTCTCCTGTCGCTAACTCTTAGTGTAAATATTCTCCTGTCGCTAACTCGCACTGTGTAAATATTCTCCTGTCGCTAACTCGCACTGTGTAAATATTCTCCTGTCTCTCTTACTGTGTAAATATTCTCCTGTCGCTAACTCTCACTGTGTGAATATTATCCTGTCTCTAACTCTTAGTGTAAATATTCTCCTGTCGCTAACTCTTAGTGTAAATATTCTTCTGTCTCTAACTCTCACTGTGTAAATATTCTCCTGTCTCTAACTCGCTGTGTAAATATTCTCCTGTCTTTAACTCTCGTTTTGTAAATATTCTCCTGTCGCTAACTCTCACTGTGTGAATATTCTCCTGTCGCTAACTCTCACTGTGTGAATATTCTCCTGTCTCTAACTCTCACTGTGTGAATATTCTCCTGTCTCTAACTCTCACTGTGTGAATATTCTCCTGTCTCTAACTCTCACTGTGTGAATATTCTCCTGTCTCTAACTCTCACTGTGTGAATATTCTCCTGTCTCCAACTCTCACTGTGTGAATATTCTCCTGTCTCCAACTCTCACTGTGTGAATATTCTCCTGTCTCTAACTCTCACTGTGTGAATATTCTCCTGTCTCTAACTCTCACTGTGTGAATATTCTCCTGTCTCTAACTCTCACTGTGTGAATATTCTCCTGTCTCTAACTCTCACTGTGTGAATATTCTCCTGTCTCTAACTCTCACTGTGTGAATATTCTCCTGTCTCTAACTCTCACTGTGTGAATATTCTCCTGTCTCTAACTCTCACTGTGTGAATATTCTCCTGTCTCTAACTCTCACTGTGTAAATATTCTCCTGTCTCTAACTCTCACTGTGTAAATATTCTCCTGTCGCTAACTCTTAGTGTAAATATTCTCCTGTCGCTAACTCGCACTGTGTAAATATTCTCCTGTCTCTCTTACTGTGTAAATATTCTCCTGTCGCTAACTCTCACTGTGTGAATATTATCCTGTCTCTAACTCTCACTGTGTAAATATTCTCCTGTCGCTAACTCTTAGTGTAAATATTTTCCTGTCGCTAACTCTTAGTGTAAATATTCTTCTGTCTCTAACTCTCACTGTGTAAATATTCTCCTGTCTCTAACTCTCGCTGTGTAAATATTCTCCTGTCTCTAACTCTCGCTGTGTAAATATTCTCCTGTCGCTATCTCTCAGTGTAAATATTCTCCTGTCGCTAACTCTCACTGTGTAAATATTCTCCTGTCTCTAACTCTCACTGTGTGAATATTCTCCTGTCGCTAACTCTCACTGTGTGAATATTCTCCTGTCCCTAAATCGCACTGTATAAATATTCTCCTGTCTCTCTTACTGTGTAAATATTATCCTGTCTCTAACTTTTCACTGTGTAAATATTCTCCTGTCGCTAACTCTTAGTGTAAATATTCTCCTGTCGCTAACTCTTAGTGTAAATATTCTCCTGTCGCTAACTCTTAGTGTAAATATTCTCCTGTCGCTAACTCTTAGTGTAAATATTCTCCTGTCCCTAACTCTCACTGTGTGAATATTCTCCTGTCTCTAACTCTCACTGTGTAAATATTATCCTGTCTCTAACTCTCACTGTGTAAATATTCTCCTGTTGCTAACTCTCACTGTGTAAATATTCTCCTGTCTCTCTTACTGTGTAAATATTCTCGTGTCTCTAACTCTCACTGTGTGGATATATTCTCCTGTCTCTAACTCTCACTGTGTAAATATTCTCCTGTCTCTAACTCTCACTGTGTAAATATTCTCCTGTCTCTAACTTTCGCTGTGTAAATATTCTCCTGTCTCTAACTTTCGCTGTGTAAATATTCTCCTGTCTCTAACTTTCGCTGTGTAAATATTCTCCTGTCTCTAACTTTCGCTGTGTAAATATTCTCCTGTCTCTAACTTTCGCTGTGTAAATATTCTCCTGTCTCTAACTTTCGCTGTGTAAATATTCTCCTGTCTCTAACTCTCGCTGTGTAAATATTCTCCTGTCTCTAACTCTCGCTGTGTAAATATTCTCCTGTCTCTAACTTTTGCTGTGTAAATATTCTCATGTCTCTAACTCTCGCTGTGTAAATATTCTTCTGTCTCTAACTCTCGCTGTGTGAATATTCTCCTGTCTCTAACTCTCACTGTGTAAATATTCTCCTGTCTCTAACTCTCACTGTGTAAATATTCTCCTGTCTCTAACTCTCACTGTGTAAATATTCTCCTGTCTCTAACTCTCACTGTGTAAATATTCTCCTGTCTCTAACTCTCACTGTGTAAATATTCTCCTGTCTCTAACTCTCACTGTGTAAATATTCTCCTGTCTCTAACTCTCACACTGTAAATATTCTCCTGTCTCTAACTTTCTGTGTAAATATTCTCCTGTCTCTAACTTTCGCTGTGTAAATATTCTCATGTCGCTAACTCTCAGTGTAAATATTCTCCTGTCGCTAACTCTCAGTGTAAATATTCTCCTGTCGCTAACTCTCACTGTGTAAATATTCTTCTGTCTCTTACTCTCACTGTGTAAATATTCTCCTGTCTCTAACTCTCACTGTGTGAATATTCTCCTGTCTCTACCTCTCACTGTGTAAATATTCTCCTGTCTCTAACTCTCACTGTGTAAATATTCTCCTGTCTCTAACTCTCACTGTGTAAATATTCTCCTGTCGCTAACTCTTAGTGTAAATATTCTCCTGTCGCTAACTCGCACTGTGTAAATATTCTCCTGTCGCTAACTCTCACTGTGTGAATATTATCCTGTCTCTAACCCTCACTGTGTAAATATTCTCCTGTCGCTAACTCTCACTGTGTAAATATCCTCCTGTCTCTAACTCTCACTGTGTAAATATTCTCCTGTCTCTAACTCTCACTGTGTAAATATTCTCCTGTCTCTAACTTTCGCTGTGTAAATATTCTCCTGTCTCTAACTTTCGCTGTGTAAATATTCTCCTGTCTCTAACTTTCGCTGTGTAAATATTCTCCTGTCTCTAACTCTCGCTGTGTAAATATTCTCCTGTCGCTAACTCTCAGTGTAAATATTCTCCTGTCGCTAACTCTCAGTGTAAATATTCTCCTGTCGCTAACTCTCACTGTGTAAATATTCTTCCGTCTCTTACTCTCACTGTGTAAATATTATCCTGTCTCTCTCACTGTGTAAATATTCTCCTGTCGCTAACTCTCGCTGTGTAAATATTCTCCTGTCTCTCTTACTGTGTAAATATTCTCCTGTCGCTAACTCTCACTGTGTGAATATTCTTGTGGCTCTAACTCTCACTGTGTAAATATTCTCCTGTCTCTAACTCTCACTGTGTAAATATTCTCCTGTCTCTAACTCTCACTGTGTAAATATTTTCCTGTCTCTTACTCTCACTGTGTAAATATTCTCCTGTCTCTAACTTTCGCTGTGTAAGTATTCTCCTGTCTCTAACTTTCGCTGTGTAAATATTCTCCTGTCGCTAACTCTCAGTGTAAATATTTTCCTGTCGCTAACTCTCACTGTGTAAATATTCTCCTGTCTCTAACTTTCACTGTGTGAATATTCTCCTGTCTCTAACTCTCACTGTGTAAATATTCTCCTGTCTCTAACTCTCACTGTGTAAATATTCTCCTGTCTCTAACTCTCACTGTGTAAATATTCTCCTGTCTCTAACTCTCACTGTGTAAATATTCTCCTGTCTCTAACTCTCACTGTGTAAATATTCTCCTGTCTCTAACTCTCACTGTGTAAATATTCTCCTGTCACTAACTCTTAGTGTAAATATTCTCCTGTCACTAACTCTTAGTGTAAATATTCTCCTGTCGCTAACTCTTAGTGTAAATATTCTCCTGTCGCTAACTCTTAGTGTAAATATTCTCCGGTCGCTAACTCTTAGTGTAAATATTCTCCGGTCGCTAACTCTTAGTGTAAATATTCTCCTGTCGCTAACTCTTAGTGTAAATATTCTCCGTCGCTAACTCTTAGTGTAAATATTCTCCGTCGCTAACTCTTAGTGTAAATATTCTCCTGTCGCTAACTTTTAGTGTAAATATTCTCCTGTCGCTAACTCTTAGTGTAAATATTCTCCTGTCCCTAACTCTCACTGTGTGAATATTCTCCTGTCCCTAACTCGCACTGTGTAAATATTCTCCTGTCTCTCTTACTGTGTAAATATTCTCGTGTCTCTAACTCTCACTGTGTGGATATATTCTCCTGTCTCTAACTCTCACTGTGTAAATATTCTCCTGTCTCTAACTCTCACTGTGTAAATATTCTCCTGTCTCTAACTTTCGCTGTGTAAATATTCTCCTGTCTCTAACTTTCGCTGTGTAAATATTCTCCTGTCTCTAACTTTCGCTGTGTAAATATTCTCCTGTCTCTAACTTTCGCTGTGTAAATATTCTCCTGTCTCTAACTTTCGTTGTGTAAATATTCTCCTGTCTCTAACTTTCGCTGTGTAAATATTCTCCTGTCTCTAACTTTCGCTGTGTAAATATTCTCCTGTCTCTAACTTTCGCTGTGTAAATATTCTCCTGTCTCTAACTCTCGCTGTGTAAATATTCTCATGTCTCTAACTCTCGCTGTGTAAATATTCTTCTGTCTCTTACTCTAACTGTGTAAATATTCTTCTGTCTCTAACTCTCACTGTGTGAATATTCTCCTGTCTCTAACTCTCACTGTGTAAATATTCTCCTGTCTCTAACTCTCACTGTGTAAATATTCTCCTGTCGCTAACTCTTAGTGTAAATATTCTCCTGTCGCTAACTCGCACTATGTAAATATTCTCCTGTCTCTCTTACTGTGTAAATATTCTCCTGTCGCTAACTCTCACTGTGTGAATATTATCCTGTCTCTAACTCTCACTGTGTAAATATTCTTCTGTCTCTTACTCTCACTGTGTAAATATTCTTCTGTCTCTTACTCTCACTGTGTAAATATTCTTCTGTCTCTAACTCTCACTGTGTGAATATTCTTCTGTCTCTAGCTCTCACTGTGTAAATATTCTCCTGTCTCTAACTCTCACTGTGTAAATATTCTCCTGTCTCTAACTCTCACTGTGTAAATATTCTCCTGTCGCTAACTCTTAGTGTAAATATTCTCCTGTCGCTAACTCGCACTGTGTAAATATTCTCCTGTCGCTAACTCTCACTGTGTGAATATTATCCTGTCTCTAACTCTCACTGTGTAAATATTCTCCTGTCGCTAACTCTTAGTGTAAATATTTTCCTGTCGCTAACTCTTAGTGTAAATATTCTTCTGTCTCTAACTCTCACTGTAAATATTCTCCTGTCTCTAACTCTCACTGTGTAAATATTCTCCTGTCTCTAACTCTCGCTGTGTAAATATTCTCCTGTCTCTAACTCTCTGTGTAAATATTCTCCTGTCGCTATCTCTCAGTGTAAATATTCTCCTGTCGCTAACTCTCACTGTGTAAATATTCTCCTGTCTCTAACTCTCACTGTGTGAATATTCTCCTGTCGCTAACTCTCACTGTGTGAATATTCTCCTGTCCCTAAATCGCACTGTATAAATATTCTCCTGTCTCTCTTACTGTGTAAATATTATCCTGTCTCTAACTTTTCACTGTGTAAATATTATCCTGTCGCTAACTCTTAGTGTAAATATTCTCCTGTCGCTAACTCTTAGTGTAAATATTCTCCTGTCGCTAACTCTTAGTGTAAATATTCTCCTGTCGCTAACTCTTAGTGTAAATATTCTCCTGTCCCTAACTCTCACTGTGTGAATATTCTCCTGTCTCTAACTCTCACTGTGTAAATATTATCCTGTCTCTAACTCTCACTGTGTAAATATTCTTTTGTTGCTAACTCTCACTGTGTAAATATTCTCCTGTCTCTCTTACTGTGTAAATATTCTCGTGTCTCTAACTCTCACTGTGTGGATATATTCTCCTGTCTCTAACTCTCACTGTGTAAATATTCTCCTGTCTCTAACTCTCACTGTGTAAATATTCTCCTGTCTCTAACTCTCACTGTGTAAATATTCTCCTGTCTCTAACTTTCGCTGTGTAAATATTCTCCTGTCTCTATCTTTCGCTGTGTAAATATTCTCCTGTCTCTAACTTTCGCTGTGTAAATATTCTCCTGTCTCTAACTTTGCTGTGTGAATATTCTCCTGTCTCTAACTCTCACTGTGTAAATATTCTCCTGTCTCTAACTCTCACTGTGTAAATATTCTCCTGTCTCTAACTCTCACTGTGTAAATATTCTCCTGTCTCTAACTCTCACTGTGTAAATATTCTCCTGTCGCTAACTCTTAGTGTAAATATTCTCCTGTCGCTAACTCGCACTGTGTAAATATTCTCCTGTCGCTAACTCGCACTGTGTAAATATTCTCCTGTCTCTTACTGTGTAAATATTCTCCTGTCGCTAACTCTCACTGTGTGAATATTATCCTGTCTCTAACTCTTAGTGTAAATATTCTCCTGTCGCTAACTCTTAGTGTAAATATTCTTCTGTCTCTAACTCTCACTGTGTAAATATTCTCCTGTCTCTAACTCTCGCTGTGTAAATATTCTCCTGTCTTTAACTCTCGATGTGTAAATATTCTCCTGTCGCTAACTCTCACTGTGTGAATATTCTCCTGTCGCTAACTCTCACTGTGTGAATATTCTCCTGTCTCTAACTCTCACTGTGTGAATATTCTCCTGTTCTAACTCTCACTGTGTGAATATTCTCCTGTCTCTAACTCTCACTGTGTGAATATTCTCCTGTCTCTAACTCCTCACTGTGTGAATATTCTCCTGTCTCTAACTCTCACTGTGTGAATATTCTCCTGTCTCCAACTCACTGTGTGAATATTCTCCTGTCTCTAACTCTCACTGTGTGAATATTCTCCTGTCTCTAACTCTCACTGTGTGAATATTCTCCTGTCTCTAACTCTCACTGTGTGAATATTCTCCTGTCTCTAACTCTCACTGTGTGAATATTCTCCTGTCTCTAACTCTCACTGTGTGAATATTCTCCTGTCTCTAACTCTCACTGTGTGAATATTCTCCTGTCTCTAACTCTCACTGTGTGAATATTCTCCTGTCTCTAACTCTCACTGTGTGAATATTCTCCTGTCTCTAACTCTCACTGTGTGAATATTCTCCTGTCTCTAACTCTCACTGTGTGAATATTCTCCTGTCTCTAACTCTCACTGTGTGAATATTCTCCTGTCTCTAACTCTCACTGTGTAAATATTCTCCTGTCGCTAACTCTCACTGTAAATATTCTCCTGTCGCTAACTCTCAGTGTAAATATTCTCCTGTCGCTAACTCTCACTGTAAATATTCTCCTGTCGCTAACTCTCACTGTAAATATTCTCCTGTCGCTAACTCTCAGTGTAAATATTCTCCTGTCGCTAACTCTCAGTGTAAATATTCTCCTGTCGCTAACTCTCAGTGTAAATATTCTCCTGTCGCTAACTCTTAGTGTAAATATTCTCCTGTCGCTAACTCTTAGTGTAAATATTCTCCTGTCGCTAACTCTTCGTGTAAATATTCTCCTGTCGCTAACTCTCACTGTGTGAATATTCTCCTGTCCCTAAATCGCACTGTATAAATATTCTCCTGTCTCTCTTACTGTGTAAATATTATCCTGTCTCTAACTTTTCACTGTGTAAATATTATCCTGTCTCTAACTTTTCACTGTGTAAATATTATCCTGTCTCTAACTTTTCACTGTGTAAATATTCTCTTGTCTCTAACTTTTCACTGTGCTCTTCAGGAGATTCCACCAAGTTTTTTGGAAACTCCTACGTTGCTTTCGGTTCAAGACCTGGAAAATGAACTTGTTTTCGAAGATGGTTACCAGTGGTTCTATGAAGGACGTAACGGCTGGTGGCAGTTCGATTCGAGGACCAGCGTAGACCTAGAAACTGCTTTTAAGGGAGGAGAAACCAGGTAATTTGGCTTCTATTTAAACACTGAAGTACTGTTGTTTCAATGAAGTATGTTCTAGTGTAACTAATCACTTGTAATGTTTTTCATTGCTTTGTGGTGTTAAAAAGTGTTAAATTTACTATTCTTATCACTTGTATATTTCCATTTGAATAGCTACATTTAAAACTTGTGTTGTTAGAGTTTCTATTCCATGCCCTTGTTGTTTGTTCTAGTATCATACAAAAATGGAGCACTTGCTTATATGATACGGGAAAAACTTTATTACACAATGTGCAACCCCCAACTTCGTAAAATTTTTTTTTGTGTACACGTAGATTTGCAATATAAGGGTCGCGATCTTCCTGTAATGAGCACTTTATTTATCTCCATTATCATAGTTCAGATATAACATCCTGAATATGTCACATGTGCATCTAATGCACTGGTGCCATCTATATAAATATAATTGTACTGTCTGGTGTATGCCTATGTAAATACTTCACAGAGTGTGGATGGATCTTCACCAAATTTGGCATGAAGGTTTGTTGGGTCCATAAGAAGATATGTTCAAATATGCAGTTTCACATTTTGTGTTTTGCTATGTGTGTTTTGGTTTTTTTATAAGTTATATATAAAGGAAACAACTTTTCATGTTTAGTAATAAAGTAAACTAGCGATAATGAATATTAGCTAATATGTTGCATGTGTCTTCCCAAAGAGACAAAATAGGATATAAAGTTATTTTACCTAGTAGGAGAGCTACTGATTAATTAACATACCAGAGGATTTTACACACAAATAACAAAGTCTTCTGTCTCTTTATTACCTTGGAAACATAAGTGTTTGCATCCAGTGTGCGATACTAAGTACTCCATACTTGTGTTACATCTGAAACCCTCGACTTCACTTCTCCTCTTATCTTATGCAGGTGTGAAGTTCTGATCGCTGGTTTCTTGTACATTGTGGACTTTGAACACATGATTCAGATGAGACACAGCGATCCCTCTCGTCGAAGACGGATTAAACGAGACTTTTCTACGATCCCTAAGAAAGGAATAGCAGGGATCCGTCTTCCTGTCGAACGTACAGATGAGGAGGTTGCCGAAACCTCTGTCACGGTCGAAAATGCATCAGACTTTCATATCAGTTGGGCAGAAGTGGCAGCAGAAGTTTCGGCCGTAGCTCTTGTTCGTAGCCAACAGAGGCAAGCGGACAGACGACCTAAGAACACTTCTATACCAACGACGCCAACAAACACTCCACAGACGCCAGGACTCAGTCCTGGTAATCAGAGCAGTGAAAATAGCGTCCCTTCTTCACCTGGTCGATCTGACCAAGATGGTAACCTTGAGCACTCCTTGGCTGAAGCCATACATAACCTTAGGGTCAACACCACAACCAGTGCCGGTCAAAATCAGCCAACGGTGATAGTGACTTCCCAGAGAAATCCAAGACCGGCTGTTGTCAGACCTCACAGAACACTTAGTGAGGGAACTTTAACAGAAAACTTGACTGAAGGAGAAACACTTTGACATTATTTATATCATGAATAAATAATTAACCCTAAATCTCATTACGTATAGCCTTGTATCAGATATGAAATAGTATTTCTTTCTGTCGTTTTTGGTTTTAAAGGGAGATAAACTGCTTGATAAACAACATGTAGATTTCCAGTATGTATATTTAAAGGGTACAAGTGATAGGATTCTTATCTTCACAATTATCTGTTCTGTTCATTACAGCTTTATGTAAATCAAAAGTTCTTTGTTTGAGGTTTTTGTAGACAGCTGAAAAGAATATAAACATTCGGTTTCACATGATGACCAACCAACCAACCAGTGAAACCCAGTGAAGTAAGTGAAACCCCTTATTTTATCACTTACAAGTGAAGAGATGAGCACGCTTCATTGTTTTGGTTACATTTTTTCTGTTCTGGTGAACATGTCTTGATACTTACTTGTAAGAATTTCATAATTCCGTCTGTGATAACACATTATATTCTGGTGTTTGAATGTTTCTGTTTTTGTAGGATTGTTTACTTCCTCCTTTCTTAGCTTCTTTCTGTCTAGTATTTTTCTTGTGTGGTACTGTTGATTTGTAGACAACAGTTGAGATGTACCGTAGCTGATCTCTGGTGACATCTTATACATATGAACTGGTGTTTGATTTCTGTAATACTGTAGGGATTTTGACTTCTATTAAATATCACAGACCTTGACCTGTACAATAATTTCTGAACCTTGACTGAATATTCCCTTTGTGATTTTGATTTTAATATTCTGTGGACTTTTAGTTGTATAATATCATAATGGTCCATGACCTGTTACAATACTTTACAGACCTTGACCTGATATGATACCTTACAAAACCTTGACTTGATACAATGCTGTTCAAGTTTAAGCCTGTACAGTGTTTTACAAATATTCAATATTTACAAGAACTTGGGTGTCAGTTAGTAACTTCTATGAATAAGGGTGTTGACCACCATCACCCGTTATGCTGGATTTAGTTTTATCTTGATATCATATAACGATGGTTACTGATCCTGATGTCAACTTCTGTACCTTTTTAAACTCTCACTAATGTAAGCTAAACATTGATAAAAGGTCTTATAATTCTAGTATTGACTTTGTATAGGTTTTTAATCTTATCAGAAATGAAAAGGATGTTTCACCCTTTAGCCCCCACCTACGAAGGCTTACAATGTTAAGAACTGGGCTTCAATACTTGTGGTGGGCACAGCACAGATATCCCCTTGTGTAGGTTTGTGTTTATAATATACAAGATTGTTGGTTCCACACCATTTTGTAGAGTACCAAACACTGTTTTGGACTTCCAGTAAACAGTCTGGTATACAGCTATATTACACTTCAGTTGTTCTACCATCCAGTAAATGGTCTGGTAAACAGCTATATTACACTTCAGTTGTTCTACCATCCAGTAAACGGTCTGGTAAACAGCTATATTACACTTCAGTTGTTCTACCATCCAGTAAACAGTCTGGTAAACAGCTGTATTACACTTCAGTTGTTCTACCATGGTAAGTTTTGTAGTGCATAAAATGTTTATATGCTGTAAACTCAGAAAATACGTCATTATTAAAACTTGTTACCAACCTGTGATGTCACAGCAAGACTGTGGAAACACGAGTTATAGATGGGTGTGAAGTTAAAATTATCTTCACTAGAATTCTTATTAAACACTGAGGTGTCTCTATGAAATTTAAGATAAGTATCTATAGCATAACGTTTGGAGACAACATGGGACATGGTGCACACACACCCAACTAAATTAACTCAAACCCAGGTTTAATCGTTCGTATATTTATCAAGGTTTTTATTAACCCTAATTAAATTTATCTGTCTCTACAACATCTGAAGATAAAGGAAGTTCGATAGATGGTGAAGTTAGAACTGACTTGTACTGCTATTCAACACGTTTAAGAAAACATGTATAACACACGAATTCATGTTAGTGTCTTAAAATTTGAGAAGTCTGGTGATATAGTGATACGAGTATCAACTTTGGCCTTAGGAACATCAGAAGTTTTAACAGGTTACACAGTTTGTAGTTCGTTCAGATTTCTTACGTGTCTTGTTTGATATATTCGTGACTCGTAAGAATCAGCCGTTACATACGAATGGTGTTATAATTTTCACATCTGGTTTAAATATATTGACGATAAAATATGATTCGTGGGAAAGTTGAATTAGTTAAAACGTATTTTGATATGTTTATGATGAACAAACATGTAAATGTTATACATGAAAAGTTTGTCTGTCTGTTGCACCTTTTGTATCGTGTTGTTTTTGAGTAATGTATCTATCAATATTACTTCATCAGTGAAATAAAAATTGTAATAAAGTTGATGTGTAAACGTGTGTAACTAATGGAATATTCACATTGAGTTTTTTTGTTTTTTTATAATCATCGTATCTTAAGGACATTACAGTCCACTTACCTCCGTCCGTGTGTTTCCGCAGGTATTTTTCGGAGGCACTGACCGACGTGACACAGTGTCAAACCTTATCTTTGTGGCACGTAATGTAACAAGGGCGTGCCCATCTGTGTGTGTCTCTATCTATGTGACCGAAATAATAAGTACAATGGTGCCATCTGTTGTGCTGAAATACAAGATCTAAATTCCTGAAGGAATGATTGAGATTTCTAATGTGTGGCGACATCTACCGAATATTACCACAAATACAGTTACACAAAACAATTTTACACTTTGGATGTCTAAGATTCAGACAATAAAAAAATAAGTATGATATACACAACAATCATGATTCTATATTATAACACCAGAATTGTACGTATATCTTCATTGGTGATTCTGTTAGTAAATATAATGATGACAATTTGCTGTAACAACCACAGGGAAACGAACCCCGAATTGTAGTGTTGTAAGTCTGCAGACGCAACCACTGTCTCAGCGTGGTACAACGTAACATTCTGACAGACGAATCGGGTGGCTCGCGTGTTGTCATTTTGGAAACTGATAACGGACCTTGCCGTAGCTGAACATTGTCAACATAGATGCAGTCTTTATTGTTGGCATACCACAGCTATCCCATTGTACAGTTTTGTGATTAAACAACTGGTTTGTCATAGATGTAATAATGTTTTTACTTTCATCGGTCGCCACAGGCTGCTGGTCAAGTTAATTATTTTGTCATGAAATTGTCTTTGATAATAACATTGACAACTGTAATTAAATAATTTGCCATAAAACTTTAGCGTTAGGTCCATTATGTTTTTTTAAATATTACATTTTTATATACGATATTTGTTAATTACAAAAATCTGTAATAATAATAACAGGATTATGTTTTGGGACACGGCATGGCCGGGTGGCAAAAGCACTCAACTAGTAATCCAAGGGGCGTGGGTTCAAGTCCCCGTCCTACCAAACATGCTCGCCCTTTCTGCCGTAGGGACGTTATAAATGGCGGTCAATCCCACCATTCGTTGGTAAAAGACTAGCCCTAGTTGAAAGATGAAATGGGGCTAAGACAAGTTTACTATAATAGTACTACAATTAGTTATAACTGTCAGTTGTAGAAAACTCTCACACAATATTGAAAATCGTGTTTTGATTACAAAATGGGATTTTCTAGCTTTTCAAAACTTTGTTTCTCACAAGTTGTTTGAGACGTTAACCAACAAAACTACCCCTCAGCTATAATTATGGGTCTTTTACTAAAGATATGTCTATAATATACTTATTGTGGTTTTTTTACTGAAGATATGTCTATAATATTCTTATTGTGTTTTTTCTACTAAAGATATTTATATTTGGTTATTGTGGTTTTTGTCTACAAATGATATCTATACTTATTGTGGTCTTTCTACTAAAGATATCTCTATATGTTAATTGCGTTTTTCGCTACAAAACCTGTCTGTAATTCTTTATTGTGGTTTTTCAAATAAAGATATATATTCTTATTGTGTGTTTCTTTTAAACCTATCTGTAATTCTTTATTGTGGTTTTTCAAATAAAGATATATATTCTTATTGTGTGTTTCTTTTAAACCTATCTGTAATTCTTTATTGTGGTTTTTCAAATAAAGATGTATATTCTTATTGTGTGTTTCTTTTAAACCTATCTGTAATTCTTTATTGTGGTTTTTCAAATAAAGATATATATTCTTATTGTGTGTTTCTTCTAAACCTATCTCTATATGCTTATTATGGTTTTTTCTACTAAAAATATCTATATGGTTAATGTGGTTTTTCTACTAAAGATATCTATATGGTTAATGTGGTTTTTCTACTAAAGATAACTCTATATGGGTATTGTAGTTTTTTCTACTAAAGATATCTATATGGGTATTGCAGTTTTTTTCTACTAAAGATATCTCTATATGGGTATTGTAGTTTTTTTCTACTAAAGATATCTCTATATGGGTATTGTAGTTTTTTCTACTAAATATATCTCTATATGGGTATTGTAGTTTTCTCTAGTAAAGATATCTCTATATGGGTATTGTAGTTTTTTTCTACTAAAGATATCTCTATATGGGAATTGTAGTTTTTTCTACTAAAGATATCTCTATATGGGTATTGTAGTTTTTTCTACTAAATATATCTCTATATGGGTATTGTAGTTTTCTCTAGTAAAGATATCTCTATATGGGTATTGTAGTTTTTTCTACTAAATATATCTCTATATGGGTATTGTAGTTTTCTCTAGTAAAGATATCTCTATATGGGTATTGTAGTTTTTTCTACTAAATATATCTCTATATGGGTATTGTAGTTTTCTCTAGTAAAGATATCTCTATATGGGTATTGTAGTTTTTTCTACTAAATATATCTCTATATGGGTATTGTAGTTTTTTCTACTAAATATATCTCTATATGGGTATTGTAGTTTTCTCTAGTAAAGATATCTCTTTAATATGTTTTCTATGACAAGCTGAAAAATCAAATAGTTTTTCATTTAATATTGTTTTTAATATTAGTTCTGTAGGTGTTTGTGCAGACGAACTTAATTCTGAAGAACTGGATTTATGACATAAACATATGTTTGTTTGTTTGTTTTATGGAATTTCGCACAAAGCTACTCGAGGGCTATCCGTGCTAGCCGCCCCTAATTTAGCAGTGTAAGACTAGAGGGAAGGCAGCTAGTCATCACCACCCACCGCCAACTCTTGGGCTACTCTTTTACCAACGAATAGTGGGATTGACCATCGCATTATAACACCCCCACGGCTGGGAGGGCAAGCATGTTTGGCGCGACCGGGATGCGAACCCGCGATTCTCAGATTACGAGTCGCACGCCTTAACACGCTTGGCCATGCCGGGCCATAAAAACATACGTTAGTTTGTAGTTGTATCAATAAAAGTTGGTTTGTATCTATATAAACAGAAGGTAGTTTGTAGTTTTATAAACTGAAAACTTTGAAGTTGTATAAACAGGGGTTGGTTTGTAGCTATATAAGCAAAATGTAATTTGCAGCTATATATATATATATAAAACTTGATTTACAGTACTATAGACCTAAGTTTTTCTGGTATATAATAACCATCAGCACACAGATGAAAGTTTTTGGTTGAAGTACATCAGCAATAGTGATTGGATAGTTTCGACCACCAATGAGGATGAGCGTATAGTTTAGTCTCCCTCTGGCGTCAGTATCTTTATACTAGCACGTGAAATTCTAAGTTGCAATATAAAAATATTCAGTGTGACAGTTCCGGAAACGAGTTACCATACATCGTGTTATTAATAAATTTAAAGTGGTATATATGGAACGCAATGTGTGGCAGTACAGTATCAAACGTAACCAAGTTACCATACATCGTGTTATTAATAAATTTAAAGCTGTATATATGGAACGCAATGTGTGGCAGTACAGTATCAAACGTAACCAAGTTACCATACATCGTGTTATTAATAAATTTAAAGTGGTATATATGGAACGCAATGTGTGGCAGTACAGTATCAAACGTAACCAAGTTACCATACATCGTGTTATTAATAAATTTAAAGTGGTATATATGGAACGCAATTTTTGGCAGTACATTAAACGTAACCAAGTTACCACACATCGTGTTATTAATAAATTTAAAGTGGTATATATGGAACGCAATGTGTGGCAGTACAGTATCAAACGTAACCAAGTTACCATACATCGTGTTATTAATAAATTTAAAGTGGTATATATGGAACGCAATGTGTGGCAGTACAGTATCAAACGTAACCAAGTTACCATACATCGTGTTATTAATAAATTTAAAGTTGTATATATGGAACGCAATGTGTGGCAGTACAGTATCAAACGTAACCAAGTTACCATACATCGTGTTATTAATAAATTTAAAGTGGTATATATGGAACGCAATGTGTGGCAGTACAGTATCAAACGTAACCAAGTTACCATACATCGTGTTATTAATAAATTTAAAGTGGTATATATGGAACGCAATTTTTGGCAGTACATTAAACGTAACCAAGTTACCACACATCGTGTTATTAATAAATTTAAAGTGGTATATATGGAACGCAATGTGTGGCAGTACAGTATCAAACGTAACCAAGTTACCATACATCGTGTTATTAATAAATTTAAAGTTGTATATATGGAACGCAATGTGTGGCAGTACAGTATCAAACGTAACCAAGTTACCATACATCGTGTTATTAATAAATTTAAAGTGGTATATATGGAACGCAATGTTTGGCAGTACATTAAACGTAACCAAGTTACCATACATCGTGTTATTAATAAATTTAAAGTGGTATATATGGAACGCAATGTGTGGCAGTACAGTATCAAACGTAACCAAGTTACCATACATCGTGTTATTAATAAATTTAAAGTGGTATATATGGAACGCAATGTGTGGCAGTACAGTATCAAACGTAACCAAGTTACCATACATCGTGTTATTAATAAATTTAAAGTTGTATATATGGAACGCAATGTGTGGCAGTACAGTATCAAACGTAACCAAGTTACCATACATCGTGTTATTAATAAATTTAAAGTGGTATATATGGAACGCAATGTTTGGCAGTACATTAAACGTAACCAAGTTACCATACATCGTGTTATTAATAAATTTAAAGTGGTATATATGGAACGCAATGTTTGACAGTACAGTATCAAACGTAACCAAGTTACCACACATCGTGTTATTAATAAATTTAAAGTGGTATATATGGAACGCAATGTTTGGCAGTACATTAAACGTAACCAAGTTACCATACATCGTGTTATTAATAAATTTAAAGTGGTATATATGGAACGCAATGTTTGACAGTACAGTATCAAACGTAACCAAGTTACCATACATCGTGTTATTAATAAATTTAAAGTGGTATATATGGAACGCAATGTTTGACAGTACAGTATCAAACGTAACCAAGTTACCATACATCGTGTTATTAATAAATTTAAAGTGGTATATATGGAACGCAATGTTTGGCAGTACATTAAACGTAACCAAGTTACCATACATCGTGTTATTAATAAATTTAAAGTGGTATATATGGAACGCAATGTTTGGCAGTACATTAAACGTAACCAAGTTACCATACATCGTGTTATTAATAAATTTAAAGTTGTATATATGGAACGCAATGTTTGGCAGTACATTAAACGTAACCAAGTTACCATACATCGTGTTATTAATAAATTTAAAGTGGTATATATGGAACGCAATGTTTGACAGTACAGTATCAAACGTAACCAAGTTACCACACATCGTGTTATTAATACATTTAAAGTGGTATATATGGAACGCAATGTGTGGCAGTACAGTATCAAACGTAACCAAGTTACCATACATCGTGTTATTAATAAATTTAAAGTGGTATATATGGAACGCAATGTTTGGCAGTACATTAAACGTAACCAAGTTACCATACATCGTGTTATTAATAAATTTAAAGTGGTATATATGGAACGCAATGTTTGGCAGTACATTAAACGTAACCAAGTTACCATACATCGTGTTATTAATAAATTTAAAGTGGTATATATGGAACGCAATGTGTGGCAGTACAGTATCAAACGTAACCAAGTTACCATACATCGTGTTATTAATAAATTTAAAGTGGTATATATGGAACGCAATGTTTGGCAGTACATTAAACGTAACCAAGTTACCATACATCGTGTTATTAATAAATTTAAAGTGGTATATATGGAACGCAATGTGTGGCAGTACAGTATCAAACGTAACAAAGTTACCATACATCGTGTTATTAATAAATTTAAAGTGGTATATATGGAACGCAATGTTTGGCAGTACATTAAACGTAACCAAGTTACCATACATCGTGTTATTAATAAATTTAAAGTGGTATATATGGAACGCAATGTGTGGCAGTACAGTATCAAACGTAACCAAGTTACCATACATCGTGTTATTAATAAATTTAAAGTGGTATATATGGAACGCAATGTGTGGCAGTACAGTATCAAACGTAACCAAGTTACCATACATCGTGTTATTAATAAATTTAAAGTGGTATATATGGAACGCAATGTTTGGCAGTACATTAAACGTAACCAAGTTACCATACATCGTGTTATTAATAAATTTAAAGTTGTATATATGGAACGCAATGTTTGGCAGTACAGTATCAAACGTAACCAAGTTACCATACATCGTGTTATTAATAAATTTAAAGTGGTATATATGGAACGCAATGTTTGGCAGTACATTAAACGTAACCAAGTTACCATACATCGTGTTATTAATAAATTTAAAGTGGTATATATGGAACGCAATGTTTGGCAGTACATTAAACGTAACCAAGTTACCATACATCGTGTTATTAATAAATTTAAAGTTGTATATATGGAACGCAATTTTTGGCAGTACATTAAACGTAACCAAGTTACCATACATCGTGTTATTAATAAATTTAAAGTTGTATATATGGAACGCAATGTTTGGCAGTACAGTATCAAACGTAACCAAGTTACCATACATCGTGTTATTAATAAATTTAAAGTGGTATATATGGAACGCAATGTTTGGCAGTACATTAAACGTAACCAAGTTACCATACATCGTGTTATTAATAAATTTAAAGTGGTATATATGGAACGCAATGTGTGGCAGTACAGTATCAAACGTAACCAAGTTACCATACATCGTGTTATTAATAAATTTAAAGTGGTATATATGGAACGCAATGTTTGGCAGTACATTAAACGTAACCAAGTTACCATACATCGTGTTATTAATAAATTTAAAGTTGAATATATGGAACGCAATTTCTGGCAGTACATTAAACGTAACCAAGTTACCATACATCGTGTTATTAATAAATTTAAAGTTGTATATATGGAACGCAATGTTTGGCAGTACAGTATCAAACGTAACCAAGTTACCATACATCGTGTTATTAATAAATTTAAAGTGGTATATATGGAACGCAATGTTTGGCAGTACATTAAACGTAACCAAGTTACCATACATCGTGTTATTAATAAATTTAAAGTGGTATATATGGAACGCAATGTTTGGCAGTACATTAAACGTAACCAAGTTACCATACATCGTGTTATTAATAAATTTAAAGTGGTATATATGGAACGCAATGTTTGGCAGTACATTAAACGTAACCAAGTTACCATACATCGTGTTATTAATAAATTTAAAGTGGTATATATGGAACGCAATGTTTGGCAGTACATTAAACGTAACCAAGTTACCATACATCGTGTTATTAATAAATTTAAAGTGGTATATATGGAACGCAATGTTTGGCAGTACATTAAACGTAACCAAGTTACCATACATCGTGTTATTAATAAATTTAAAGTTGTATATATGGAACGCAATTTTTGGCAGTACATTAAACGTAACCAAGTTACCATACATCGTGTTATTAATAAATTTAAAGTTGTATATATTGAACGCAATGTTTGGCAGTACAGTATCAAACGTGACCAAGTTACCATACATCGTGTTATTAATAAATTTAAAGTGGTATATATGGAACGCAATGTTTGGCAGTACATTAAACGTAACCAAGTTACCATACATCGTGTTATTAATAAATTTAAAGTTGTATATATGGAACGCAATTTTTGGCAGTACATTAAACGTAACCAAGTTACCATACATCGTGTTATTAATAAATTTAAAGTTGTATATATGGAACGCAATGTTTGGCAGTACAGTATCAAACGTAACCAAGTTACCATACATCGTGTTATTAATAAATTTAAAGTGGTATATATGGAACGCAATGTGTGGCAGTACAGTATCAAACGTAACCAAGTTACCATACATCGTGTTATTAATAAATTTAAAGTGGTATATATGGAACGCAATGTGTGGCAGTACAGTATCAAACGTAACCAAGTTACCATACATCGTGTTATTAATAAATTTAAAGTGGTATATATGGAACGCAATGTGTGGCAGTACAGTATCAAACGTAACCAAGTTACCATACATCGTGTTATTAATAAATTTAAAGTGGTATATATGGAACGCAATGTTTGGCAGTACATTAAACGTAACCAAGTTACCATACATCGTGTTATTAATAAATTTAAAGTGGTATATATGGAACGCAATGTGTGGCAGTACAGTATCAAACGTAACCAAGTTACCATACATCGTGTTATTAATAAATTTAAAGTGGTATATATGGAACGCAATGTTTGGCAGTACATTAAACGTAACCAAGTTACCATACATCGTGTTATTAATAAATTTAAAGTGGTATATATGGAACGCAATGTGTGGCAGTACAGTATCAAACGTAACCAAGTTACCATACATCGTGTTATTAATAAATTTAAAGTGGTATATATGGAACGCAATGTGTGGCAGTACAGTATCAAACGTAACCAAGTTACCATACATCGTGTTATTAATAAATTTAAAGTGGTATATATGGAACGCAATGTGTGGCAGTACAGTATCAAACGTAACCAAGTTACCATACATCGTGTTATTAATAAATTTAAAGTGGTATATATGGAACGCAATGTGTGGCAGTACAGTATCAAACGTAACCAAGTTACCATACATCGTGTTATTAATAAATTTAAAGTGGTATATATGAAACGCAATGTGTGGCAGTACAGTATCAAACCTAACCAAGTTACCATACATCGTGTTATTAATAAATTTAAAGTTGTATATATGGAACGCAATGTGTGGCAGTACATTAAACGTAACCAAGTTACCACACATCGTGTTATTAATAAATTTAAAGTGGTATATATGGAACGCAATGTGTGGCAGTACATTAAACGTAACCAAGTTACCATACATCGTGTTATTAATTTTGTCATTAGACCTGTCGGTGAAACAAAGAAACACTCACGTAAGTAGAACAGTTCTGTTTGTTTCTCCGTTACTTGGATGCCCTGAAGGAAAAATAGTGGTTGACTTCTATCTAACTTAGGACAAATGATCAGAGAGGGTCGTTCCCAGAAACTGATTCTAATCACCTAGTCCTAAGGAATGTTGAACTGAAGGGGACAATAAAAGCCTTCGAACGAGTCTACATAGTAAAAGAAATGGCCACGTAAGCAACTTGTGTGTTACTCAAAATAGGAGAAAGAAATAAAAAAGCTAAAGAGAGTTAATTTGAGGACTTAAGTTCAAAGAACTGCCTTTTTAAACCGACTCTGTGTTAGGGGGCGAAGTGGTAATTCTCCAAATTACGACACTAGATGTCACTATGTTGAAATGTCTTAAAATACACAGCATAGATTTGAAATAGTTAAGACAATAATTAAAGTCAACGATAGTGTTTATAAACGTCAAAGAAAAGCAAGTTGAAACATAACTGTTTGTTGACGTGTTTTAAAATAAATTGTTTTCAAATACAGTTTTCAACATATTTAAAAGGTAGGAAACAATATTTTAAAGACTGTTTAGAACGTTTTATGAACAATTTCTCGAAACAGAAGTCGTTTTTTTGAAAGGTTTTCGTGAAAAGTTTCGTTACTAAAGTATATTTTAAGAAGTACCACCTTAGACATCATGTCTTTATTTTAATTTGAAAGAAGACATGTATGGCTGGTGTTAGAGTATCTCGAAACTAATCTTTAACTACAGTATATTCAAAGGAAAATTCTTCTAAAATAAAATTTGGAAAAATAGTACATTCAAATAGGTACAGTGCATTATTATTATTAGGCCTACTATATTTTAAACACTGTATTCTTTATGTAGTATTTTAGGGATTTTCAACAATGGGAAGTTGGTATAAAGTATTCGTATTTCATCGATACTATATTTGTCATGTCTATTTGCCGACCAAACCTATCGCTCGGTCCGAAACTGGGACACAGCTACCACGGTAATAGTTTGAACACAAGTGATGTAAACCGTTTGACATGACGAATTGTTGTATTTTCAAATGCTAAAGAAAGAAGCTTTAGTTTGCGGAAACTCAAAATATCCTATGTAAGCTATTTTGAAATGATATTTTACCAAAATAATACCTAAAAATAACAAACCTGAAGATGGGTTTCTTGAAACTAGAAATTTGAATGATGCTTAGTCGGAAGAACTGAAATCTAGCTTTGTAAATGCCAGCATGACAAAGTACGAAACGTTTCTGGTAATAATATATTTAACATCTTTTGAGTTTCTTACAACTAGTAAAGACGAAACTTACTTAATGTCTTTCATTTCCAAGCAGTTACTCATGACGAACTGGCTCATTGTGTCTGTTCAGATGTTGCTACTAGGCTTACAATAAGAATAAACCAAGCTTAAGGTTACTAAATATTGGAATATTTACGCTGAGTTTATGTGGTATTTTAAACTTGAAGCACGACCTGTGAAGCTAGTTAGTTTTATGTGATCTGGAAATTCGTAGACTTTCTGTTACCTTTTTCCTTTACTATATGATTTAATGTCTGTTTATGTAAATAGTGGACCCTTTTGTGTCAGTTGATGTAGTGTTTATGTAAATAGTAGACGATTTTGTGTCAGTTGATGTAGGGTTTATGTAAATAGTAGACGATTTTGTGTCAGTTGATGTAGGGTTTATGTAAATAGTAGACCCTTTTGTATCAGTTGATGTAGGGTTTATGTAAATAGTAGACGATTTTGTATCAGTTGATGTAGTGTTTATGTAAATAGTAGACGATTTTGTATCAGTTGATGTAGTATTTGTGTAAATAGTAGATCCTTTTGTGTCAGTTGATGTAGTGTTTGTGTAATTAGTAATTAAATACTTCGAAGAACCTACAGTAAGTTAGCAACATATCGAATCAGGTGGGAATGAATAAAAGTTATTTTTACTGGCGAGATTAAAACATACGGGATGTTTTCTAGAACGGTTCTTAAGATAAGTGTAATAGTAAACTATAGTCCATACTGGGACATTTCTACGCGAACTGGAAGACTCGAAACACTGGCAAACCCTATGTTATCTGTAACAATATTTATTTTGATATTTAAATATGGCGACGTTTGTCGATAACCAACTACGTCTTGAGAACAAGTAATGATAGTTATTTACCCGAGTATAAACTTAACATTGCGTTAAGACAGAGCGAGCGTGGTGAGCTAGATCATAGAATAATTTTATATCGGGACTACCGAGTTCCACTAAGTTACTGCCAGACGATAAATTTAAATGTTACTTCCGTTCGTTCACCTGGTGGCGACGTAGAGAAAGCGGATTTCTATGTGTGGATAAAGGTCATGTAAAGGCAGCGCGGACGTGAAAGACGGCGTTAAACGTTCAGGATCTTTTTTTATGAAAAAATGTCCACAAGATATTGTTATTTTTAATTGTAAAAAGGTTTTTCTTCGTATGTTGTAATGATTTAATATTACAAAACACTTGAAACACACCAAGATACGTCACGTGAAATTATCACTTGAAATGAATTAAACAAAATACGAGTTGGTTAATGTCAAATCAAGTTGTGTAACGTATTAAGTCAGCAGAGCTGTCTTCCTCAATGTCTGTGTTATGAATGAATTAAAACTGCAGATGGGTTCTGTGTTTGGTTCTACTTAGACTCCTTACCTTAGAAAGATATTAACTGTTGGAAAGGGTTACTAAAATGGTCTGTTTGGACACAAAGGGTTATCTGTGCTCTGCCCACCACGGGTATCGAAGCCAGGTTTCTAGCGGTGCGAGTTCGCAGACATACAGCTGTGCCATTGTTGTGGGGTTACTAGAATGGTGCCTGGGATGGAGTGGTTACTGTATGGGGAGAGATTAAAACTGTTTTGTTTTGAATAAAGAGTTAGAGGAGATCTGATTGAAGTGTTTAAGATTGTAAAAGGAACTGATACTGTTGATGTGTCAATATTTGTTGTACTGAACTGTGAGAATTATAGAACTAGAGGACACACATATAGATATAGACAAAGTAGAAACTGTCTTCAGATAAGACAATTTTATTTTTAAACATGGTGGTTTGACAATGGAATGAGTTGCCTGTGGATGTTGAAAAGACAGTAAATTTGAGTGAATTTAAAATAAATATTGATAATTAAACGAATGATAAAGGCTGGCTCTGATTTTCTTTAAATTAATTAATTGATTCACTAGTTTTAGTTTATCTTCGAGGATTAGATCATTCAACAGGTCCCTTGTTGTCACTAAGCGCAGGTCCCTTGCTGTCCCTAAGCGCAGGTTTCTTGTCACTGATCCCTTGCTGTCCCTAAGCGCAGGTATCTTGTTGTCACTGATCCCTTGCTGTCCCTAAGCATCATGTTGTTATGTCCAAGTCTTATTTCGCTCCCCTCCCCCCCCCCATCGCTCAGACGTATCTGAACGTACAGATTACAAATAATTCGTTATATAGTTTTGCTCTTAACAACAAACAAAGATAATCGTCTAATTGGTGAACTGGTGTTCTGTTTGTATTTAAAACACACGGGAGAGTCCACGTGTTTCGTTTAAATAGAAAACAATACTATGATGATTGAAGGCTACTCCATATATCTTGTATAACTTACTGTCTGTCGGTGCTAAGTTTAACGATATATTTCAACTGTTTCTGTGTCTCCATCTTGTTAATCCTAAAGTTTAATATTACGTTTCATTTTTACACGTGTATGACCTGTGAGTGAACTCTGCTCCACACACCCTAGCCACCGCCTTACCCTGGAATCTTACCCTAGGGGCATTATAAAAAAGCTTGTATTGTCCTTATACAATATTTACTATCTTTATTCCTGTTGTCATAGCAACAGTTAACGACTCTAAACTCTTCGCTTATACTTCACTGTTTTATTACCAGAAAAGAAACGTTGCTAAGAAACCAACGGAGACAAGACAGAGATAGCTAATTCTCTGAAGCTCGTTACTTTATGTTCAAGACCACACACTTTTGTGGCGAGTCATTTTAACATGGAATGTGGCTAGTCGTTCTGTATGTTTTGGGGTGAGTCATTATAATGTGTTGTGGTGAGCTGTTTTATAAAAAGATGTGGTAGTCGTTTATAAATGTTGTGATAAGTCACTGTAACGTGTTGTGGTGAGTAACTATAATGTCTTGTGATGAATATTTTGTAGTTTGTTGTAAGGAGTCATGTTATAAACATTAGTGTTATAGCGAATTATTTCTTTACGAGTGTATCGTCAACTATTAGGCCAAAGTTTTTTCTTCTGTATATTTCAGATGTGATGCCGTGAATACGGAAAAGAATACGGATAAAAACTGATGAAGATTTTAACTTTCGAAAGTTTTCTAAATAACTTTGGTCATCAATTAATTTCGCTCCGGATGGTGTTTTAATGTTTGTTATGAATTTCTCGCAAAGCTCCACAAGGGCTATCTGCGCTAGCAGTTCCTAATTTAGCGGTGTAAGACAAGAGAGAAGGCAGCTAGTCATCACTACCGATCACTAACTCTTGGGGTACTCTTTCTACAAATGAATAGTGGGATTGGCCGTTATGTTATGACGATCCCACTGCTGAAAGGGCGAGCATGTTCGGTGTGACAAGGATTCGAACCCGCGACCCTAAGATTGCGAGTCTACTGTCCTAATCGCTCTGTACAATGAAGACTGTTTGAAGTAAGGTGTTCTATTTATGTAACACATAGCACCTAAATAAATACATATTTAAAAATGATTGTATGTTCCGTAATCAAATTTGTTGTTGAAAGTGGATTTATGGACACTTTAATAAATCCCATGAATTCGGATTCATTACATCTTTAATAATGGCTGACAAACCGGTTTATCTACATTTTAACAGTCACTAAAATTGGACTGAATTAAAATATTCAGTTAAACAACAGTTAACACATTTAGCAATTTGTTTATTTTTAACAAGTTAACACACGTTCCATTTGTTGAGGTTTAACTGCATTATAAATTCCATACTTTAGTTGTTATTGCGAGCGTTAACTGATACAGAGAACAAGTCGGTGACGAACCGGAAACGTTTCAAAACAGTATGTTAGCATCCGTTGTTATCAGAATAGGAGAGAGGTGAATTACAGCGTTGGATAAATGGAACACAAGTTATAAAAACCTTAACGTTTCTATTTAAAATGTAGTTCAAGACTTTCTGGGTAACCAGGAGATGAATCAAAAGACGAACAGAGCTAACATTAAGAACTGTACATTATTACAGGAACAACACATAACACTAAATTATGTACATTATTACAGGAACAACACATAACACTAAATTATGTACATTATTACAGGAACAACACATAACACTAAATTATGTACATTATTACAGGAACAACACATAACACTAAATTATGTACATTATTACAGGAACAACACATAACACTAAATTATGTACATTATTACAGGAACAACACATAACACTAAATTATGTACATTATTACAGGAACAACACATAACACTAAATTATGTACATTATTACAGGAACAACACAACACTAAATTATGTACATTATTACAGGAACAACACAACACTAAATTATGTATATTATTACAGGAACAACACATAACACTAAATTATGTATATTATTACAGGAACAACACATAACACTAAATTATGTATATTATTACATGAATAAGACAAGCTATATTTTGAAACTCAACACATAACACTAAATTATGTATATTATTACAGGAATAACACAAGCCATATTTTGAAACTCAACACATAACACTAAGTTATGTATATTATTACAGGAATAATTGTTTGTTTTGAATTTCGCGCAAAGCTACTTGAGGACTATCTGCGCTACAGGAGTAATATAAACTATATACATGTAAAAACGGCTCGTTTGGCTGTAGAATTTTTTTACGTAGAGGAGCGAACAACGTTTCGACTTCCTTCGGTCAGCGTCAGGTTCACAAACGAACCGTTATTACATGTATATTTTTCTCGACAAGTGGGTTTTCTCAACATCACTGAATATAAACTATATTTTGAAACTCAACACATAACACTAAATTATGTATATTATTAAATGAATAACACAAGCTATATTTTAGAGGAATGGGTTCAAATGATACACGTTTTATAAAACTTCACCCAAGTAATGACGACTTCTTCAGACGAACATACAGAATAATTGACGATGTTTATCGCTCTGTTTCTTCCACAGAACATTTTCGTCTGCGGCTCCAGTGAATTTTTTTCATACCGAGAAAGGATACTAGTATGTATATATATAAAAAACGAACGATGTCCTACTTTAGGCACATAATTAGATATGAGGGTAGGTTGGTTGTGATTGTGATGAATATAAATAAATTAAATAACTCAGTCTTTGTAACTTTGACATCCTTCCTAGTCCATACTTTAATATTAAAACGTTCTATATTACTATAGCTACCAGGATTACGTATCCACAATTCCAACGTGTCTTTGTAAAATTAGTTTTTTTTATTATATTTGTAAATCTAAGCACAAACGTAATAGTTAACGTGTCGAACTGGATATCAAAAGGCCCAAGGTTTGAGAAGGCAGCTCTGTACGTTTATTTCAAATATTGACGCTTTATGAAAGCGGCAGTTGCTTCCGCTAAGCGCAGATAGCCCTCCAGTAGATTTGCGCGAAATTCAAAACAAACAAACAATACTTCCGTGAAACAGTGAAGAGACAGGGCTGCCGACTTGTGGTTCTACCTCTGGTGAGTAGTTTTAAATTCGGGGTGCCCAAATTTAACCTTGACCCGGCTATTTAACCCATAAAGTACCACTGTTCTGGTCAGAAATACAAAGTCAAGGAGCCCGCGTCAAATTGATGTATAATTTGTTAGACTGATCTCTCCTAATCTGGAAAAAATATATGCACAATATAAACTAACAAATATTTTTTTTTACTAAGCGCTTTTCTTACCGCGGGTACCGAAACTCAGTTTTGAGCTCCCGACTTACCGATGAGTCACCAGGGAGTGTTACTGACCGAGTTAGGTTTAATAAGTTCTGACAGCTGCACTGAAAAAAACAAAAAACATACAGAAATAAAGAAAGTGAACAATCTCCATAGATTTAGTAAACCCCGAGTAGAAACTGATAGCTTATTTTAGTCACGAACAGTCGTCTGTGACACAAAGGTTGTACAAATTCTGACTCCGAAGTAGCTCATCCACGTGCGGTAATAAGTATTACCTTTATAATTATTTACCAACAGGCGGCGCTAGAAACAAGCTTCTCATATTAGGCGTAGAGTTGCATTTATTTTGAAACTGTTTTAAGTTACAGATGTGTACTTATCAAATAAAGACACCTAAACGCTAGTTAGTGGTGGTAATAAATACAATGTATTGAACAATCAAAGAACTTAAAAAAACTACGAACCAAAACTATTCACGAATTTTCAAAGTTTGTGTCTGTAACTAGAGACACGTTTCAGAGTTAATTCTATAGTATAGGTTGGCACCTGCGGAAGTTTAACACTAAACGTATCTGAATTAATTTCGACTCTAAACTCAGTGTCTTCCGTCTTTCGTTAGATGGCGGTACCATACGTCCAACACTTATTTAAATATTATGTCGTATTCAAATTACTGGTGTACAAAATTAGATTATTTTAACATTTCTGTCAGATGGTTGATAACCAATAACATTTCTCAACCAAATCTAGTCCTAAATGGTTGGATATTATTCAGACTAAAATCTTCCAAGGTTTGTGGTAACATATTTTTTTAAATAAAGTACTTATGTTTACCACAAGAAGTGGTAATTTAACAATATTAACCTACTAGCAGGTATCTAATTGGACCATGCCAAAACCTAAAATATTTTGTTTTTTTAATTTGAAAACATGAATACATCTCAGTTTATGCGTTTCATTTTGCTTCGAGTAAAACCATATTAGACTATCTACTGTGTCAAGCACGGAGAATAGGACCTTGAATTTTCAGAGTTTTAAGTCCATCTGGGGTGGTGTTTTGCTTTGGGGTAATTTCTAAAACCGAATCACCGACGAGGAATGAATCATATACCAAAAAAATACAACACTGGTGGCCACGTAGCTGAGAAGTCTGAGGTGTAACCTAACTTCTACAGTGGTGTATGATAAAGTAATAACGTATTAGTACGTGTGTACGTGAAAAGAACACAAGCAGCGAAGAGTGAATGATAAAATACGCTTTATTTTCACTCAAACATGTTAGAAATGTGTATTTATAAGTTAATTTTACACAACTATCGTGTAGGAACAGTACCATGAATATTATATTTCAATAACGTCATCGTTTGTTGTTGTTTTTCAACAAATCAATAATAAACATTTATAATTCTCGCAGGAAGACAAGGCACGTGTCTGGGACCTTTGTCAGAACAGCCACTTAAAGAACTCGCTTCATCTCGTTTAATTTTAAAACCTATAAAGCAATACCTTTGAAATAATTCCCTTCCAAGGAAAGAACAATCACGATTTTCAATACATTATTCGATCTAGCGACATTTCTGTAAATACGATTTATTAATTAGAAACACTCGGAAAAAAATTAGTTTATTTGAAGTTCAGATATTACTTACCTACATCAGTAAGCAGCAGGTCTTACTGAAAGTTCCATCAAACTGATTCATTTAAATTTTAAACGAAACTGTAGCAGAAGTCACGTGATCACTAAAACTTACAAATACTAGGGTTAATTTTGAATCTCGGATATCCTCACTCGAGACTTCGTTATGGTACAACCTACAAATCTGTGTACAGGGTTAGGCCACACACACACACACAAACAGCGAAGACTCGAAGTTAATGTCAATGTAATATTTCCCAAACAAGATAATTAAGGTAGTTTTTCCTAAGTTAATTTTTGGAAAAAAAAAAATTACTCATGATTTCACCCATACGATATACTAACAAACTCGTTTGCTATTTTATAGTAAATGAAAAATTATTAAATCAAATTTCTCTTAAAAAGAGCTGGTTAAGTGGCACAGCGCTCTCTGCTGGGAATATCTGAAAGTTTTAATCGAAAATAAGTTAGTACGGTACGAATAGTTTTCTTTATTAGACACTAATTTTTCGAAATACCTACCGAGAAAGAATTAAATATTTTACTTATTCATGTTTAATTAGATTTTTTGTTTTCATCCACTTTATAAACTTAGTGTAATGTACAAATGCAGCTCTCGGCTAATAAAACAAATCGTTACTTTATGACATCGTCCATGAACATTTATTGTATATTTAACATAACTACCAAACAGACTGCACTATGTTCACCACGGGAATCGAACCCCGGATGGTGGCGTTCTTTTTTGTCGTTGTTAAGCACAAGGCTACAAACTAGGTTATCTATACTCCGCCCATCCCAGCTACAGAAACTCGGTTTTTTACAGTTATAAACTCTGACTTACAGCTAAGCCACCAGGGGCGCCACGACCCACAACTATATCTAATTCACGGCCAGGGACTCGCTTCAAAGACCGAGTTGTCCAATTCATTTCATAAGACAACAAATAGAACTCGTTTCAGCTAACATCTGCCTAATACCATATCGTACACAAACTATGACACGTGCATAGGTTTCCATACATTTTATATTTTACACTGAGAAAATTAAAATGAACCATCTAAATAAAGCAAATAAATATTTCTTATGCCCGAAATATCTGACAGACAAAACAGTACACTTAACGAAAAAAAAAATTAAAATAATTATATTATCTTTGCGAATAAATGTACGAATAAGTACAATGAACTCGTTCTCATGAGACTGACAAAAACAAAACTGCGATTTTTGAAGGTTGAATATACAAAGATGCAAAATTCGCCAACTATAATGTGATAATTTTGGGCTTTACTGGTTTTTTTTTGTTTTTTTTTTTACATTTCTTGCGATGATTAGTTGGGATGTCAGCCCTCCAAGAGCGCGTCATATTCTGCACGATCTCACGTGGGGATCACAAGCTTCTGAGTGGTTGTTTCACATCCTTAAAGATTCGAAGCTGGGAACCGTAAAAAATAACCGAACATATCGAATGTCAGCATGTCTCGTGAAGCCTACGGTGGACGTTTCGTAAGACAGGGTGTAGAAACGGCAAATAGAAACGGAGGGGGAATTTTATATTACTCCAAAGAAAGGCATTTCTGAACATTGAAGTCGCGTTAAATAGACATAAAACTTTCCTCAACACAAAATGTTTAACTTCGAAGAAAAGAAAATATTGTCCATGACATAAATCATTGGTTCAATGTGTTAACTCATTGCGTAAGCCTAACGAGACATACTCGTGATACCTCAACCTGTCACACACAAACCATCGTTTCTGTAAACTAGAAACAAGAATCTAATTTAAGGAATATAATTTCTATAAACCTAAACATAAGGAAATAAAAGTTGGTCAATAGAAAATGCTGACTATATTAAAAAAAAAAACCCATCAAAGAATAATTAAATTTTATTTCAACTTCGACGGAAATTTCTAGAACTATTCTGCAATTGTTGTAACTTCCGTTGGAGTTCTGATTTTTTTCGTGATTCAGCTTTCAACGAACGTTCTAGCAATAATCCAGTATTAGTTAACTGTTGGAGATATGTCGTCGCTTTCTTTAAAATCATAACTTTCGGGGCCTTAGAATTATCCATTATATCCGGAACGTTTTCCCTCAAAGTCTGAAAAGCAAAACGTAAGTCGTCTCTTCTCTTTCGTTCCATATTATTGTGTTCTTTTCGTATTCTTATTGGATCATCCGACTCTGAACTCGAACGACTGCTCCACGACCTGCTGGACCGCGACTTGCAGTAAGTACCGTCAAATTTTTTGTTTTCCGTCCTACGGATTTTCCTTTTTCCGATATCACTGTTACTATCAGAAGATAGAAGTCGTTTCAGAGTTTTCCGAGCTACTAGTTTTCCATTCTGAACAGAATACGACAATACTTTCGGCTTGAAGCACCTACTTACGTCGCACTCTTTCGTTCGGTTATGTTTCTTTCCACACGACGATAAAGAATTGTCGACTGTCACGACGTCTATTTCTGAAATAATGGGGAAAAACAAAATCAAACCACAACCTTTAAAATCATTATTCTAACGTATCATTTTTATTTAAAAAATGACGACCGAGAAAAACCTACGTACTATCACTCAGCGAATTTTTCTTTTGTAAACATTAGTACTCGAAATTGTTTATCTTGAAAATCTGATAAGCAAAAACAACAAAAACAAAGTTTTATTTTTATTTTACCCGGTTTAAACATTTAGGTCTCAGCAGAAACATTAGAAAAGGTAAGTGAAGAAGTGCAGCTCACGTACTTAGATTACCAACATAGATGATCCCCTAATTTTTTATTTTACTCCAATGTGGGGGAGTTCAACTGTTTGTGCTGAGCTTCCATGACCCAGACACATGCGCACTCGGGACTCGACTGAAAAAAAAATTCTCATATTGTCTTCGTAACACTCAAAAAAAAAATTATATTTCATCAGATTGTGCACTGTAAATAACAAATTTTGTTAGCTGTTTCGTGGGGACTTTTTTAAAAACGGTATGGGTTTCCCAAACACAGGTAGCAGAGAATACAGTTAAGAGATGGGGTGTCATTCTATTCCACGTGGGGATAAAGTTCGTTCACCCCTTTATGTTTGTGTTCTTTTTTTTTTTATTTGTCAGATGTGATAACAAAGAGGACATCTCGCACGGGTCTCTAAATACCTTACCTCAGTCTTCAAAAATAGACATGGTACTTAAAACCCTAGCAAGCAAAACAAATCTAACCAATGGTAGACAATGTCTCCCTATGCACGTGCGTTTTTTTCTTCTAAGAAAGTTGCGAATGTAGGCTAGCTTAGGTTACGGTGGTTCACAGAATACTTTTGTAATTAAGCACTAGGCTACACAATGGCTTATCTGTGCTGTGCTCACCGCGAGTATCGAAACCCGGATTTTAAAGTCGTAAATTCGCAGATGGATCACTGCCATTGGGAGGGCGTTTCACAGAACAACTCTCATATCAAAACAGTCGGGTATTTATATAACATTTCCCTGCCAGTGTGTCGTGCTGTTATTAATATTTTGTTGTTGTTCCAACATGATGAATGCTAGCAATCGCATACAATAAATGTTTCTCTAAATATACGTCAACTATTTACACAATTATACTTGTAGATACAATACGCAGATATTACCTATACTATTAGGGAAAAGAAAAAAAAAAAATTTAATGCATTAAACATTTATAATAAGTTTATAGCTCGCACACTAGATGGCGCCGTAATGGCATAATGCATATCAATTTGTTATTATCACTAACTTCTCCCAAAAATAACTCAAATGAATACACTGGGTGAAAGTAATGCGACAGAAGTGAAAATTTAGATAAAAGATAATTGTTTTGGAAAGATAAAACACTCAAGACCTGAAGTACCTAGGCCTAATCAGCTATAACATTCACAAAACAAGGACACTGTTGTAAAGATAACACTGACGGATAACAGTTTGCATATCAAAAACGTGCAAGAAAAACTCTACACGTTACGAGTATCAATCGAAACTGAAAGTAAGAATTATCTCATTCACAAAACTTTGCTCAAAAGCAAGTACGAGGACATCACGCTACCCTGTGACTCTTTACAAATATAATAAAATTCTTACACAAACTACAACATTTTAGGCAATCCACTGTTAGCGAACGTGTTAGGACTAACCTTACGAGGACAAACATCAGGTTGTAACCTTCCCGACGTATAACGTTGCTTTATTCGTTATTTAAAAGCGCTTTCGATTTCTTCAGTTCGATTGTCCGTTATGAACAAATTACTAACTATGTACCGATAAATGTTTCTAGTAACCTATGATTTTGTGAATGAATGTAATGATAACGTTATCAAATTCTTACCACTTACCAGAGTCCGACGGTGAATCGCTCTCAAGGTGATCCAGACCTGAAGGCGGGGTTGTGTGATGAATCTTTGCTCTCTTGATATCTTTATCGTGATTTTGACAATAGCGTTGATAATAGCAGTGGTCGTTGCGCAACGGTTCCGAGTCACTAGGTGGGACGTCTGTACAATCAACCGAATTTTCTTCAATTGTAGAGTCGTAATAAGGTGTCACTGTGTGATTTAGCGGTTGACAAAAAAAGTCTTCAATTGCCCGGTCTTTCTGCTTGCAGTCTTCAGTGCATCGACCAGACCACATACAATCATGTATTAATTCAACTTTCAGTCCATCCTTCACCTTTGAGTCCACCAGACCTGACCAACTACTAAATCCACTAAAATAACTATCAAAGTTTTGAGAGGGTAAAAAATCTATATCCAAAGATCCGAAACCCTCTGAAGACGTTCACAGGGACTGGACGGATAATGACAGAACAAGTCCCCAGAAAGAACGTGCTCTGGTGATCTGGGGGTGTTGGAAGGTCAAATTTCTTCCATATGTTCTCGCTTGGGGCTGGAGTATTGTAGAATTCGCTGTCTGACGATACATAGTCCAAAACTTCGTTAGTAAAGGACGGGATGACACAGGAATCTACGCATCCTGCAGAAAAGACGTCTTGAGTCCACATTTTTTTCTAACCACACACACACACCGTTTACTTTCTCCCGATAAAAACCTTTAAAATCAGATAAAAACCCATAAGTAGAAAGCAAGATTTCACAGGGTTACTCAACAGATAAGTTTAACGTTACGAAAATTGCCTGTAATGTCTCGTATAGTATTTAGTTAACCTAATTTTCCAAATTTATAGATAACGCTTTTAACATCGAAGAATATAACCAACCACCTGTTAACGCAGGATAACGTTCCGCAGTGGTCTTAAATTATATGGCTGTACTTAGAAAACACATCGGCTGCCGAAATAAATATCTCGAAACACATTTTTAATACGAGCTATTGAAAACTGTTTAAAACAAAAGTTGTAGTAAATTAAGTTACACATTTTGGAATTAGCGCAAAATTATAAAGGACGTAGTTAGAGTTACATGTAACACTTTCAATGTTGTGCACGTACGTCAAATTTTCGTAGCTTCTCGACAGTGTATGTGTTAATATAAATTTTTTTAAATAAACTAAAAAAAAACAGACAGCCTTAACCGAGAAAGTAAACCTTTTCAATGGTTGGTTGGTCGCCCATACACTTGTTACCCTAGGTTCAAGGTAAGACGCGGTCGCGGAACTTGTACGCGGGAATTGCAAGGCCAATCACTACCTCGTCGCTCACCATGGAAACGAGGCGGGGTTCGCATACTCCCTTCCCCTACCGGTGCCTAGAAGAGAATGATTTACATACCTCCACACGAGTTTAACGGATTAGTCCGCACGAGCGAATGTTTAGGCTGTGTAGCGGCTGCTCATTCGTTTAGCAAGCATTTACGAGTCTACAATTTCTAGTTAAAATATTTTTAAAATAGAAAACGTACAAATGCTTAGAGTTTTGTCTTCAAAATGGTAGAAATATATATGTAAACTGTGGGGAAATGTAAATACACAATACGTCCACTATCAGACAAAATATTTGAAGTTTCATATCGTTCGAGTAATATTGCCTACGAGATATGCCGGAAAAAGTGGGTTATTTCTAAGTCATGTTATAATAACAAGGCCTTATTAATATTACGTAATAGTACTATCAGTATATTCCCGGTTCTCTATTTCTTGTATCTATTACAAAAAACGTACAATAATCACAAGTTTAAACATCATTTGTTTCGGTATAGTAATAGCCGAGGTAACACCTTTAATAAAAAAGTTGAAAACGTCTGGTTTTATTCGAATTTAAACTTCGTATGAACATTAATAGCACTCAGTCACAGTATGTACTACGTCACTTAACACTTGCGAATGGCAGAACACTCGAGAGGCGTAAGAGTACGTAACGCGTTAGCGTATTTCTGATAACTAAATTATATGCTAGTACTAACATCAGACGTATTGTGACACACGTACATACCTCTACATTCGCTTCGCTTGCACTTTACGCATACATTTCTTCCAGGCTTATTTCAACTCGACTGCTGACAAAAAGTACAGTTCGACCTGCCTCGCCACATACACTACACACGTGACAGCACTAACTTCACCCGGCTTCTGTAGACTGAACCGTGGAGGAATCAACAGTAGTAATTAGTGAGCTAGATTGTATTCGTCCGCGCCGGTGGAGAGAGGCGGCAAAATATTCTGAATTTAAATGTAAACGCACATGTGATTGTGAACTAACGGCCACTAATAAAGTTAAACGTTCACATAAAGCAAACAAAATATCCTGAAATGTTAAACTACAAAGAGTATAACTGCAATCTGCAACATAACTATATTTTTAGCGACGTTATACAAGATTAACGTGTGAGTGCTATCTCGGTTTGGCGCGAAACCGAGGCGAGCGGGAGTCTCCGTTCATCCAATCAGGTTGCTCATTTCAAAGTCACATGAATATGCTTTAAAACAAGCACGTGGAATCTAGAAAAATGCAGTGAGAACGTGGCATTTTATTTAAATAACAAAATTTATAAAATATTTATTGTTCTGCTTAAAATACAATTAAGTTTTGTAATATGCAAGAGAGAAAGCAAACTAAGTAGAATGAAATATTAAAACATTTAAATTGTCCGTCCATAATTTAGATTACATAGTTTGTTTCTAAAGTGTGTGAATTTATCAATTCATTCCGTATGGTACCGGTTGGTCTACCAACATACAATACCAAAGTCAGAAATTCGATTTCCTTCAGTGGACACAGCAAATAGCCTAATGTGACTTTGTTTTATATATGTATATAATATAGATATATTTAAAAACACACAAAAACAAAAAATAATCAACGGGTATAATTTGCCTAACTTCGAAGTTTCCTTCGTTTTAGCACGATTATGTTTCATGTGATTTAATGTTGTTAGAGCGACATGCAAGGTTTAAGTTTATAGGTTATGATTCCAAACTCGGTTTACCACGTAACTCTTTTAGTCTCTCGTGATCAAGACACGCGACCCTTCACTGGAAATTAACAATGATATTGGTACATAAATGTTCTCAGTCAGTTAGTTATTAACACGTTTTGTTTGCTGTTGTGTTATGGACTTTGTTATTCATCAAACAGTTTCGTACGCACATTTTCTTGTCTGTCGTGTCTTGGAACGCGGATATCGTTGAACTGTACTCTGATTTTTCAGATCTACTCCATCAACTGTTCACGTACTGGAATGTTGACTTGTAACCATGCAAGATTTCCGGAACACAAAAGAAATTTTTGTTGTATTCACACGTTTATGGAGAAGTTTGCCAATAATTTCAGTTACCTGGGAAACTGGATGACGTCAGATGGTAAATGTAATGTAATGCTGTGGATTGTTATATTATGCCACTTCTTACCTATGTGTGAGAATGTTGGTTACAGTTACTTTGTGGTTCTTAAGGTGACTTCTTAAGTATGTCTGAGAATGCTGGTTACAGTTACTTTGTGGTTCTTAAGGTGCATCTTGAACGTGTAGTGGACAAGTCGCACCTCAACTAATGACGTCAAGAGTAGCTTGCAGAAGTTGTTGACTAACATAATAAAAAAAAAACAGTTGGAGTTTCTCGGACACGCTATAGAAAAGAAGAAATTGAACGTGAGGTTGTAACTGGAGAGATTTAATGAAGGAAAGATCATGGAAGACAGAGGTTGATTTATGTCAGGGGTCTGTCTAAATGGATGAATGTATTAACATTGGAAATTGCTTGTGTGTAAAGAAATAGAGATCTGTGAAAAACTTTGGTCACCAACGTCCTGTTTAGATATGGTACATATAAAGGGAGAGATGTGTGGAAGACAGTGGTCACCAATGTTCTGTTTAAATATGGTACATATAAAGGGAGAGATCTGTGGAAGACAGTGGTCACCAACGTCCTGTTTAGATATGGTACATATAAAGGGAGAGATCTGTGGAAGACAATGGTCACCAACGTCCTGTTTAGATATGGTACATATAAAGGGAGAGATCTGTGGAAGACAGTGGTCACCAATGTTTTGTTTAGATATGGTACATATAAAGGGAGAGATCTGTGGAAGACAATGGTCACCAATGTTCTGTTTAGATATGGTACATATAAAGGGAGAGATCTGTGGAAAACAGTGGTCACCAATGTTCTGTTTAGATATGGTACATATAAAGGGAGAGATCTGTGGAAAACAGTGGTCACCAATGTTCTGTTTAGATATGGTACATATAAAGGGAGAGATCTGTGGAAGACAGTGGTCACCAATGTTCTGTTTAGATATGGTACATATAAAGGGAGAGATCTGTGGAAGACAGTGGTCACCAACGTCCTGTTTAGATATGGTACATATAAAGGGAGAGATCTGTGGAAAACAGTGGTCACCAATGTTCTGTTTAGACATGGTACATATAAAGGGAGAGATCTGTGGAAGACAGTGGTCACCAATATTCTGTTTAGATATGGTGCATATAAAGGGAGAGATCTGTGGAAGACAGTGGTCACCAGTGTTTTGTTTAGATATGGTACATATAAAGGGAGAGATCTGTGGAAGACAATGGTCACCAATGTTCTGTTTAGATATGGTACATATAGAAGGAGAGATCTGTGGAAGACGATGGTCACCAACGTCCTGTTTAGATATGGTACATATGAGAGGAGAGATCTGTGGAAGACAGTGGTCACTAATGTTCTGTTTAGATATGGTACATATAGAAGGAGAGATCTGTGGAACACGATGGTCACCAACGTCCTGTTTAGATGTGGTACATATGAGGGGAGAGATCTGTGGAAGACAGTGGTCACCAATGTTCTGTTTAGATATGGTACACAAAGAGGAAGTTAAAGTCGTAAATCAATTTGACATTCTGAGTCATTATAAAACATTTTTAAAAAGTTCTCTAAACTGGACTGTTTTAAGGTAATAACGAAACTGTTGAACTGTTTACATTAGCACTAAAATAGTCACGTCGTTCAACTTAACATACGTTAGTACGAGGCTTGGAAAAAAATAAAAACGTTTAAGAAAACAAGGTCGAAAATAACAAATGCAATCAGAATGGGTAGGAATAATCAGTGTGGTAGAACATTTCTCAATGGGAGAATGTGAACATGATTATATCATTCAATAAATTTGCGACGCCATTTTTGTTAGAGTCACGTCTGTCGGAGGTCAGATTGGTGTTAGAAAGGAAGTTCTGTGTTTAGTTACTGTTCTTCGTGACGAAATATCAGAGAAATAGCGGGTAGTTACCCTGATCGTTTCCACCTGTCTACTGCATCAACATACCACTACAAAAGAGTAAATAAACGAATCAAGTTTTTGGCTTAAGGCCACAATAGAAATAGTTCCATTTTACACGAATATTTGTTTACAGATTCCTATGACAAACTCATAATTTAACCTACTCGTTTATAAACACGTTCGCCACAACTGCAATACCGTTCACCGAATAACACCTTTCTCCCCACCCATATTTAATTGAAATATTTCAGTTTTAGTGGCTGTGTTGGAATTTTAATAAAATCAATTTCCGGGTTGAGCTTGTATTTTTGCTCACTTCTGTTTTTCGAACGAAAAAAGTGCACTTCAACAATGTAACGCTTTGTTTGTGTTCAGTCACAACTGACCGAGGCCCGGCATGGCCCAGTGTGTTTAGGCGTTCCACTCGTAATCTGAGGGTCGCGAGTTCGAATCCCGGTCGCACCAAATATGCTCGCCCTCCAAGTCGTTCGTGGGATCGTTATAATGTGACGGTCAATTCCACTATTCGTTGGTAAAAGAGTAGCCCAAGAG
The DNA here is from genome assembly GCF_004210375.1 of Tachypleus tridentatus. Classification (NCBI taxonomy): domain Eukaryota; kingdom Metazoa; phylum Arthropoda; class Merostomata; order Xiphosura; family Limulidae; genus Tachypleus; species Tachypleus tridentatus. The sequence goes on along the minus strand of NW_027467777.1, from coordinate 34,396,747 downwards.
TTTGCGGTGGGTGGTGATGACTAGCTGCCTTCCCTCTAGTCTTACACTGCTAAATTCGGGACGGCTAGCGCAGATAGCCCTCGAGTAGCTTTGCGCGAAATTCAAAACAAACAAACAAACAAACACAACTGACTTTAACACAGAGAAACAAGAGTAAACTGTGTTTTTACGTAGAGGTCACTTTTTCTTTCAAACGACCTCTCGACGAAGGGTAGGGGACACTCTAGCTTCTGTGTAACTACAACAGATATCGCCCTAGTAAAACTGAATATATCCGGGTGAAATCATTGGCTATTTCATTCTAGATATATCTGACAAAGGTATCAATCCATATTGTAACAGGGTGTTAAACGACAGACGTGAGGCGTGAGTCTCTAACACCGAATAGTGACTCAGTTTCATTAAAGACCTTCAAGTAGTTTAGCTGAATTCATCAAATAGTTTCCACCGTGTTCTCCAGTTCTGCATATAAAGTGGCCACAACTATTACATACTTTACGATAATGTTGAGTTAACGCCCGAAAGTCGATTCCCCTTCGCCTTGTTCTTAAAGTATTCGAAAAATTGAAGAAAAACAAACAAATTATTCCCCTCACGTACCAATCAAATCGTATCTAAAATTGTTACTAATATCTGTCTCTGGAAACAATAAAATGGGGTAGAAATCTAGGGGGGTGCGAGATAAACTTGAATGTTCTTTAGAGTTAAAAAGTTGGAAAACTAGTTTTCCACCTCTGCTTTAAAGAAACGAGCCAGTTCAGTTGAACCTGAAGCTACAACAGGTTAGCTCTGTTCTGAAAGGACTGTATACCAGGAACTGTGTGTTCCTAACAAAGCTGGCGGATTTAGAATGTTTCAAAAAATAAAAACGGACATAGCTGACCGCAGAGTTAAACAATTAAAGTTATGTCTTTACTTTTAGGGTCAGGAAGTACTGTTGTCCAAAAGGATTTTCATTTTTTAAAACGGTCAGATTTTACATTTCAAAATTGTTTGTCGCTGTAGTCATGATAACTGGAGAGTAGATAAGAGAAACACAAACTGATCATAGAAAAAAGTTGTGATACTGAATTCAGATGAAATTTCGTCGAGAGGAGAAACCTATCGAATGAGTTTGTCTTGGATAATTTGTACGTTGTATCGACAAACAATCTCTTTACTGGCTCAGAGAAAAACAACGACTCGTAATCTAAGGGTCGAGGGTTTGAGTCCCTTTTCGACCAGATATGCTGCCAGGATGGAGTGGGTAATATGACGGTTAATCACACTATTCGTTGGTAAAAGAATAATCCAAGAGTTGGTGGTGGGTGGTGATGATTAGCTGTTTTCCTTCTAGTCTTAAACTGCTAAAGTAGAGACGGCTAGTGCAGATAGTCCTCTTGTATCTTTACGTGAAATTCAGAACAAATATGGTCCAGCATGGCCAGGTGGTTAAGGCACTCGACTCGTAATCTGAGGGTCGTGGGTTCGAATCTCCGTCACACCAAATATGTTTGCCTTTTCAGTCGTGGAAGCGTTATAATGTGACGGTGAATCCCACTATTCGTTGCTAAAAGAGTAGCCCAAGAGTTGGTGGTGGGTGGTGATGACTAGCTGCTTTCCCTCTAGCCTTACACTTTTAAATTAGGAACGTGTAGCTTTGCGGGAAATTAAAAAAACAAACAAAGACTTAAGGGTGTATTACGATAAAATTCACCGTTTCATTAACAAGCTCATATGTTTTATGATGTTGAATGAACACGGTAGAAAATCAGTGTTAGCAGTGGTGAAATACCACATGTACTCTTCTGACCTCTAACCTGCCATTAAAGTTGACTATCAAAACGTTTGGTAATTGAAGTAACGTTGTTCAGATTAAGCTGAGAAAAATAAAGATAAACGTACATTACACGGAATTCCAACACGAACTAGTTTGGAGTTCTTGCGAGTAGAATTCCACCCATGATCTTGGTTGTTTTATTTATTTGTTTCTACTTCCTGCGCGTGCAGCTCCACGTGGGCTATCTTCTGACAACCGTAACTAATTTCAAACTGATAGATCAGAGAGAAGTCAGCTGATCCATAACTTCTTAGCTCCAGTTGTATGCCCTTTCTTGTTGGATCAAATATTGGATTTGATCATCATTCTTAAGATACACCCCGTCACCCTCACGACCCCACAAGAGTCATGAAGGAAGCATGATTCACCTTCCAGTCACGCGAGCTACTAGGCCACGCTTGATCCTCGTGTAAAATGTTATTTTTCAGTTTTCGTAGTCGATTCAGTCAGGATTATTATTAAGTTAATTTCTTATATCTACGACTGGATTCACTATTAAAGCGACTAATCAAACGGTAATAATCTCAAACCGGCATTGTTGTTTTTTGTTTAACCATTTACCTCAACAAACCAGGTGGAGCTGTTTTACAGTGACGTCACGGCTGAGGACGGAGTTTCAAGGAGAAGACACCTAGCGGCGGCCTCACAAGTTTAGTCCTACCGGTTACATAACACGCGGGAAATCAAATACACCACAGGACATTTCAAATTAAACACATTTCGTCGCTAAAAATGAAAAAAAAAAGTTATTGTTTATTTCATAACTAAAAAATTTCACAACGTTTCTAGCACTCATTTTATAGTTGTTAAGTTTGGGCTATCTCTCTATCCATCGCGGAAATCGAACACCGGATTTTAGCGTTGTAAGTCTAGACGAGAAGACAAACTGTCAGAATGTATTTTAGATAACTGAGCAAGTTTAACACTTGGTAGAATTTGTTTTATTTTGAATTTCGCGCAAAGCTACTTGAGGGCTATCTGTGCTAGCTGTTCATAATTTAGTAGTGTAAGACTAGAGAGAAAGCAGCTGGTCATCACCGCTCTTCGCTAGTTCTTGAGCTACTGAAAGGACGACCATGTTTAGTGGGACGGCAATTCGAACCCGCGACCCTCAGATTACGAGTCGAGCGCCCTAACCACCTGGTCATGCCGGGTTCCCATGTGACAAGCTCGACAAAGTGAGCCTTGATTTTGTATGGTTTTCTATATCATTTAATTTGATAAGTGAACTATAAGGTAGGTAATAATTAACTCTTTTATACAGCCCTGATTTGCTGAGCCAGCTTCGAGCCCATGCCAGTCATTCCTTCAGTATAGACAGTGGGTTGTTAAATAAACTTTAGGGATGGGCATACTCGTGAAACAGAAATACAGTTAACTGTCGAGTGACTTCTTTATCATCACATCACGTGGTTAACGCACCCTGTGTGCGTTAGTGTTTGTTTGTTTTTTGAATTTCGCGCAAAGCTATTCAAGGATTATTTGCGCTAACCGTTTCTAATTTAGCAGTGTATTGTTTGTTTGTTTGTTTTTGGAATTTCGCACAAAGCTACTCGAGGGCTATCTGCTCTAGCCGTCCCAAATTTAACAGTGTAAGATTAGAAGGAAGGCAGCTAGTCTTCACTACCCTCCGCCAACTCTTGGGCTACTCTTTTACCAACGAATAGTGGGATTGACCGTCACATTATAACGCCCCCACGGCTGAAAGGGCGAGCATGTTTGGCGCGACGGGGATGCGAACCCGCGACCCTCAGATTACGAGTCGCACGCCTTAACACCCTTGGCCATGCGTTAATAAAATGAAGATAGAAACATATGAGGACTGTGAACGTTAAATTTGAGAAAGGTGTAGCTTTTGTTATTTTAATGCAAAACGACACGATCGTCCATAGTGGGGAATCGAATTCTGAATCTTAGCGTTGTAATTCAGTTGGCTTAGCGCTCGTGCGTGGGACATTCGGCACGTATTTCTCTCATTCGTTTCTTTTTATAGAAACCATGCGTTCAATTGGGGTTCCCAGCGGTACAAACAGTAAGTTTATGGACTTGTAACTCTAGAATCGAGGGTTCGATTTCCGTGGCAAACAGAGCGTTAGTCATAAAATGTTTTGTTACCAGGATGTGTTTTTGACAAGAGTCGCATATTTTGTGAAGCGCTGCTGGTGTCCGCTAGTCCGTTTTCATCTCAACTTATGATTGGTCAGAAAACTCAATGCGACAAAAGGGCGTTTAAAAAAACCAAATGAAGAAAACGTGTGATTGTTTTACCCACAACTGATCGATTCAATGACGTCTCTACATAGGGACGTACTGAGACCAGGGCACCACGAACTGAAGATTGTACTTATAGTTGTCACAGTAATTGTTAATAATGAGAACTGTTAAGAAGTTTTATTTAGGCCTAGCTTTTGTGACCCTCTCCCCTAACTACGCCACCTTGCGGCCACCAGATCAAAGTTGGACTGATTATGTATTTTATCTCATTTCTCCAATTACTGTATTATCATTCACTGGTGGCTGTTTCCTGTTTTCCTAGTAACTGTTTATCATTCGGTTTTTCTAGTAATTGGTGCTATAGGACAGAGATGATACTTGCTATACTAGATTCGACCGGAAGTCGTCCGTACCTCAACTGTATCTTCCGGAGGCTGAGTTTCTTATCATGTGATAACAGGACTTGGTATTCTAAAAACAACCCTCAAGAAGTCAAAATGAATTAAAAACAAGCGTCTTGTACATCAGTAAACTGTTTCTCAGCTACAAGAATTTCACGCGCGGAACAACATGTTTAAAAGTTTCTTTCTTGGTAACAACAACAACACATAAGTTCAGTAAATATAGATATTTATTCGTTTGAGAGCAGAGTGACACTAGTGTAAGTTATCTACTGTATCCAACACGGGGGACCAAACCCTGGATTTGAGCATTTTATAAGTCCAATAACTCACCGTTGGCCAAGGGTGAGACTTATTTCTTTTATTATGAAGTCACTTATGACTTCTCATTGTCGAGGCTGTGTAACCCTAACTTACCTTACAGTCATCAATTTAGTTAGTGTTTTAGGTGCACCACTGATACACCGAGTCTGTGTTTTAGGTGCGCCACTGATACACCGAGTTTGTGTTTTAGGTCCAACACTGATACACCGAGTTTGTGTTTTAGGTGTACCACTGATACACCGAGTTTGTGTTTTAGGTGTACCACTGATACACCGAGTCTGTGTTTTAGGTGCGCCACTGATACACCGAGTCTGTGTTTTAGGTCCAACACTGATACACCGAGTTTGATTAGTTAAATATTATTTCTATTCTTCTTATTAGACGACTCGTAATTTGAGGGTCGCGGGTTCGAATTCCCGTCGCACCAAACATGCTTGCCCTTTCAGCTGTGGGGACGTTATAATTTTACGGTCAATCCCACTATTCGTTGGTAAAAGAGTTGCCCAAGAGTTGGCGTTTGATGTTGATGACTAGCTGCCTTCCCTCTGGTTTTACATTGCTAAATTAGGGACGGTTATCGCAGATAGCCCTCGTGTAACTTTGCGCGAAAGTAAAAACTGACCAAACACATCAAACCCTACTAGACCCAGATAACCATGACCACTAACCATACGTAATTCAATAGACACAAATTTGGAAATAAAATGGTTCCCAAATAACAACACTGCTTTAACAAATTGCGAGGTAAAGTTGGTTGTGAGATATCACCTTGCTGAAATAAATGTTAAAAGAATTTAACGACCTCAAAACTTCTGTTTGATATAGCCTGTTTTAGCGTAAAACTATGCAATAGCCTACTGACGTTTTAATTGGTGTTGTCAATGGAACCCCGAATTTTAACGTTGCAAATTTGTGAAGTTTTTAATTACAAAATGTGCTATAGTTGAAATATAACAAAAAAATTGTGTATTCTCTCATGGTAAAGCCACATCGAACTATTTGTTGTGTCAACCGAGAGAAATCGAACCCCTGATTTAAATGTTATAAATCCCTAGACCTATCGCTATCCTATCTGGGGACAATATAGAAAAACAACGACATAACATGGAAACATTATACCAAAACAATATGGAAACTTTAAACGTAAACCTGTTTTGTCTGGTTTCTTGCATTCGTTTTCACCTAACATGACCGTATGAATCAATTGAAAGCTATATCTTGTTAGATCAACTAAAATCTGAGGTTCGATTCCGGTGGTAGACACAGCACAAATAATCTATCGTATAGCTTTAAATTTTAAAGAAGTTAGATTGTTGAGAAAGATAATGTAACACTGTGTGAACAAAGTTGGATTTTTGAGATAAACAGTGTAACACTGTGTGAACAAAATTGGATTGTTGGGATAAGCAGTGTAACACTGTGTGAACAAAATTGGATTGTTGGGATAAGCAGTGTAACACTGTGTGAACAAAATTGGATTGTTGGGATAAGCAGTGTAACACTGTGTGAACAAAATTGGATTGTTGAGATAAGCAGTGTAACACTGTGTGAATAAAATTGGATTGTTGGGATAAGCAGTGTAGCACTGAGTGAACAAAATTGGATTGTTGGGATAAGCAGTGTAACACTGTGTGAACAAAATTGGATTGTTGGGATAAGCAGTGTAACACTGTGTGAGCAAAATTGGATTGTTGGGATAAACAGTGTAACACTGTGTGAACAAAGTTGGGTTGTTGAGATAAGCAGTGTAACACTGTGTGAACAAAGTTGGGTTGTTGAGATAAGCAGTGTAACACTGTGTGAACAAAGTTGGGTTGTTGAGATAAGCAGTGTAACACTGTGTGAACAAAATTGGATTGTTGGGATAAACAGTGTAACACTGTGTGAACAAAATTGGATTGTTGGGATAAGCAGTGTAACACTGTGTGAACAAAATTGGATTGTTGGGATAAGCAGTGTAACACTGTGTGAACAAAATTGGATTGTTGGGATAAGCAGTGTAACACTATGTGAACAAAATTGGATTGTTGGGATAAGCAGTGTAACACTGTGTGAACAAAATTGGATTGTTGGGATAAACAGTGTAACACTGTGTGAACAAAATTGGATTGTTGGGATAAGCAGTGTAACACTGTGTGAACAAAATTGGATTGTTGGGATAAACAGTGTAACACTGTGTGAACAAAATTGGATTGTTGGGATAAGCAGTGTAACACTGTGTGAACAAAGTTGGGTTGTTGAGATAAGCAGTGTAACACTGTGTGAACAAAATTGGATTGTTGGGATAAGCAGTGTGACAGTGTGTGGACAAAATTGGATTGTTGGGATAAGCAGTGTAACACTGTGTGAACAAAGATTGGGTTGTTAGGATAAGCAGTGTGACAGTGTGTCGACAAAGTTGATTGTTGGGATAAGCAGTGTGACAGTGTGTGGACAAAACTGATTGTTGGGATAAACAGTGTAACACTGTGTGAACAAAACTGAATTGTTGGGATAAGCAGTGTGACAGTGTGTGACAAAACTGATTGTTGGGATAAGCAGTGTGACAGTGTGTGAACAAAACTGGATTGTTAGGATAAGCAGTGTGACAGTGTGTGGACAAAATTGGATTGTTGGGATAAACAGTGTAACACTGTGTGAACAAAGTTGGATTGTTAAGATAAACAGTGTGACAGTGGGTGGACAAAATTGGATTGTTAAGATAAACAGTGTGACAGTGGGTGGACAAAATTGGATTGTTGGGATAAGCAGTGTGACAGTGTGTGGACAAAATTGGATTGTTGGGATAAACAGTGTAACACTGTGTGAACAAAATTGGATTGTTGGGATAAGCAGTGTAACAGTGTGTGGACAAAATTGGATTGTTGGGATAAGCAGTGTAACACTGTGTGAACAAAGTTGGGTTGTTGGGATAAGCAGTGTAACACTGTGTGAACAAAGTTGGATTGTTGGGATAAGCAGTGTGACAGTGTGTCGACAAAGTTGATTGTTGGGATAAGCAGTGTGACAGTGTGTGGACAAAATTGGATTGTTGGGATAAGCAGTGTGACAGTGTGTGGACAAAATTGGATTGTTGGGATAAGCAGTGTGACAGTGTGTGGACAAAATTGGATTGTTGGGATAAACAGTGTAACACTGTGTGAACAAAATTGGATTGTTGGGATAAGCAGTGTGACAGTGTGTGGACAAAATTGGATTGTTGGGATAAGCAGTGTGACAGTGTGTGGACAAAATTGGATTGTTGGGATAAGCAGTGTGACAGTGTGTGGACAAAATTGGATTGTTGGGATAAACAGTGTAACACTGTGTGAACAAAATTGGATTGTTGGGATAAGCAGTGTGACAGTGTGTGGACAAAGTTGGGTTGTTGAGATAAGCAGTGTAACACTGTGTGAACAAAGTTGGGTTGTTGAGATAAGCAGTGTAACACTGTGTGAACAAAATTGGATTGTTGGGATAAACAGTGTAACACTGTGTGAACAAAATTGGATTGTTGGGATAAGCAGTGTAACACTGTGTGAACAAAATTGGATTGTTGGGATAAGCAGTGTAACACTGTGTGAACAAAATTGGATTGTTGGGATAAGCAGTGTAACACTATGTGAACAAAATTGGATTGTTGGGATAAGCAGTGTAACACTGTGTGAACAAAATTGGATTGTTGGGATAAACAGTGTAACACTGTGTGAACAAAATTGGATTGTTGGGATAAGCAGTGTAACACTGTGTGAACAAAATTGGATTGTTGGGATAAACAGTGTAACACTGTGTGAACAAAATTGGATTGTTGGGATAAGCAGTGTAACACTGTGTGAACAAAGTTGGATTGTTGAGATAAGCAGTGTAACACTGTGTGAACAAAATTGGATTGTTGGGATAAGCAGTGTAACACTGTGTGAACAAAGTTGGGTTGTTGGGATAAGCAGTGTAACACTGTGTGAACAAAGTTGGGTTGTTGGGATAAGCAGTGTGACAGTGTGTCGACAAAGTTGGATTGTTGGGATAAGCAGTGTGACAGTGTGTGGACAAAATTGGATTGTTGGGATAAACAGTGTAACACTGTGTGAACAAAATTGGATTGTTGGGATAAGCAGTGTGACAGTGTGTGGACAAAATTGGATTGTTGGGATAAGCAGTGTGACAGTGTGTGGACAAAATTGGATTGTTGGGATAAGCAGTGTGACAGTGTGTGGACAAAATTGGATTGTTGGGATAAACAGTGTAACACTGTGTGAACAAAGTTGGATTGTTAAGATAAACAGTGTGACAGTGGGTGGACAAAATTGGATTGTTAAGATAAACAGTGTGACAGTGGGTGGACAAAATTGGATTGTTGGGATAAGCAGTGTGACAGTGTGTGGACAAAATTGGATTGTTGGGATAAACAGTGTAACACTGTGTGAACAAAATTGGATTGTTGGGATAAGCAGTGTAACAGTGTGTGGACAAAATTGGATTGTTGGGATAAGCAGTGTAACACTGTGTCAACAAAGTTGGGTTGTTGGGATAAGCAGTGTAACACTGTGTGAACAAAGTTGGGTTGTTGGGATAAGCAGTGTGACAGTGTGTCGACAAAGTTGGATTGTTGGGATAAGCAGTGTGACAGTGTGTGGACAAAATTGGATTGTTGGGATAAGCAGTGTGACAGTGTGTGGACAAAATTGGATTGTTGGGATAAGCAGTGTGACAGTGTGTAGACAAAAATTGGATTGTTAGGATAAACAGTGTAACACTGTGTGAACAAAACTGATTGTTAGGATAAGCAGTGTGACAGTGTGTGAACAAAACTGGATTGTTGGGATAAGCAGTGTGACAGTGTGTAGACAAAACTGGATTGTTAGGATAAGCAGTGTGACAGTGTGTAGACAAAATTGATTGTTGGGATAAACAGTGTAACACTGTGTGAACAAAACTGATTGTTAGGATAAGCAGTGTGACAGTGTGTAGACAAAAATTGATTGTTAGGATAAGCAGTGTAGCACTGTGTGAACAAAGTTGGGTTGTTGAGATAAGCAGTGTAACACTGTGTGAACAAAACTGAATTGTTAGGATAAGCAGTGTGACAGTGTGTAGACAAAACTGGATTGTTAGGATAAGCAGTGTGACAGTGTGTGGACAAAACTGGATTGTTAGGATAACAGTGTGACAGTGTGTAGACAAAACTGATTGTTAGGATAAGCAGTGTGACAGTGTGTAGACAAAACTGATTGTTAGGATAAACAGTGTAACACTGTGTGAACAAAGTTGAATTGTTAAGATAAACAGTGTGACACTATGTGAACAAAAGTGAATTGTTAGGATAAGCAGTGTGACAGTGTGTAGACAAAATTGGATTGTTAGGATAAGCAGTGTGACAGTGTGTGGACAAAAGTGGATTGTTAGGATAAACAGTGTAACACTGTGTGAACAAAACTGGATTGTTAGGATAAGCAGTGTGACAGTGTGTGGACAAAAGTGGATTGTTAGGATAAGCAGTGTAGCACTGTGTGAACAAAGATTGGGTTGTTGAGATAAGCAGTGTAACACTGTGTGAACAAAACTGGATTGTTAGGATAAGCAGTGTGACAGTGTGTGGACAAAACTGAATTGTTGGGATAAGCAGTGTGACAGTGTGTGAGACAAAACTGATTGTTAGGATAAGCAGTGTAGCACTGTGTGAACAAGATGGGTTGTTAGGATAAGCAGTGTGACAGTGTGTCGACAAAGTTGGATTGTTGGGATAAGCAGTGTGACAGTGTGTGGACAAAATTGGATTGTTGGGATAAGCAGTGTGACAGTGTGTGGACAAAATTGGATTGTTGGGATAAACAGTGTAACACTGTGCGAACAAAAACTGAATTGTTAGGATAAGCAGTGTGACAGTGTGTGGACAAAAGTTGATTGTTGGGATAAGCAGTGTGACACTGTGTGAACAAAGATTGAATTGTTAGGATAAGCAGTGTGACACTGTGTGAACAAAGTTGGATTATTAAGATAAACAGTGTGACACTGTGTGAACAAAACTGGATTGTTAGGATAAGCAGTGTGACAGTGTGTAGACAAAAACTGGATTGTTAGGATAAGCAGTGTGACAGTGTGTGGACAAAACTGATTGTTAGGATAAGCAGTGTGACAGTGTGTAGACAAAAGTGATTGTTAGGATAAACAGTGTAACACGTGTGAAACAAAAATGATTGTTAGGATAAGCAGTGTGACAGTGTGTAGACAAAAGTGGATTGTTAGGATAAGCAGTGTGACAGTGTGTAGACAAAAGTGAATTGTTAGGATAAGCAGTGTGACAGTGTGTGAGACAAAAGTGGATTGTTAGGATAAACAGTGTAACACTGTGTGAACAAAGATTGAATTATTAAGATAAACAGTGTGACAGTGGGTGAACAAAAGTGGATTGTTAGGATAAGCAGTGTGACAGTGTGTGGACAAAACTGGATTGTTAGGATAAACAGTGTAACACTGTGTGAACAAAAGTGAATTGTTAGGATAAGCAGTGTGACAGTGTGTGACAAAAGTGGATTGTTAAGATAAACAGTGTGACAGTGTGTGGACCAAGTTGGGTTGTTAAGATAAACAGTGTGACAGTGTGTAGACAAAGTTGGGTTGTTAAGATAAGCAGTGTGACACTGTGTGAACAAAATTGGATTGTTGGGATAAGCAGTGTGACAGTGTGTGGACAAAATTGGATTGTTGGGATAAACAGTGTAACACTGTGTGAACAAAATTGGATTGTTGGGATAAGCAGTGTGACAGTGTGTGGACAAAATTGGATTGTTGGGATAAGCAGTGTGACAGTGTGTGGACAAAAATGGATTGTTAGGATAAGCAGTGTGACAGTGTGTAGACAAAATGGATTGTTAGGATAAACAGTGTAACACTGTGTGAACAAAAGTTGGATTGTTAAGATAAACAGTGTGACAGTGGGTGGACAAAATTGGATTGTTAAGATAAACAGTGTGACAGTGGGTGGACAAAATTGGATTGTTGGGATAAGCAGTGTGACAGTGTGTGGACAAAATTGGATTGTTGGGATAAACAGTGTAACACTGTGTGAACAAAGTGGATTGTTAGGATAACAGTGTAACAGTGTGTAGACAAAGTGATTGTTAGGATAAGCAGTGTAACACTGTGCGAAACAAAGATTGGAGTTGTTAGGATAAGCAGTGTAACACTGTGTGAACAAAAGATTGGGTTGTTGGGATAAGCAGTGTGACAGTGTGTCGACAAAGTTGGATTGTTGGGATAAGCAGTGTGACAGTGTGTGGACAAAATTGGATTGTTGGGATAAGCAGTGTGACAGTGTGTGACACAAAAATGAATTGTTAGGATAAGCAGTGTGACAGTGTGTAGACAAAAAGTGGATTGTTAGGATAAACAGTGCTTAACACTGTGTGAACAAAAGTGATTGTTAGGATAAGCAGTGTGACAGTGTGTAGACAAAAGTGGATTGTTAGGATAAGCAGTGTGACAGTGTGTGAAAAAAATGAATTGTTGGGATAAGCAGTGTGACAGTGTGTGGACAAAAATTGGATTGTTAGGATAAACAGTGTAACACTGTGTGAACAAAATTGGATTGTTGGGATAAGCAGTGTGACAGTGTGTGGACAAAGTTGGGTTGTTGAGATAAGCAGTGTAACACTGTGTGAACAAAGTTGGGTTGTTGAGATAAGCAGTGTAACACTGTGTGAACAAAATTGGATTGTTGGGATAAACAGTGTAACACTGTGTGAACAAAATTGGATTGTTGGGATAAGCAGTGTAACACTGTGTGAACAAAATTGGATTGTTGGGATAAGCAGTGTAACACTGTGTGAACAAAATTGGATTGTTGGGATAAGCAGTGTAACACTATGTGAACAAAATTGGATTGTTGGGATAAGCAGTGTAACACTGTGTGAACAAAATTGGATTGTTGGGATAAACAGTGTAACACTGTGTGAACAAAGTGGATTGTTGGGATAAGCAGTGTAACACTGTGTGAACAAAATGATTGTTAGGATAAACAGTGTAACACTGTGTGAACAAAAGTGGATTGTTAGGATAAGCAGTGTAACACTGTGTGAACAAAGATTGGGTTGTTGAGATAAGCAGTGTAACACTGTGTGAACAAAGTGGATTGTTGGGATAAGCAGTGTAACACTGTGTGAACAAAGATTGGGTTGTTAGGATAAGCAGTGTAACACTGTGTGAACAAAGTTGGGTTGTTGGGATAAGCAGTGTGACAGTGTGTCGACAAAGTTGGATTGTTGGGATAAGCAGTGTGACAGTGTGTGGACAAAATTGGATTGTTGGGATAAACAGTGTAACACTGTGTGAACAAAAGTGAATTGTTAGGATAACAGTGTGACAGTGTGTAGACAAAATTAGATTGTTAGGATAAGCAGTGTGACAGTGTGTGGACAAAAGTGGATTGTTAGGATAAACAGTGTAACACTGTGTGAACAAAATTGGATTGTTAAGATAAACAGTGTGACAGTGGGTAGACAAAATTGGATTGTTAAGATAAACAGTGTGACAGTGGGTGACAAAACTGGATTGTTAGGATAAGCAGTGTGACAGTGTGTAGACAAAACTGAATTGTTGGGATAAACAGTGTAACACTGTGTGAAACAAAAACTGAATTGTTAGGATAAGCAGTGTAACAGTGTGTAGACAAAAATTGGATTGTTGGGATAAGCAGTGTAACACTGTGTGAACAAAGTTGGAGTTGTTAGGATAAGCAGTGTAACACTGTGTGAACAAAGATTGGATTGTTGGGATAAGCAGTGTGACAGTGTGTCGACAAAGTTGGATTGTTGGGATAAGCAGTGTGACAGTGTGTGGACAAAATTGGATTGTTGGGATAAGCAGTGTGACAGTGTGTAGACAAAATGAATTGTTAGGATAAGCAGTGTGACAGTGTGTGAGACAAAATGGATTGTTAGGATAAACAGTGTAACACTGTGTGAACAAAAGTGATTGTTAGGATAAGCAGTGTGACAGTGTGTAGACAAAATTGAATTGTTAGGATAAGCAGTGTGACAGTGTGTGAACAAAATTGAATTGTTAGGATAAGCAGTGTGACAGTGTGTAGACAAAGTGGATTGTTAGGATAAACAGTGTAACACTGTGTGAACAAAATGAATTGTTAGGATAAGCAGTGTGACAGTGTGTAGACAAAAGTGATTGTTAGGATAAGCAGTGTAGCACTGTGTGAACAAAGTTGGGTTGTTGAGATAAGCAGTGTAACACTGTGTGAACAAAATTGGATTGTTGGGATAAGCAGTGTGACAGTGTGTGGACAAAATTGGATTGTTGGGATAAGCAGTGTGACAGTGTGTGGACAAAATTGGATTGTTGGGATAAGCAGTGTGACAGTGTGTGGACAAAATTGGATTGTTGGGATAAACAGTGTAACACTGTGTGAACAAAGTTGGATTGTTAAGATAAACAGTGTGACACTATGTGAACAAAATTGGATTGTTGGGATAAGCAGTGTGACAGTGTGTGGACAAAATTGGATTGTTGGGATAAGCAGTGTGACAGTGTGTGGACAAAATTGGATTGTTGGGATAAACAGTGTAACACTGTGTGAACAAAATTGGATTGTTGGGATAAGCAGTGTGACAGTGTGTGGACAAAATTGGATTGTTGGGATAAGCAGTGTAGCACTGTGTGAACAAAGTTGGGTTGTTGAGATAAGCAGTGTAACACTGTGTGAACAAAATTGGATTGTTGGGATAAGCAGTGTGACAGTGTGTGGACAAAATTGGATTGTTGGGATAAGCAGTGTGACAGTGTGTGGACAAAATTGGATTGTTGGGATAAGCAGTGTAGCACTGTGTGAACAAAGTTGGGTTGTTGGGATAAGCAGTGTGACAGTGTGTCGACAAAGTTGGATTGTTGGGATAAGCAGTGTGACAGTGTGTGGACAAAATTGGATTGTTGGGATAAGCAGTGTGACAGTGTGTGGACAAAACTGGATTGTTAGGATAAACAGTGTAACACTGTGTGAACAAAAACTGAATTGTTAGGATAAGCAGTGTGACAGTGTGTGGACAAAATTGGATTGTTGGGATAAGCAGTGTGACACTGTGTGAACAAAGTTGGATTGTTGGGATAAGCAGTGTGACACTGTGTGAACAAAGTTGGATTGTTAAGATAAACAGTGTGACACTGTGTGAACAAAACTGATTGTTAGGATAAGCAGTGTGACAGTGTGTGGACAAAACTGATTGTTGGGATAAGCAGTGTGACAGTGTGTGGACAAAATTGGATTGTTAGGATAAGCAGTGTGACAGTGTGTGTGACAAAAGTGGATTGTTAGGATAAACAGTGTAACACTGTGTGAACAAAACTGAATTGTTAGGATAAGCAGTGTGACAGTGTGTGGACAAAGTGGATTGTTGGGATAAGCAGTGTGACAGTGTGTAGACAAAACTGGATTGTTAGGATAAGCAGTGTGACAGTGTGTGGACAAAATTGGATTGTTGGGATAAACAGTGTAACACTGTGTGAACAAAGTTGGATTGTTAAGATAAACAGTGTGACAGTGGGTGGACAAAATTGGATTGTTGGGATAAGCAGTGTGACAGTGTGTGGACAAAATTGGATTGTTGGGATAAACAGTGTAACACTGTGTGAACAAAATTGGATTGTTGGGATAAGCAGTGTGACAGTGTGTGGACAAAATTGGATTGTTAAGATAAACAGTGTGACAGTGTGTGGACCAAGTTGGGTTGTTAAGATAAACAGTGTGACAGTGTGTAGACAAAGTTGGGTTGTTAAGATAAGCAGTGTGACACTGTGTGAACAAAGTCGGGTTGTTAAGATAAGCAGTGTGACAGTGTGTGGACAAAGTTGGGTTGTTAAGATAAACAGTGTAACAGTGTGTAGACAAAGTTGGGTTGTTAAGATAAGCAGTGTGACACTGTGTGAACAAAGTTGGGTTGTTAAGATAAGCAGTGTGACAGTGTGTAGGGAAAGTTGGGTTGTAAGATAAACAGTGTAACACTGTGTGAACAAAATTGGATTGTTGGGATAAGCAGTGTGACAGTGTGTGGACAAAGTTGGGTTGTTAAGATAAACAGTGTAACACTGTGTGAACAAAATTGGATTGTTGGGATAAGCAGTGTAACACTGTGTGAACAAAGTTGGGTTGTTAAGATAAACAGCGTAATAGTTTCGGAACAAGCTATTTCCAAACAAAGATACGAATGGCCAACGCGGTGTTTGTGTAAGTTTTAGATATGAATTAGTATAACTTAGATTAGTGTAATTAATTACTTTAGGTTTGAACGGTTTAGGCTTCATTGTAATTTCAATGAGTTCTAATCAGTAGTTCAGCTGTATAAATCTTGAACACCATTTAGTTAAGCCTCGGATGAACATTCCAACCTTGTAAGTACATTATGCTTTTCATAAATTAGTCCTAGCTGTCGGAAACTGGCTAAAAATAGTTATAAGAAGAAATATCTAAGTCTGTTTCTCAGGACGGCTGGTGTGGATATTAAAACAAATATGAAAATAGAGAACAACGTTTTGACCCTCTTAGGTCATCTTCAGGTTAACAAAGAGAGTTTCCAACTGACCGTTGCTGGAGACACGTCTTGGGAACGAGAGTGTAAACGAGTATGGGATTGTAGGGGGCGTTGCAGTCAGATGTTAGGTTATTAATTAGTGTAGGTATAAAAGTGTTCCTTTATATTAATTTAATTTTGGTTTTAGTTGCTGTATTAGTAAGGCTTCTTTGATTTTGCGTTCGTTTATATTTGTTTCCCTACTATGTATCTGTGTGTTTTCTGTGGTTGTGTTGTGTTCAAACACATGTGAAGGTGGTTTTTTGTGTGTGTGTGTTCTTTGAATCTAGTTTCCGTTTTTCTGCTAATTATTGGCTACCACAACAAATACCTTATCTGTATTATATGCTGTTATTATATAACTGTTATGTTACTGGTTTTTGTCGCAACATTTTAAAAAAATTCTGTACTTGTTTTCCATTAGTATCCTTCCTTTAGTGGCTCACTGGTAGGTTTGTAGGGTTATGGCCTGACTTGGCCAGGTGGGTTAAGGTGTTCGACTCATAATCTGATGGTCGCGGGTTCGAATCCCCGTTGCACCAAACATGCTCGCCCTTTCAGCCGTGAGGGCGTTATAATGTTACAGTCAGTCCCACTATTCGTTGGTAAAATAGTTGGCGGTGGGTGGTGCTGACGAGCTGCCTTCCCTCTAGTGTTACACTGCTAAATTAGGGACGGCTAGCGAAGATAGCCCTTGAGTAGCTTTGCGCAAAATTCGAAACAAACAAACAAAGTGTAGGGTTATAAAGCAAATAACCGAATTTCGATGCCCATCGCGATGGGCATATCTCAAATAGTCTTTTGTGTAGCTTTGCACTTAGTGACAAACAAACCAAATAGTAACGTCAGAGTTGAGAATTTATTTTTTGACAAGTTCAGCAAAAAATCCTAGAATCGATACTTGTGAAAAACAGAATGCAGTTAGTCTATTGCGTAGCCTTGCACAGGAACAACAGCAACACTCAAGTTCGTTTATTGTTTCGTTGTTAAGCGCAGAGCTACACCACGGATCGTCTGTGCTCTTCTCAACACGGGTATCGAAATTCAGATTTTAGCGGTATAAATCCGCAGACACATCACAGTACAACAAGGAAGGGGGTAAACACCCAAGTCCAAACTTGTTTGTTTTCTTCATGGCAAAGTCAAATTAAGTTATCTGTTGTGTTCAGCGCGGGGATCGAACCCAGGATTTTAACGTCGTAAGTCCGCAGACTCACCGCTGTCCCATCTGGTGATTACAGAGTTATACATTTTGAAGATTTGAGGTGTTATCTAACTTCAACTGACTATAAGATTTAGTATTTCGTTCAAAAGCCTTCAGAATACTCTTCGATTTTCAGATACTTAAGTCCATACTTAAGAACTTCTCTAGTTTATTGGTTAAAGACCTTCATTATTCATGAATTTAGCCAGCAATTCTGGATTACACTGGCAGAGGACGAGCCCAGTAAGAGAGACTATAATAGATGGACGAATCAATTGGAGATTATTATAAGTTTTACAGTTTTTCCATCGAGTTGTCCGCTTCCCGCTGAGTACTAGAGGTGCATATATCACAGGTTAAGACCTCTAGAGTTCGGCTACTCTTCTGTGATGGGATCTGACGTTTACTCTTATAATTTACTCTTATTATTTTATAAATTATCTTTTAGTTTACATTCATCAGACTAAATAAGTATCGATTTATTATTCTTGTAAGACATTCTGTATGTTGTATGTATTAGTGTTTTAAGACAACGTTAGATGTTTCATGAGTGTGTTAGGACAACATTACATGTTCCACGTGTGTCTTAGAACAATATCAAGTGTTCTGTTGATTTATTAGTCAACATTGGAGGTTTATTGGTGTGTTACGTTATGACAATATTAAATGTTTTATAAGTGTGTTAGGGCAGTATGGAATGTTATATTAGTGTTAGGACAACATTGTGTGTTTCACGTGTGTGTGTGTTAGGACAACATTATATGTTCCATGTGTGTGTGTTAGGACAGCATTATGTGTTCCATGTGTGTGTGTTAGGACAACATTATGTGTTCCATGTGTGTGTGTTAGGACAACATTATGTGTTCCATGTATGTGTGTATTAGGACAACATTGTACCTTCCATGTGTGTGTTAGGACAACATTATATGTTCCATGTGTATGTGTGTGTTAGGACAGCATTATATGTTCCATGTGTGTGTGTTAGGACAACATTGTGTGTTCCATGTGTGTGTGTTAGGACAACATTGTACATTCCATGTGTGTGTTAGGACAGCATTATGTGCTATGTTAGGACAACATTGTGTGTTCCATGTGTGTGTGTGTGTGTTAGGACAACATTGTGTGTTCCATGTGTGTGTGTGTTAGGACAACATTATGTGTTCCATGTGTGTGTGTTAGGACAACATTGTGTGTTCCATGTGTGTGTGTGTTAGGACAACATTATGTGTTCCATGTGTGTGTGTTAGGACAACATTATGTGTTCCATGTGTGTGTGTGTGTGTGTGTGTGTTAGGACAGCGTTATGTGTTCCATGTGTGTGTTAGGACAACATTATATGTTCCATGTGTGTGTGTGTTAGGAAAACATTATGTGTTCCATGTGTGTGTGTGTGTGTGTGTGTGTTAGGACAACATTATGTGTCCCATGTGTGTGTGTTATGACAGCATTATGTGTTCCATGTGTGTGTGTTAGGACAACATTATATCTTCCATGTGTATGTGTGTGTTAGGACAACATTATATCTTCCATGTGTATGTGTGTGTTAGGACAACATTATATGTTCCATGTGTGTGTGTGTTAGGACAACATTATATGTTCCATGTGTGTGTGTGTTAGGACAACATTATATGTTCCATGTGTGTGTGTTAGGACAACATTATATGTTCCATGTGTGTGTGTTAGGACAACATTGTGTGTTTCATGTGTGTGTGTTAGCACAACATTGTACATTCCATGTGTGTGTTAGGACAGCATTATGTGCTATGTTAGGACAACATTATGTGTGTCATGTGTGTTCCATGTGTGTGTGTGTGTTAGGACAGCGTTATGTATTCCACGTGTGTGTTAGGACAACATTATATGTTCCATGTGTGTGTGTGTTAGGAAAACATTATGTGTTCCATGTGTGTGTGAGTGTTAAAACAACATTATGTGTTCCATGTGTGTGTGTGTTAGGAAAACATTATATGTTCCATGTGTGTGTTAGGACAACATTATGTGCTCCATGTGTGTGTGTGTTAGGACAACATTATGTGCTCCATGTGTGTGTGTGTGTTAGGACAACATTATGTGCTCCATGTGTGTAGGTGTGTTACGACAACATTATGTGCTCCATGTGTGTAGGTGTGTTAGGACAACATTATATGTTCCATGTGTGTGTGTTAGAACAGCATTATGTGTTCCATGTGTGTGTGTTAGGACAGCATTATGTGTTCCATGTGTGTGTGTTAGGACAACATTATGTGTTCCATGTGTGTGTGTTAGGACAACATTATGTGTTCCATGAGTGTGTTAGGACAGCATTATGTGTTCCATGTGTGTGTGTTAGGACAGCATTATGTGTTCCATGAGTGTGTTAGGACAACATTATATGTTCCATGTGTGTGTGTGTGTGTGTGTGTGTGTTAGGACAGCATTATGTGTTTCATGTGTGTGTGTTTGTTAGGACAGCATTATGTGTTCCATGTGTGTGTGTGTTAGGACAGCATTATGTGTTCCATGTGTGTGTGTGTTAGGACAACATTATGTGTTCCATGTGTATGTGTGTGTTAGGACAACATTATATGTTCCATGTGTATGTGTGTGTTAGGACAACATTATATGTTCCATGTGTGTGTGTTAGGACAACATTGTACATTCCATGTGTGTGTTAGGACAGCATTATGTGCTATGTTAGCACAACATTGTGTGTTCCATGTGTGTGTGTGTGTGTGTGTGTGTGTGTGTTAGGACAACATTATGTGTTCCATGTGTGTGTGTTACGACAACATTATATGTTCCATGTGTGTGTGTTACGACAACATTATAAGTTCCATGTGTGTGTGTGTGTGTGTTAGGACAGCATTATATGTTCCATGTGTGTATGAGGACAACATTATATGTTCCATGTTTGTGTGTATGAGGACAACATTGTACATTCCATGTCTGTGTGTTAGGACAACATTATGTGTTCCATGTGTGTGTGTTAGGACAACATTGTACGTTCCATGTGTGTGTTAGGACAAAATTATATGTTCCAGGTGTGTGTTAGGACAACATTATGTGTTCCATGTGTGTGTGTGTTAGGACAACATTATGTGTTCCATGTGTGTGTGTGTGTTAGGACAGCATTATGTGTTCCATGTGTGTGTGTGTGTTAGGACAGCATTATGTGTTCCATGTGTGTGTGTGTGTTAGGACAGCATTATATGTTCCATGTGTGTATGAGGACAACATTATATGTTCCATGTTTGTGTGTATGAGGACAACATTGTACATTCCATGTCTGTGTGTTAGGACAACATTATGTGTTCCATGTGTGTGTGTTAGGACAACATTGTACGTTCCATGTGTGTGTTAGGACAAAATTATATGTTCCAGGTGTGTGTTAGGACAACATTATGTGTTCCATGTGTGTGTGTGTTAGGACAACATTATGTGTTCCATGTGTGTGTGTGTGTTAGGACAGCATTATGTGTTCCATGTGTGTGTGTGTGTTAGGACAGCATTATGTGTTCCATGTGTGTGTGTGTGTGTGTTAGGACAGCATTATATGTTCCATGTATGTTTCAGGACAACATTATATGTTCCATGTGTGTTTCAGGACAACATTTATGTTCAATGTGTGTGTGTTAGGACAGCATTATGTGTTCCATGTGTGTGTTAGGACAACATTATATGTTCCATGTGTGTGTTAGGACAACATTATATGTTCCATGTGTGTGTTAGGACAACATTATATGTACCATGTGTGTGTTAGGACAACATTATGTGTTCCATGTGTGTGTTAGGACAATATCAACTGTTCTAATATCAAATGTTCTGCACATACAAAAACATTTGCTTTACGTCGTCTCTTAAACAAGAAACTCAGCAGATAACCGGACTTCCCCTCACACAACTATTTTCTAACACAATTATTCAAAAGGTCACCATTTATTTTACTATTACCTTGTTGGTAATTTCGTTTATTATTAATAGACAATCTAAGTACCAGTTTTCAGGAGATGTTATGTTTAGAAATGAACACTTATTCCGTGTGGAAATAAACATTAAACACCTGCCATTTTATTAAACAATTGTTGTATTTCACAACATTCACTCAATAGATTCTCATCTTTGTCTAATAACAGTGAACTGTGTTTACTTACCCTTGTTTTATTATTATTGTCGTCACAGTGTACTATTTGTACAGAGATACGCTGTTCTGTATTTATGAAAAGGACAAAGAAAAATGAACTGGAACATAAAGATATATATATAGATTGTTTAGCAACTTTTCTGAGTAACATATAAAGACAAGTGTTAACCCTACTGTTAGAGGGTTGTACCGTGGGCTCTAAATATCCTGAGTGAATTCAATTTATTTAAAAGATGTACACGCGTTAAAACATACGACGTGTGTGTTATGTGAAAATTGTATAGATACCAATGTATTGATTATATGTTTTCGTATGACTGGGTGATAAGGAACCAAGTACGAGGATGTTTGTACTTATAACTCTATTAGGGAAAAAGGATGTGGTTTCGAATAATCATACACCAGGTGTCGCCCAACACTTGTTCTAAAACAGACACGCATTATACAACACCTTCTAACTATCTGTTTTGGTTTTGAGTTTCGTTCAGGGCTATCTGCGCTAGCCGTCCATAATTTAGTGGTGTAAGACTAGAAGGAAGGCAGCTAGTCATCCGCTAACCCTTGGGCTGCTCTTTTTACCAACGAATAATGGGATTGGCCGTTATGTTATAACGCTCTCACGGCTGAAATGGCAAACAGACTACGAGTAGAGCGCCCCCTAACCACCATACTTGTCAACCACATAGAGAAAATAGTACACACTGAGTTAAAAGATTTGGTTGTTTGAAGGGTACAGTTACAAAAGGGGGTATCTGTGTTCAGTCCACCAGGGGTATGACATATGTCTACGTCACTGAAGAGAGGCGAGCGCGAATTTAAATGCCTACAATACGAAACTGCTTTTAAGATTTCCTAAAATGACACGATATCATATCATATCATATCATATCATATAATATAATATAATATAATATAATATAATATAATATAATATAATATAATATAATATAATATAATATAATATAATATAATATAATATAATATAATATAATATAATATAATATAATATAATATAATATAATATAATATATTTTCTTTTCTCAGTAGCCGTCCCAATATTTCTTTCCACAGTTTCTTTCTATGTTTCATTGTTTCTTATCTGAGATTCTTGTTTGGATTCTAATATAAAATAATTTACGAATAATAATATTATTTGTAAACCTTAAAATGATAGAGTTGTTCGGAAGTTTGTAACTGTTTGTCGAGTTATGTGTACTTCTCTCTGGTTTTCACGCGAGACTCGTTTGAAAATGATTACAGACTTTTCTATATACTAACTTTTTAATTCGAACATTGTTCTGTCTATTACTTATCTTTCTATTTATCCCCTGTTCACCGGAGAGGCAGCGATACGTTTATGGACTCACTATACTACAGTCTGAGGTTCGAGTCTTTGCCGTGACCAAACAGGTAGATAATATTAAGCGCACCCTTTATCAGTCAGTTTATCCAGATGTTTGCCTGTCTGTCGCTTCTGAGTGAGAGATTATTATTTAAGATATGAACGGAATGTGGTTATTTAACGTGAAAAGGTCGAGAACTTGATTTTCAAGTTAAAGAACCGCTAGCGACATCTGTGATAATTTATTCTACCAGAAATAGACAGTATCAGCAAGGCCTTTCAACGTCCTTCTTGTAACCTAGTTTCTGTTATATTCAGTTTAATTAGACAACGGAATGTTAGAAACTGTTAACAAGGAAAGATGACGTAACAGGCGAATGCAAGCCGTTGCAATTGTTCAGCCGAACGTGGCATGAAGCCAGAAAAGCAGACAGACGAGTTATTATCTCCAAACGTGGAAATCCTGAAAACGGATTTCTTTTTAAAACGGTCAACTGTAGTTGTGGTCAGTGCAATAAATAATAAATACACTTTATACTTGTAAAACCTACTTTCTACTTCCAAGTAACTTACTTATCATTACTAACGAGTTCTGGTATTGGGCGAAAGGCCTTCTAGGCAGTGAGTTATGGAAAACAAGAGATGCAGCTATGGTTGGAAAGGATTTGAAATCCGTAACGGTGGTGGTTAAGGCTATCGACTCGCAAGCTGAGACTCACGAGTCTCCAACCTGATATCTAGCATACTTACCCTTACAGTCATGGGAGAGTTATAATGTCACAATCAACCTCGATTTTTGTTAGTAATAGGGTCAGCCGAAATATTTTCTCTGTGGTCGAAAGTTCCAAAATACGGAGTGTGACAAATTATACCACGAGCAGGTCTGACGCTAAAAAATCCACTCTCAGGATATAACATTCTGACATAGCTTTAATAAGATATTTTATAAGCTACAACTTACTCCTAGCTTCGAAAAGATGTGAATCTTGTCTCTCTTAGCCTTCAATGGAATGTGTCTAGTGATGCAACCCGCGGGATGTTTGGATCTCAGCCCAGAAAATCCTGCATAAACCGCTAGAGTTTGATATTATAACGGACGTGTTTTCTGTCTTATTTATTCAGGTGTTTGCTTTGTTTGTAGTGGATTAGGTGTCCAATAAATATTTGTTTTATTCATGATTATTTGTTTCCAAATTAAGATGATGTCCCACAGTGACTTTCCCCACAATTCTCTCTGTTTATTTATTCAAGTAAACATCATTTCACTTAGAATACGTTAATAAACCTAAATGTAAGATAAATACTTTGCGTTACATTATTACAATGTTCATTTAGGCCCTATTGCTGGGTTTATCAGTTTGTTTGGATAAATGCATTCACTGGTCCTTGGCCCGGAAAACCCAAGAGCCAAGGCTATGTTTTTTAACCTCGGACTTCTTTTTATCGCCATCAGTATGTGTTGAGAGCAACAAACAAACTGGAAAACCCTTTTTAAAAGTATCAAGTGAAATGGTGCTGGGTAGAAACGAGTTAGACTCACAGAACGCGCGTGGTGACGACACGACATTCACGACACTTGCGTAGAAGATTTATTCATTAGCACATGTCGACTGCCTGACCTACATTGTCGGAGCCCCAGGAAGCCAGACAGACACATATTCTCACATTTCTGGACTGAGAAAAAAAATGGGACAAAAAGATCAGGAATACAGAAGTCGGAAGGGAGTTCGATACTGTGTAGTAGCTACCGTCCAATGTATGGGGTTGTTATAAACATGTAATAATGGGGTTATAAACACGTAGTAATGTAGCTACACAGTCTGTTATAAACACGTAGTAATGTAGCTACACAGTCTGTTATAAACACGTAGTAATGTAGCTACACAGTCTGTTATAAATGCGTAGTAATGTAGCTACACAGTCTGTTATAAACACGTAGTAATGTAGCTACACAGTCTGTTATAAACACGTTGTAATGTAGCTACACAGTCTGTTATAAACACGTTGTAATGTAGCAACACAGTCTGTAATAAACACGTAGTAATGTAGCAACACAGTCTCTTATAAACACGTAGTGATGTAGCTACACAGTCTGTTATAAACACGTAGTAATGTAGCTACACAGTCTGTTATAAACACGTAGTAATGTAGCTACACAGTCTGTTATAAACACGTAGTAATGTAGCTACACAGTCTGTTATAAACACGTAGTAATGTAGCTACACAGTCTGTTATAAACACGTAGTAATGTAGCTACACAGTCTGTTATAAACACGTAGTAATGTAGCTACACAGTCTGTTATAAACACGTAGTGATGTAGCTACACAGTCTGTTATAAACACGTAGTAATGTAGCTACACAGTCTGTTATAAACACGTAGTAATGTAGCTACACAGTCTGTTATAAACACGTAGTAATGTAGCTACACAGTCTGTTATAAACACGTAGTAATGTAGCTACACAGTCTGTTATAAACACGTAGTAATGTAGCTACACAGTCTGTTATAAACACGTAGTAATGTAGCTACACAGTCTGTTATAAACACGTAGTAATGTAGCTACACAGTCTGTTATAAACACGTAGTAATGTAGCTACACAGTCTGTTATAAACACGTAGTAATGTAGCTACACAGTCTGTTATAAACACGTAGTAATGTAGCTACACAGTCTGTTATAAACACGTAGTAATGTAGCTACACAGTCTGTTATAAACACGTAGTAATGTAGCTACACAGTCTGTTATAAACACGTAGTAATGTAGCTACACAGTCTGTTATAAACACGTAGTAATGTAGCTACACAGTCTGTTATAAACACGTAGTAATGTAGCTACACAGTCTGTTATAAACACGTAGTAATGTAGCTACACAGTCTGTTATAAACACGTAGTAATGTAGCTACACAGTCTGTTATAAACACGTAGTAATGTAGCTACACAGTCTGTTATAAACACGTAGTAATGTAGCTACACAGTCTGTTATAAACACGTATGTAGCTACACAATGTAGCTACACAGTCTGTTATAAACACGTAGTAATGTAGCTACACAGTCTGTTATAAACACGTAGTAATGTAGCTACACAGTCTGTTATAAACACGTAGTAATGTAGCTACACAGTCTGTTATAAACACGTAGTAATGTAGCTACACAGTCTGTTATAAACACGTTGTAATGTAGCTACACAGTCTGTTATAAACACGTAGTAATGTAGCTACACAGTCTGTTATAAACACGTAGTAATGTAGCTACACAGTCTGTTATAAACACGTAGTAATGTAGCTACACAGTCTGTTATAAACACGTAGTAATGTAGCTACACAGTCTGTTATAAACACGTAGTAATGTAGCTACACAGTCTGTTATAAACACGTAGTAATGTAGCTACACAGTCTGTTATAAACACGTAGTAATGTAGCTACACAGTCTGTTATAAACACGTAGTAATGTAGCTACACAGTCTGTTATAAACACGTAGTAATGTAGCTACACAGTCTGTTATAAACACGTAGTAATGTAGCTACACAGTCTGTTATAAACACGTAGTAATGTAGCTACACAGTCTGTTATAAACACGTAGTAATGTAGCTACACAGTCTGTTATAAACACGTAGTAATGTAGCTACACAGTCTGTTATAAACACGTAGTAATGTAGCTACACAGTCTGTTATAAACACGTAGTAATGTAGCTACACAGTCTGTTATAAACACGTAGTAATGTAGCAACACACTCTGTTATAAACACGTAGTGATGTAGCTACACAGTCTGTTATAAACACGTAGTAATGTAGCTACACAGTCTGTTATAAACACGTAGTAATGTAGCTACACAGTCTGTTATAAACACGTAGTAATGTAGCTACACAGTCTGTTATAAACACGTAGTAATGTAGCTACACAGTCTGTTATAAACACGTAGTAATGTAGCTACACAGTCTGTTATAAACACGTAGTAATGTAGCTACACAGTCTGTTATAAACACGTAGTAATGTAGCTACACAGTCTGTTATAAACACGTTAGTAATGTAGCTACACAGTCTGTTATAAACACGTAGTAATGTAGCTACACAGTCTTTATAAACACGTAGTAATGTAGCTACACAGTCTGTTATAAACACGTAGTAATGTAGCTACACAGTCTGTTATAAACACGTAGTAATGTAGCTACACAGTCTGTTATAAACACGTAGTAATGTAGCTACACAGTCTGTTATAAACACGTAGTAATGTAGCTACACAGTCTGTTATAAACACGTAGTAATGTAGCTACACAGTCTGTTATAAACACGTAGTAATGTAGCTACACAGTCTGTTATAAACACGTAGTAATGTAGCTACACAGTCTGTTATAAACACGTAGTAATGTAGCTACACAGTCTGTTATAAACACGTAGTAATGTAGCTACACAGTCTGTTATAAACACGTAGTAATGTAGCTACACAGTCTGTTATAAACACGTAGTAATGTAGCTACACAGTCTGTTATAAACACGTAGTAATGTAGCTACACAGTCTGTTATAAACACGTAGTAATGTAGCTACACAGTCTGTTATAAACACGTAGTAATGTAGCTACACAGTCTGTTATAAACACGTAGTAATGTAGCTACACAGTCTGTTATAAACACGTAGTAATGTAGCTACACAGTCTGTTATAAACACGTAGTAATGTAGCTACACAGTCTGTTATAAACACGTAGTAATGTAGCTACACAGTCTGTTATAAACACGTAGTAATGTAGCTACACAGTCTGTTATAAACACGTAGTAATGTAGCTACACAGTCTGTTATAAACACGTAGTAATGTAGCTACACAGTCTGTTATAAACACGTAGTAATGTAGCTACACAGTCTGTTATAAACACGTAGTAATGTAGCTACACAGTCTGTTATAAACACGTAGTAATGTAGCTACACAGTCTGTTATAAACACGTAGTAATGTAGCTACACAGTCTGTTATAAACACGTAGTAATGTAGCTACACAGTCTGTTATAAACACGTAGTAATGTAGCTACACAGTCTGTTATAAACACGTAGTAATGTAGCTACACAGTCTGTTATAAACACGTAGTAATGTAGCTACACAGTCTGTTATAAACACGTAGTAATGTAGCTACACAGTCTGTTATAAACACGTAGTAATGTAGCTACACAGTCTGTTATAAACACGTAGTAATGTAGCTACACAGTCTGTTATAAACACGTAGTAATGTAGCTACACAGTCTGTTATAAACACGTAGTAATGTAGCTACACAGTCTGTTATAAACACGTTGTAATGTAGCTACACAGTGTGTTATAAACACGTAGTAATGTAGCTACACAGTCTTTATAAATGCGTAGTAATGTAGCTACACAGTCTTTATAAATGCGTAGTAATGTAGCTACACAGACTTTATAAATGCGTAGTAATGTAGCTACACAGTCTGTTATAAACGCGTAGTAATGTAGCTACACAGTCTGTTATAAACACGTTGTAATGTAGCTACACAGTCTGTTATAAACACGTAGTAATGTAGCTACACAGTCTGTTATAAACACGTAGTGATGTAGCTACACAGTCTGTTATAAACACGTAGTAATGTAGCTACACAGTCTGTTATAAACACGTTGTAATATAGCAACACAGTCTGTTATAAACAAGTTGTAATGTAGCAACACAGTCTGTTATAAACAAGTTGTAATGTAGCTACACAGTCTGTTATAAACACGTAGTAATGTAGCTACACAGTCTCTAATAAACACGTTGTAATGTAGCAACACAGTCTGTTATAAACACGTAGTAATGTAGCAACACAGTCTGTTATAAACACGTAGTGATGTAGCAACACAGTCTGTTATAAACACGTAGTGATGTAGCAACACAGTCTGTTATAAACACGTAGTGATGTAGCTACACAGTCTGTTATAAACACGTAGTGATGTAGCTACACAGTCTGTTATAAACACGTAGTGATGTAGCTACACAGTCTGTTATAAACACGTAGTAATGTAGCTACACAGTCTGTTATAAACACGTAGTAATGTAGCTACACAGTCTGTTATAAACACGTAGTAATGTAGCTACACAGTCTGTTATAAACACGTAGTAATGTAGCTACACAGTCTGTAATAAACACGTAGTGATGTAGCTACACAGTCTGTTATAAACACGTAGTGATGTAGCTACACAGTCTGTTATAAACACGTAGTGATGTAGCTACACAGTCGGTTATAAACACGTAGTAATGTAGCTACACAGTCGGTTATAAACACGTAGTAATGTAGCTAAACAGTCTGTTATAAACACGTAGTAATGTAGCAACACACTCTGTTATAAACACGTAGTGATGTAGCTACACAGTCTGTTATAAACACGTAGTGATGTAGCTACACAGTCTGTTATAAACACGTAGTGATGTAGCTACACAGTCTGTTATAAACACGTAGTAATGTAGCTACACAGTCGGTTATAAACACGTAGTAATGTAGCTAAACAGTCTGTTATAAACACGTAGTAATGTAGCAACACACTCTGTTATAAACACGTAGTAATGTAGCAACACACTGTTATAAACACGTAGTAATGTAGCTACACAATATGTTATAAACACGTAGTAATGTAGCTACACAGTCTGTTATAAACACGTAGTAATGTAGCTACACAGTCTGTTATAAACACGTAGTAATGTAGCTACACAGTCTGTTATAAACACGTAGTAATGTAGCTACACAGTCTGTTATAAACACGTAGTAATGTAGCTAAACAGTCTGTTATAAACAAGTTGTAATGTAGCTACACAGTCTCTAATAAACACGTTGTAATGTAGAAACACAGTCTGTTATAAACACGTAGTAATGTAGCAACACAGTCTGTTATAAACACGTAGTGATGTAGCTACACAGTCTGTTATAAACACGTAGTAATGTAGCTACACATTGTGTTATAAACACGTGGTAATGTAGCTACACAGTGTGCTATAAACACGTAGTAATGTAGATACACAGTCTTTATAAATGCGTAGTAATGTAGCTACACAGTCTGTTATAAACACGTTGTAATGTAGCTACACAGTCTGTTATAAACACGTTGTAATGTAGCTACACAGTGTGTTATAAACACGTAGTAATGTAGCTACACAGTCTTTATAAATGCGTAGTAATGTAGCTACACAGTCTCTAATAAACACGTTGTAATGTAGAAACACAGTCTGTTATAAACACGTAGTAATGTAGCAACACAGTCTGTTATAAACACGTAGTGATGTAGCTACACAGTGTGTTATAAACACGTAGTAATGTAGATACACAGTCTTTATAAACACGTAGTAATGTAGCTACACAGTCTGTTATAAACACGTAGTAATGTAGCTACACAGTCTGTTATAAACACAAAGTAATGTAGCTACACAGTCTTTATAAATGCGTAGTAATGTAGCTACACAGTCTGTTATAAACGCGTAGTAATGTAGCTACACAGTCTGTTATAAACACGTTGTAATGTAGCTACACAGTCTGTTATAAGCACGTAGTAATGTAGCTACACAGTCTGTTATAAACACGTAGTGATGTAGCTAGACAGTCTGTTATAAACACGTAGTAAAGTAGCTACACAGTCTGTTATAAACAAGTTGTAATGTAGCTACACAGTCTCTAATAAACACGTAGTAATGTAGCAACACAGTCTGTTATAAACACGTAGTGATGTAGCTACACAGTCTGTTATAAACACGTAGTGATGTAGCTACACAGTCTGTTATAAACACGTAGTGATGTAGCTACACAGTCTGTTATAAACACATAGTAATGTAGCTACACAGTCTGTTATAAACACGTTGTAATATAGCTACACAGTGTGTTATAAACACGTAGTAATGTAGCTACACAGTCTTTATAAATGCGTAGTAATGTAGCTACACAGTCTGTTATAAACGCGTAGTAATGTAGCTACACAGTCTGTTATAAACACGTTGTAATGTAGCTACACAGTCTGTTATAAACAAGTTGTAATGTAGCTAAACAGTCTGTTATAAACAAGTTGTAATGTAGCTACACAGTCTCTAATAAACACGTAGTAATGTAGCAACACAGTCTCTTATAAACACGTAGTGATGTAGCTACACAGTCTGTTATAAACACATAGTAATGTAGCTACACAGTCTGTTATAAACACGTTGTAATGTAGCTACACAGTGTGTTATAAACACGTAGTAATGTAGCTACACAGTCTGTTATAAACGCGTAGTAATGTAGCTACACAGTCTGTTATAAACACGTTGTAATGTAGCTACACAGTCTGTTATAAGCACGTAGTAATGTAGCTACACAGTCTGTTATAAACACGTAGTGATGTAGCTACACAGTCTGTTATAAACACGTAGTAATGTAGCTACACAGTCTGTTATAAACATGTAGTAATGTAGCTACACAGTCTGTTATAAACCCGTAGTAATGTAGCTACACAGTCTGTTATAAACACGTAGTAATGTAGCTACACAGTGTGTTATAAACACGTGGTAATGTAGCTACACAGTGTGCTATAAACACGTAGTAATGTAGATACACAGTCTTTATAAATGCGTAGTAATGTAGCTACACAGTCTGTTATAAACACGTTGTAATGTAGCTACACAGTCTGTTATAAACACGTTGTAATGTAGCTACACAGTCTGTTATAAACACGTACTAATGTAGCTACACAGTCTTTATAAATGCGTAGTGATGTAGCTACACAGTCTGTTATAAACACGTAGTGATGTAGCTACACAGTATGTTATAAACACGTAGTAATGTAGCTACACAGTAAACACGTGTTATAAACTGTTATAAACAAGTTGTAATGTAGCTACACAGTCTGTTATAAACACGTTGTAATGTAGCTACACAGTCTGTTATAAACACGTAGTGATGTAGCTACACAGTCTGTTATAAACACGTAGTGATGTAGCTACACAGTCTGTTATAAACACGTAGTGATGTAGCTACACAGTATGTTATAAACACGTAGTAATGTAGCTACACAGTTTGTTATAAACAAGTTGTAATGTAGCAACACAGTCTGTAATAAACACGTTGTAATGTAGCTACACAGTCTGTTATAAACACGTAGTGATGTAGCTACACAGTCTGTTATAAACACGTAGTAATGTAGCTACACAGTCTGTTATAAACACGTAGTAATATAGCAACACAGTCTGTTATAAACACGTAGTAATGTAGCTACACAGTCTGTTATAAACACGTAGTAATGTAGCTACACAGTCTGTTATAAACACGTAGTAATGTAGCTACACAGTCTGTTATAAACACGTAGTAATGTAGCTACACAGTCTGTTATAAACACGTAGTGATGTAGCTACACAGTCTGTTATAAACACGTAGTAATGTAGCTACACAGTCTGTTATAAACACGTAGTAATGTAGCTACACAGTCTGTTATAAACACGTAGTAATGTAGCTACACAGTCTGTTATAAACACGTAGTGATGTAGCTACACAGTCTGTTATAAACACGTAGTGATGTAGCTACACAGTCTGTTATAAACACGTAGTGATGTAGCTACACAGTCGGTTATAAACACGTAGTAATGTAGCTACACAGTCTGAAATAAACACGTTGTAATATAGCAACACAGTCTGTTATAAACAAGTTGTAATGTAGCTACACAGTCTGTTATAAACACGTAGTAATGTAGCTACACAGTCTCTAATAAACACGTTGTAATGTAGCAACACAGTCTGTTATAAACACGTAGTAATGTAGCTACACAGTCTGTTATAAACACAAAGTACATGTAGCGTAGTAATGTAACACAGTCTGTTATAAACACGTAGTAATGTAGCTACACAGTCTGTTATAAACACGTTGTAATATAGCAACACAGTCTGTTATAAACACGTTGTAATGTAGCAACACAGTCTGTTATAAACACGTTGTAATGTAGCTACACAGTCTGTTATAAACACGTAGTAATGTAGCTACACAGTCTGTAATAAACACGTTGTAATGTAGCAACACAGTCTGTTATAAACACGTAGTAATGTAGCAACACAGTCTGTTATAAACACGTAGTGATGTAGTTACACAGTCTGTTATAAACACGTAGTGATGTAGCTACACAGTCTGTTATAAACACGTAGTGATGTAGCTACACAGTCTGTTATAAACACGTAGTAATGTAGCTACACAGTCTGTTATAAACACGTAGTAATGTAGCTACACAGTCTGTTATGTTAGCTACACAGTCTGTTATAAACACGTAGTAATGTAGCTACACAGTCTGTTATAAACACGTAGTAATGTAGCTACACAGTCTGTTATAAACACGTAGTGATGTAGCTACACAGTCTGTTATAAACACGTAGTGATGTAGCTACACAGTCTGTTATAAACACGTAGTGATGTAGCTACACAGTCGGTTATAAACACGTAGTAATGTAGCTACACAGTCGGTTATAAACACGTAGTAATGTAGCTAAACAGTCTGTTATAAACACGTAGTAATGTAGCAACACACTCTGTTATAAACACGTAGTGATGTAGCTACACAGTCTGTTATAAACACGTAGTGATGTAGCTACACAGTCTGTTATAAACACGTAGTGATGTAGCTACACAGTCGGTTATAAACACGTAGTAATGTAGCTACACAGTCGGTTATAAACACGTAGTAATGTAGCTAAACAGTCTGTTATAAACACGTAGTAATGTAGCAACACACTCTGTTATAAACACGTAGTAATGTAGCAACACACTGTTATAAACACGTAGTAATGTAGCTACACAATATGTTATAAACACGTAGTAATGTAGCTACACAGTCTGTTATAAACACGTAGTAATGTAGCTACACATTGTGTTATAAACACGTAGTAATGTAGCTACACAGTCTGTTATAAACACGTAGTAATGTAGCTAAACAGTCTGTTATAAACAAGTTGTAATGTAGCTACACAGTCTCTAATAAACAC
The DNA here is from genome assembly GCF_004210375.1 of Tachypleus tridentatus. NCBI lineage: Eukaryota > Metazoa > Arthropoda > Merostomata > Xiphosura > Limulidae > Tachypleus > Tachypleus tridentatus. The sequence goes on along the minus strand of NW_027467777.1, from coordinate 34,362,820 downwards.
GTTGTAATGTAGAAACACAGTCTGTTATAAACACGTAGTAATGTAGCAACACAGTCTGTTATAAACACGTAGTGATGTAGCTACACAGTCTGTTATAAACACGTAGTAATGTAGCTACACAGTCTGTTATAAACACGTAGTAATGTAGCTACACAGTCTGTTATAAACACGTAGTAATGTAGATACACAGTCTTTATAAATGCGTAGTAATGTAGCTACACAGTCTGTTATAAACACGTTGTAATGTAGCTACACAGTCTGTTATAAACACGTTGTAATGTAGCTACACAGTCTGTTATAAACACGTAGTAATGTAGCTACACAGTCTTTATAAATGCGTAGTAATGTAGCTACACAGTCTCTAATAAACACGTTGTAATGTAGAAACACAGTCTGTTATAAACACGTAGTAATGTAGCTACACAGTCTGTTATAAACACGTAGTGATGTAGCTACACAGTCTGTTATAAACACGTAGTAATGTAGATACACAGTCTTTATAAACACGTAGTGATGTAGCTACACAGTCTGTTATAAACACGTAGTAATGTAGCTACACAGTCTGTTATAAACACGTAGTAATGTAGCTACACAGTCTGTTATAAACACGTAGTAATGTAGCAACACAGTCTGTTATAAACACGTAGTGTTATACACAGTCTGTTATAAACACGTAGTAATGTAGCTACACAGTCTGTTATAAACACGTAGTAATGTAGCTACACAGTCTGTTATAAACACGTAGTGATGTAGCTACACAGTCTGTTATAAACACGTAGTAATGTAGCTACACAGTCTGTTATAAACACGTAGTAATGTAGCTACACAGTCTGTTATAAACACGTTGTAATGTAGCTACACAGTCTGTTATAAACACGTAGTAATGTAGCTACACAGTCTTTATAAACACGTAGTAATGTAGCTACACAGTCTGTTATAAACACGTAGTAATGTAGCTACACAGTCTGTTATAAACACGTAGTAATGTAGCTACACAGTCTGTTATAAACACGTTGTAATGTAGCTACACAGTCTGTTATAAACACGTTGTAATGTAGCTACACAGTCTGTTATAAACACGTAGTAATGTAGCTACACAGTCTGTTATAAACACGTAGTAATGTAGCTACACAGTCTGTTATAAACACGTAGTAATGTAGCTACACAGTCTGTTATAAACACGTTGTAATGTAGCTACACAGTGTGTTATAAACACGTAGTAATGTAGCTACACAGTCTGTTATAAACACGTAGTAATGTAGCTACACAGTCTTTATAAATGCGTAGTAATGTAGCTACACAGTCTGTTATAAACACGTTGTAATGTAGCTACACAGTGTGTTATAAACACGTAGTAATGTAGCTACACAGTCTGTTATAAACACGTAGTAATGTAGCTACACAGTCTGTTATAAACACGTAGTAATGTAGCTACACAGTCTGTTATAAACACGTAGTAATGTAGCTACACAGTCTGTTATAAACACGTAGTAATGTAGCTACACAGTCTGTTATAAACACGTAGTAATGTAGCTACACAGTCTGTTATAAACACGTAATGTAGCTACACATGTTATAGTAATGTAGCTACACAGTCTGTTATAAACACGTAGTAATGTAGCTACACAGTCTGTTATAAACACGTAGTGATGTAGCTACACAGTCTGTTATAAACACGTAGTAATGTAGCTACACAGTCTGTTATAAACACGTTGTAATGTAGCTACACAGTCTGTTATAAACACGTTGTAATGTAGCTACACAGTCTGTTATAAACACGTAGTAATGTAGCTACACAGTCTGTTATAAACACGTAGTAATGTAGCTACACAGTCTGTTATAAACACGTAGTAATGTAGCTACACAGTCTGTTATAAACACGTAGTAATGTAGCAACACAGTCTGTTATAAACACGTAGTAATGTAGCTACACAGTCTGTTATAAACACGTAGTGATGTAGCTACACAGTCTGTTATAAACACGTAGTGATGTAGCTACACAGTCTGTTATAAACACGTAGTGATGTAGCTACACAGTCTGTTATAAACACGTAGTAATGTAGCTACACAGTCTGTTATAAACACGTAGTAATGTAGCTACACAGTCTGTTATAAACACGTAGTAATGTAGCTACACAGTCTGTTATAAACACGTAGTAATGTAGCTACACAGTCTGTTATAAACACGTAGTAATGTAGCTACACAGTCTGTTATAAACACGTAGTGATGTAGCTACACAGTCTGTTATAAACACGTAGTGATGTAGCTACACAGTCTGTTATAAACACGTAGTGATGTAGCTACACAGTCTGTTATAAACACGTAGTAATGTAGCTACACAGTCTGTTATAAACACGTAGTAATGTAGCTACACAGTCTGTTATAAACACGTAGTAATGTAGCTACACAGTCTGTTATAAACACGTAGTGATGTAGCTACACAGTCTGTTATAAACACGTAGTGATGTAGCTACACAGTCTGTTATAAACACGTAGTGATGTAGCTACACAGTCTGTTATAAACACGTAGTAATGTAGCTACACAGTCGGTTATAAACACGTAGTAATGTAGCTACACAGTCTGAAATAAACACGTTGTAATATAGCTACACAGTCTGTTATAAACACAGTCTGTTATAAACACGTAGTAATGTAGCACACAGTCTGTTATAAACACGTAGTAATGTAGCTACACAGTCTGTTATAAACACGTAGTAATGTAGCTACACAGTCTGTTATAAACACGTAGTAATGTAGCTACACAGTCTGTTATAAACACGTAGTAATGTAGCTACACAGTCTGTTATAAACACGTAGTAATGTAGCTACACAGTCTGTTATAAACACGTAGTAATGTAGCTACACAGTCTGTTATAAACACGTAGTAATGTAGCTACACAGTCTGTTATAAACACGTTGTAATGTAGCAACACAGTCTGTTATAAACACGTAGTAATGTAGCTACACAGTCTGTTATAAACACGTAGTAATGTAGCTACACAGTCTGTTATAAACACGTAGTAATGTAGCTACACAGTCTGTTATAAACACGTAGTAATGTAGCTACACAGTCTGTTATAAACACGTAGTAATGTAGCTACACAGTCTGTTATAAACACGTAGTAATGTAGCTACACAGTCTGTTATAAACACGTAGTAATGTAGCTACACAGTCTGTTATAAACACGTAGTAATGTAGCTACACAGTCTGTTATAAACACGTAGTAATGTAGCTACACAGTCTGTTATAAACACGTAGTAATGTAGCTACACAGTCTGTTATAAACACGTAGTAATGTAGCTACACAGTCTGTTATAAACACGTAGTAATGTAGCTACACAGTCTGTTATAAACACGTAGTAATGTAGCTACACAGTCTGTTATAAACACGTAGTAATGTAGCTACACAGTCTGTTATAAACACGTAGTAATGTAGCTACACAGTCTGTTATAAACACGTAGTAATGTAGCTACACAGTCTGTTATAAACACGTAGTAATGTAGCTACACAGTCTGTTATAAACACGTAGTAATGTAGCTACACAGTCTGTTATAAACACGTAGTAATGTAGCTACACAGTCTGTTATAAACACGTAGTAATGTAGCTACACAGTCTGTTATAAACACGTAGTAATGTAGCTACACAGTCTGTTATAAACACGTAGTAATGTAGCTACACAGTCTGTTATAAACACGTAGTAATGTAGCTACACAGTCTGTTATAAACACGTAGTAATGTAGCTACACAGTCTGTTATAAACACGTAGTAATGTAGCTACACAGTCTGTTATAAACACGTAGTAATGTAGCTACACAGTCTGTTATAAACACGTAGTAATGTAGCTACACAGTCTGTTATAAACACGTAGTAATGTAGCTACACAGTCTGTTATAAACACGTAGTAATGTAGCTACACAGTCTGTTATAAACACGTAGTAATGTAGCTACACAGTCTGTTATAAACACGTAGTAATGTAGCTACACAGTCTGTTATAAACACGTAGTAATGTAGCTACACAGTCTGTTATAAACACGTAGTAATGTAGCTACACAGTCTGTTATAAACACGTAGTAATGTAGCTACACAGTCTGTTATAAACACGTAGTAATGTAGCTACACAGTCTGTTATAAACACGTTGTAATGTAGCTACACAGTCTGTTATAAACACGTAGTAATGTAGCTACACAGTCTGTTATAAACACGTAGTAATGTAGCTACACAGTCTGTTATAAACACGTAAATGTAGCTACACAGTCTGTTATAAACACGTAGTAATGTAGCTACACAGTCTGTTATAAACACGTAGTAATGTAGCTACACAGTCTGTTATAAACACGTAGTAATGTAGCTACACAGTCTGTTATAAACACGTAGTAATGTAGCTACACAGTCTGTTATAAACACGTAGTAATGTAGTAATGTAGCTACACAGTCTGTTATAAACACGTAGTAATGTAGCTACACAGTCTGTTATAAACACGTAGTAATGTAGCTACACAGTCTGTTATAAACACATGTAGCTACACAGTCTGTTATAAACACGTAGTAATGTAGCTACACAGTCTGTTATAAACACGTAGTAATGTAGCTACACAGTCTGTTATAAACACGTAGTAATGTAGCTACACAGTCTGTTATAAACACGTAGTAATGTAGCTACACAGTCTGTTATAAACACGTAGTAATGTAGCTACACAGTCTGTTATAAACACGTAGTAATGTAGCTACACAGTCTGTTATAAACACGTAGTAATGTAGCTACACAGTCTGTTATAAACACGTAGTAATGTAGCTACACAGTCTGTTATAAACACGTAGTAATGTAGCTACACAGTCTGTTATAAACACGTAGTAATGTAGCTACACAGTCTGTTATAAACACGTAGTAATGTAGCTACACAGTCTGTTATAAACACGTAGTGATGTAGCTACACAGTCTGTTATAAACACGTAGTGATGTAGCTACACAGTCTGTTATAAACACGTAGTAATGTAGCTACACAGTCTGTTATAAACACGTAGTAATGTAGCTACACAGTCTGTTATAAACACGTAGTAATGTAGCTACACAGTCTGTTATAAACACGTAGTAATGTAGCTACACAGTCTGTTATAAACACGTAGTAATGTAGCTACACAGTCTGTTATAAACACGTAGTAATGTAGCTACACAGTCTGTTATAAACACGTAGTAATGTAGCTACACAGTCTGTTATAAACACGTAGTAATGTAGCTACACAGTCTGTTATAAACACGTAGTAATGTAGCTACACAGTCTGTTATAAACACGTAGTAATGTAGCTACACAGTCTGTTATAAACACGTAGTAATGTAGCTACACAGTCTGTTATAAACACGTAGTGATGTAGCTGTTATAAACACAGTCAGTCTGTTATAAACACGTAGTAATGTAGCTACACAGTCTGTTATAAACACGTAGTAATGTAGCTACACAGTCTGTTATAAACACGTAGTAATGTAGCTACACAGTCTGTTATAAACACGTAGTAATGTAGCTACACAGTCTGTTATAAACACGTAGTAATGTAGCTACACAGTCTGTTATAAACACGTAGTAATGTAGCTACACAGTCTGTTATAAACACGTAGTAATGTAGCTACACAGTCTGTTATAAACACGTAGTAATGTAGCTACACAGTCTGTTATAAACACGTAGTAATGTAGCTACACAGTCTGTTATAAACACGTAGTAATGTAGCTACACAGTCTGTTATAAACACGTAGTAATGTAGCTACACAGTCTGTTATAAACACGTAGTAATGTAGCTACACAGTCTGTTATAAACACGTTGTAATGTAGCTACACAGTCTGTTATAAAACACGTAGTAATGTAGCTACACAGTCTGTTATAAACACGTAGTAATGTAGCTACACAGTCTGTTATAAACACGTAGTAATGTAGCTACACAGTCTGTTATAAACACGTAGTAATGTAGCTACACAGTCTGTTATAAACACGTTGTAATGTAGCTACACAGTCTGTTATAAACACGTAGTAATGTAGCTACACAGTCTGTTATAAACACGTAGTGATGTAGCTACACAGTCTGTTATAAACACGTAGTAATGTAGCTACACAGTCTGTTATAAACACGTAGTAATGTAGCTACACAGTCTGTTATAAACACGTAGTAATGTAGCTACACAGTCTGTTATAAACACGTAGTAATGTAGCTACACAGTCTGTTATAAACACGTAGTAATGTAGCTACACAGTCTGTTATAAACACGTAGTAATGTAGCTACACAGTCTGTTATAAACACGTAGTAATGTAGCTACACAGTCTGTTATAAACACGTAGTAATGTAGCTACACAGTCTGTTATAAACACGTAGTGATGTAGCTACACAGTCTGTTATAAACACGTAGTGATGTAGCTACACAGTCTGTTATAAACACGTAGTAATGTAGCTACACAGTCTGTTATAAACACGTAGTAATGTAGCTACACAGTCTGTTATAAACACGTAGTAATGTAGCTACACAGTCTGTTATAAACACGTAGTAATGTAGCTACACAGTCTGTTATAAACACGTAGTAATGTAGCTACACAGTCTGTTATAAACACGTAGTAATGTAGCTACACAGTCTGTTATAAACACGTAGTAATGTAGCTACACAGTCTGTTATAAACACGTAGTAATGTAGCTACACAGTCTGTTATAAACACGTAGTAATGTAGCTACACAGTCTGTTATAAACACGTAGTAATGTAGCTGTTACACAGTCAGTCTTTATAAACACGTAGTAATGTAGCTACACAGTCTGTTATAAACACGTAGTAATGTAGCTACACAGTCTGTTATAAACACGTAGTAATGTAGCTACACAGTCTGTTATAAACACGTAGTAATGTAGCTACACAGTCTGTTATAAACACGTAGTAATGTAGCTACACAGTCTGTTATAAACACGTAGTAATGTAGCTACACAGTCTGTTATAAACACGTAGTAATGTAGCTACACAGTCTGTTATAAACACGTAGTAATGTAGCTACACAGTCTGTTATAAACACGTAGTAATGTAGCTACACAGTCTGTTATAAACACGTAGTAATGTAGCTACACAGTCTGTTATAAACACGTAGTAATGTAGCTACACAGTCTGTTATAAACACGTAGTAATGTAGCTACACAGTCTGTTATAAACACGTAGTAATGTAGCTACACAGTCTGTTATAAACACGTAGTAATGTAGCTACACAGTCTGTTATAAACACGTAGTAATGTAGCTACACAGTCTGTTATAAACACGTAGTAATGTAGCTACACAGTCTGTTATAAACACGTAGTAATGTAGCTACACAGTCTGTTATAAACACGTAGTAATGTAGCTACACAGTCTGTTATAAACACGTAGTAATGTAGCTACACAGTCTGTTATAAACACGTAGTAATGTAGCTACACAGTCTGTTATAAACACGTAGTGATGTAGCTACACAGTCTGTTATAAACACGTAGTAATGTAGCTACACAGTCTGTTATAAACACGTCTGTAATGTAGCTACACAGTCTGTTATAAACACGTAGTAATGTAGCTACACAGTCTGTTATAAACACGTAGTAATGTAGCTACACAGTCTGTTATAAACACGTAGTAATGTAGCTACACAGTCTGTTATAAACACGTAGTAATGTAGCTACACAGTCTGTTATAAACACGTAGTAATGTAGCTACACAGTCTGTTATAAACACGTAGTAATGTAGCTACACAGTCTGTTATAAACACGTAGTAATGTAGCTACACAGTCTGTTATAAACACGTAGTAATGTAGCTACACAGTCTGTTATAAACACGTAGTAATGTAGCTACACAGTCTGTTATAAACACGTAGTAATGTAGCTACACAGTCTGTTATAAACACGTAGTAATGTAGCTACACAGTCTGTTATAAACACGTAGTAATGTAGCTACACAGTCTGTTATAAACACGTAGTAATGTAGCTACACAGTCTGTTATAAACACGTAGTAATGTAGCTACACAGTCTGTTATAAACACGTAGTAATGTAGCTACACAGTCTGTTATAAACACGTAGTAATGTAGCTACACAGTCTGTTATAAACACGTAGTAATGTAGCTACACAGTCTGTTATAAACACGTAGTAATGTAGCTACACAGTCTGTTATAAACACGTAGTAATGTAGCTACACAGTCTGTTATAAACACGTAGTAATGTAGCTACACAGTCTGTTATAAACACGTAGTAATGTAGCTACACAGTCTGTTATAAACACGTAGTAATGTAGCTACACAGTCTGTTATAAACACGTAGTAATGTAGCTACACAGTCTGTTATAAACACGTAGTAATGTAGCTACACAGTCTGTTATAAACACGTAGTAATGTAGCTACACAGTCTGTTATAAACACGTAGTAATGTAGCTACACAGTCTGTTATAAACACGTAGTAATGTAGCTACACAGTCTGTTATAAACACGTAGTAATGTAGCTACACAGTCTGTTATAAACACGTAGTAATGTAGCTACACAGTCTGTTATAAACACGTAGTAATGTAGCTACACAGTCTGTTATAAACACGTAGTAATGTAGCTACACAGTCTGTTATAAACACGTAGTAATGTAGCTACACAGTCTGTTATAAACACGTAGTAATGTAGCTACACAGTCTGTTATAAACACGTAGTAATGTAGCTACACAGTCTGTTATAAACACGTAGTAATGTAGCTACACAGTCTGTTATAAACACGTAGTAATGTAGCTACACAGTCTGTTATAAACACGTAGTAATGTAGCTACACAGTCTGTTATAAACACGTAGTAATGTAGCTACACAGTCTGTTATAAACACGTAGTAATGTAGCTACACAGTCTGTTATAAACACGTAGTAATGTAGCTACACAGTCTGTTATAAACACGTAGTGATGTAGCTACACAGTCTGTTATAAACACGTAGTAATGTAGCTACACAGTCTGTTATAAACACGTAGTAATGTAGCTACACAGTCTGTTATAAACACGTAGTGATGTAGCTACACAGTCTGTTATAAACACGTAGTAATGTAGCTACACAGTCTGTTATAAACACGTAGTAATGTAGCTACACAGTCTGTTATAAACACGTAGTAATGTAGCTACACAGTCTGTTATAAACACGTAGTGATGTAGCTACACAGTCTGTTATAAACACGTAGTGATGTAGCTACACAGTCTGTTATAAACACGTAGTAATGTAGCTACACAGTCTGTTATAAACACGTAGTAATGTAGCTACACAGTCTGTTATAAACACGTAGTAATGTAGCTACACAGTCTGTTATAAACACGTAGTAATGTAGCTACACAGTCTGTTATAAACACGTAGTAATGTAGCTACACAGTCTGTTATAAACACGTAGTAATGTAGCTACACAGTCTGTTATAAACACGTAGTAATGTAGCTACACAGTCTGTTATAAACACGTAGTAATGTAGCTACACAGTCTGTTATAAACACGTAGTAATGTAGCTACACAGTCTGTTATAAACACGTAGTAATGTAGCTACACAGTCTGTTATAAACACGTAGTAATGTAGCTACACAGTCTGTTATAAACACGTAGTAATGTAGCTACACAGTCTGTTATAAACACGTAGTAATGTAGCCACACAGTCTGTTATAAACACGTAGTAATGTAGCTACACAGTCTGTTATAAACACGTAGTAATGTAGCTACACAGTCTGTTATAAACACGTAGTAATGTAGCTACACAGTCTGTTATAAACACGTAGTAATGTAGCTACACAGTCTGTTATAAACACGTAGTAATGTAGCTACACAGTCTGTTATAAACACGTAGTAATGTAGCTACACAGTCTGTTATAAACACGTAGTAATGTAGCTACACAGTCTGTTATAAACACGTAGTAATGTAGCTACACAGTCTGTTATAAACACGTAGTAATGTAGCTACACAGTCTGTTATAAACACGTAGTAATGTAGCTACACAGTCTGTTATAAACACGTAGTAATGTAGCTACACAGTCTGTTATAAACACGTAGTGATGTAGCTACACAGTCTGTTATAAACACGTAGTAATGTAGCTACACAGTCTGTTATAAACACGTAGTAATGTAGCTACACAGTCTGTTATAAACACGTAGTAATGTAGCTACACAGTCTGTTATAAACACGTAGTAATGTAGCTACACAGTCTGTTATAAACACGTAGTAATGTAGCTACACAGTCTGTTATAAACACGTAGTAATGTAGCTACACAGTCTGTTATAAACACGTAGTAATGTAGCTACACAGTCTGTTATAAACACGTAGTAATGTAGCTACACAGTCTGTTATAAACACGTAGTAATGTAGCTACACAGTCTGTTATAAACACGTAGTAATGTAGCTACACAGTCTGTTATAAACACGTAGTAATGTAGCTACACAGTCTGTTATAAACACGTAGTAATGTAGCTACACAGTCTGTTATAAACACGTAGTAATGTAGCTACACAGTCTGTTATAAACACGTAGTAATGTAGCTACACAGTCTGTTATAAACACGTAGTAATGTAGCTACACAGTCTGTTATAAACACGTAGTAATGTAGCTACACAGTCTGTTATAAACACGTAGTAATGTAGCTACACAGTCTGTTATAAACACGTAGTAATGTAGCTACACAGTCTGTTATAAACACGTAGTAATGTAGCTACACAGTCTGTTATAAACACGTAGTAATGTAGCTACACAGTCTGTTATAAACACGTAGTAATGTAGCTACACAGTCTGTTATAAACACGTAGTAATGTAGCTACACAGTCTGTTATAAACACGTAGTAATGTAGCTACACAGTCTGTTATAAACACGTAGTAATGTAGCTACACAGTCTGTTATAAACACGTAGTAATGTAGCTACACAGTCTGTTATAAACACGTAGTAATGTAGCTACACAGTCTGTTATAAACACGTAGTAATGTAGCTACACAGTCTGTTATAAACACGTAGTAATGTAGCTACACAGTCTGTTATAAACACGTAGTAATGTAGCTACACAGTCTGTTATAAACACGTAGTAATGTAGCCACACAGTCTGTTATAAACACGTAGTAATGTAGCTACACAGTCTGTTATAAACACGTAGTAATGTAGCTACACAGTCTGTTATAAACACGTAGTAATGTAGCTACACAGTCTGTTATAAACACGTAGTAATGTAGCTACACAGTCTGTTATAAACACGTAGTAATGTAGCTACACAGTCTGTTATAAACACGTAGTAATGTAGCTACACAGTCTGTTATAAACACGTAGTAATGTAGCTACACAGTCTGTTATAAACACGTAGTAATGTAGCTACACAGTCTGTTATAAACACGTAGTAATGTAGCTACACAGTCTGTTATAAACACGTAGTAATGTAGCTACACAGTCTGTTATAAACACGTAGTAATGTAGCTACACAGTCTGTTATAAACACGTAGTAATGTAGCTACACAGTCTGTTATAAACACGTAGTAATGTAGCTACACAGTCTGTTATAAACACGTAGTAATGTAGCTACACAGTCTGTTATAAACACATAGTAATGTAGCTACACAGTCTGTTATAAACACGTTGTAATGTAGCTACACAGTGTGTTATAAACACGTAGTAATGTAGCTACACAGTCTGTTATAAACGCGTAGTAATGTAGCTACACAGTCTGTTATAAACACGTAGTAATGTAGCTACACAGTCTGTTATAAACACGTAGTAATGTAGCTACACAGTCTGTTATAAACACGTAGTAATGTAGCTACACAGTCGTTGTAATGTAGCTACACAGTCTGTTATAAACACGTAGTAATGTAGCTACACAGTCTGTTATAAACACGTAGTAATGTAGCTACACAGTCTGTTATAAACACGTAGTAATGTAGCTACACAGTCTGTTATAAACACGTAGTAATGTAGCTACACAGTCTGTTATAAACACGTAGTAATGTAGCTACACAGTCTGTTATAAACACGTAGTAATGTAGCTACACAGTCTGTTATAAACATGTAGTAATGTAGCTACACAGTCTGTTATAAACCCAAAGTAATGTAGCTACAAAGTCTGTTATAAACACGTAGTAATGTAGCTACACAGTCTGTTATAAACACGTAGTGATGTAGCTACACAGTCTGTTATAAACACGTAGTAATGTAGCTACACAGTCTGTTATAAACACGTAGTAATGTAGCTACACAGTCTGTTATAAACACGTAGTAATGTAGCTACACAGTCTGTTATAAACACGTAGTAATGTAGCTACACAGTCTGTTATAAACACGTAGTAATGTAGCTACACAGTCTAAACACGTTATAAACAGTCGTTATAAACACGTAGTAATGTAGCTACACAGTCTGTTATAAACACGTTGTAATGTATACACAGTCTGTTATAAACACGTAGTAATGTAGCTACACAGTCCTGTTATAAACACGTAGTAATGTAGCTACACAGTCTGTTATAAACACGTAGTAATGTAGCTACACAGTCTGTTATAAACACGTAGTAATGTAGCTACACAGTCTGTTATAAACACGTAGTAATGTAGCTACACAGTCTGTTATAAACACGTAGTAATGTAGCTACACAGTCTGTTATAAACACGTAGTAATGTAGCTACACAGTCTGTTATAGTAATGTAGCTACACAGTCTGTTATAAACACGTAGTAATGTAGCTACACAGTCTGTTATAAACACGTAGTAATGTAGCTACACAGTCTGTTATAAACACGTAGTAATGTAGCTACACAGTCTGTTATAAACACGTAGTAATGTAGCTACACAGTCTGTTATAAACACGTAGTAATGTAGCTACACAGTCTGTTATAAACACGTAGTAATGTAGCTACACAGTCTGTTATAAACACGTAGTAATGTAGCTACACAGTCTGTTATAAACACGTAGTAATGTAGCTACACAGTCTGTTATAAACACGTAGTGATGTAGCTACACAGTCTGTTATAAACACGTAGTAATGTAGCTACACAGTCTGTTATAAACACGTAGTAATGTAGCTACACAGTCTGTTATAAACACGTAGTAATGTAGCTACACAGTCTGTTATAAACACGTAGTAATGTAGCTACACAGTCTGTTATAAACACGTAGTAATGTAGCTACACAGTCTGTTATAAACACGTAGTAATGTAGCTACACAGTCTGTTATAAACACGTAGTAATGTAGCTACACAGTCTGTTATAAACACGTAGTAATGTAGCTACACAGTCTGTTATAAACACGTAGTAATGTAGCTACACAGTCTGTTATAAACACGTAGTAATGTAGCTACACAGTCTGTTATAAACACGTAGTAATGTAGCTACACAGTCTGTTATAAACACGTAGTAATGTAGCTACACAGTCTGTTATAAACACGTAGTAATGTAGCTACACAGTCTGTTATAAACACGTAGTAATGTAGCTACACAGTCTGTTATAAACACGTAGTAATGTAGCTACACAGTCTGTTATAAACACGTAGTAATGTAGCTACACAGTCTGTTATAAACACGTAGTAATGTAGCTACACAGTCCGTTATAAACACGTAGTAATGTAGCTACACAGTCTGTTATAAACACGTAGTAATGTAGCTACACAGTCTGTTATAAACACGTAGTAATGTAGCTACACAGTCTGTTATAAACACGTAGTAATGTAGCTACACAGTCTGTTATAAACACGTAGTAATGTAGCTACACAGTCTGTTATAAACACGTAGTAATGTAGCTACACAGTCTGTTATAAACACGTAGTAATGTAGCTACACAGTCTGTTATAAACACGTAGTAATGTAGCTACACAGTCTGTTATAAACACGTAGTAATGTAACACAGTCGTTATAAACACGTAGTAATGTAGCTACACAGTCTGTTATAAACACGTAGTAATGTAGCTACACAGTCTGTTATAAACACGTAGTAATGTAGCTACACAGTCTGTTATAAACACGTAGTAATGTAGCTACACAGTCTGTTATAAACACGTAGTAATGTAGCTACACTGTCTGTTATAAACACGTAGTAATGTAGCTACACAGTCTGTTATAAACACGTAGTAATGTAGCTACACAGTCTGTTATAAACACGTAGTGATGTAGCTACACAGTCTGTTATAAACACGTAGTAATGTAGCTACACAGTCTGTTATAAACACGTAGTAATGTAGCTACACAGTCTGTTATAAACACGTAGTAATGTAGCTACACAGTCTGTTATAAACACGTAGTAATGTAGCTACACAGTCTGTTATAAACACGTAGTAATGTAGCTACACAGTCTGTTATAAACGCGTAGTAATGTAGCTACACAGTCTGTTATAAACACGTAGTAATGTAGCTACACAGTCTGTTATAAACACGTTGTAATGTAGCTACACAGTCTGTTATAAACACGTAGTAATGTAGCTACACAGTCTGTTATAAACACGTAGTAATGTAGCTACACAGTCTGTTATAAACACGTAGTGATGTAGCTACACAGTCTGTTATAAACACGTAGTGATGTAGCTACACAGTCTGTTATAAACACGTAGTAATGTAGCTACACAGTCTGTTATAAACACGTTGTAATGTAGCTACACAGTCTGTTATAAACACGTAGTAATGTAGCTACACAGTCTGTTATAAACACGTAGTAATGTAGCTACACAGTCTTTATAAACGCGTAGTAATGTAGCTACACAGTCTGTTATAAACACGTAGTAATGTAGCTACACAGTCTGTTATAAACACGTTGTAATGTAGCTACACAGTCTGTTATAAACACGTAGTAATGTAGCTACACAGTCTGTTATAAACACGTAGTAATGTAGCTACACAGTCTGTTATAAACACGTAGTAATGTAGCTACACAGTCTGTTATAAACACGTAGTATGTACACACGTTATAAACACGTAGTAATGTAGCTACACAGTCTGTTATAAACACGTAGTAATGTAGCTACACAGTCTGTTATAAACACGTAGTAATGTAGCCACACAGTCTGTTATAAACACGTAGTAATGTAGCTACACAGTCTGTTATAAACACGTAGTAATGTAGCTACACAGTCTGTTATAAACACGTAGTAATGTAGCTACACAGTCTGTTATAAACACGTAGTAATGTAGCCACACAGTCTGTTATAAACACGTAGTAATGTAGCTACACAGTCTGTTATAAACACGTAGTAATGTAGCTACACAGTCTGTTATAAACACGTAGTAATGTAGCTACACAGTCTGTTATAAACACGTAGTAATGTAGCTACACAGTCTGTTATAAACACGTAGTAATGTAGCTACACAGTCTGTTATAAACACGTAGTAATGTAGCCACACAGTCTGTTATAAACACGTAGTAATGTAGCTACACAGTCTGTTATAAACACGTAGTAATGTAGCTACACAGTCTGTTATAAACACGTAGTAATGTAGCTACACAGTCTGTTATAAACACGTAGTAATGTAGCTACACAGTCTGTTATAAACACGTAGTAATGTAGCTACACAGTCTGTTATAAACACGTAGTAATGTAGCTACACAGTCTGTTATAAACACGTAGTAATGTAGCTACACAGTCTGTTATAAACACGTTGTAATGTAGCTACACAGTCTGTTATAAACACGTAGTAATGTAGCTACACAGTCTGTTATAAACACGTAGTAATGTAGCTACACAGTCTGTTATAAACACGTAGTAATGTAGCTACACAGTCTGTTATAAACACGTAGTAATGTAGCTACACAGTCTGTTATAAACACGTAGTAATGTAGCTACACAGTCTGTTATAAACACGTAGTAATGTAGCTACACAGTCTGTTATAAACACGTAGTAATGTAGCTACACAGTCTGTTATAAACACGTAGTAATGTAGCTACACAGTCTGTTATAAACACGTAGTAATGTAGCTAAACAGTCTGTTATAAACACGTAGTAATGTAGCAACACACTCTGTTATAAACACGTAGTAATGTAGCTACACAGTCTGTTATAAACACGTAGTGATGTAGTTACACAGTCTGTTATAAACACGTAGTGATGAAGCTACACAGTCTGTTATAAACACGTAGTGATGTAGCTACACAGTCTGTTATAAACACGTAGTAATGTAGCTACACAGTCTGTTATAAACACGTAGTAATGTAGCAACACAGTCTGTTATAAACACGTAGTAATGTAGCTACACAGTCTGTTATAAACACGTAGTAATGTAGCTACACAGTCTGTTATAAACACGTAGTAATGTAGCTACACAGTCTGTTATAAACACGTAGTAATGTAGCTACACAGTCTGTTATAAACACGTAGTAATGTAGCTACACAGTCTGTTATAAACACGTAGTAATGTAGCTACACAGTCTGTTATAAACACGTTGTAATGTAGCTACACAGTCTGTTATAAACACGTAGTGATGTAGCTACACAGTCTGTTATAAACACGTAGTAATGTAGCTACACAGTCTGTTATAAACACGTAGTAATGTAGCTACACAGTCTGTTATAAACACGTAGTAATGTAGCAACACAGTCTGTTATAAACACGTAGTAATGTAGCTACACAGTCTGTTATAAACACGTAGTGATGTAGCTACACAGTCTGTTATAAACACGTAGTGATGTAGCTACACAGTCTGTTATAAACACGTAGTGATGTAGCTACACAGTCTGTTATAAACACGTAGTAATGTAGCTACACAGTCTGTTATAAACACGTAGTAATGTAGCTACACAGTCTGTTATAAACACGTAGTAATGTAGCTACACAGTCGGTTATAAACACGTAGTAATGTAGCTACACAGTCTGTTATAAACACGTAGTAATGTAGCTACACAGTCTGTTATAAACACGTAGTGATGTAGCTACACAGTCTGTTATAAACACGTAGTGATGTAGCTACACAGTCTGTTATAAACACGTAGTGATGTAGCTACACAGTCTGTTATAAACACGTAGTAATGTAGCTACACAGTCGGTTATAAACACGTAGTAATGTAGCTAAACAGTCTGTTATAAACACGTAGTAATGTAGCAACACACTCTGTTATAAACACGTAGTAATGTAGCAACACAGTCTGTTATAAACACGTAGTAATGTAGCTACACAATATGTTATAAACACGTAGTAATGTAGCTACACAGTCTGTTATAAACACGTAGTAATGTAGCTACACAGTGTGTTATAAACACGTAGTAATGTAGCTACACAGTCTGTTATAAACACGTAGTAATGTAGCTAAACAGTCTGTTATAAACACGTAGTAATGTAGCTACACAGTCTGTTATAAACACGTAGTAATGTAGAAACACAGTCTGTTATAAACACGTAGTAATGTAGCAACACAGTCTGTTATAAACACGTAGTAATGTAGCTACACAGTCTGTTATAAACACGTAGTAATGTAGCTACACAGTGTGTTATAAACACGTAGTAATGTAGCCACACAGTCTGTTATAAACACGTAGTAATGTAGCTACACAGTCTTTATAAATGCGTAGTAATGTAGCTACACAGTCTGTTATAAACACGTAGTAATGTAGCTACACAGTCTGTTATAAACACGTTGTAATGTAGCTACACAGTGTGTTATAAACACGTAGTAATGTAGCTACACAGTCTTTATAAATGCGTAATAATGTAGCTACACAGTCTCTAATAAACACGTTGTAATGTAGAAACACAGTCTGTTATAAACACGTAGTAATGTAGCTACACAGTCTGTTATAAACACGTAGTGATGTAGCAACACAGTCTGTTATAAACACGTAGTGATGTAGCTACACAGTCTGTTATAAACACGTAGTAATGTAGATACACAGTCTTTATAAATGCGTAGTAATGTAGCTACACAGTCTGTTATAAACACGTAGTAATGTAGCTACACAGTCTGTTATAAACACAAAGTAATGTAGCTACACAGTCTTTATAAATGCGTAGTAATGTAGCTACACAGTCTGTTATAAACGCGTAGTAATGTAGCTACACAGTCTGTTATAAACACGTTGTAATGTAGCTACACAGTCTGTTATAAGCACGTAGTAATGTAGCTACACAGTCTGTTATAAACACGTAGTGAAATAGCTACACAGTCTGTTATAAACACGTAGTAAAGTAGCTACACAGTCTGTTATAAACAAGTTGTAATGTAGCTACACAGTCTCTTATAAACACGTAGTAATGTAGCAACACAGTCTGTTATAAACACGTAGTGATGTAGCTACACAGTCTGTTATAAACACGTAGTGATGTAGCTACACAGTCTGTTATAAACACGTAGTGATGTAGCTACACAGTCTGTTATAAACACGTAGTAATGTAGCTACACAGTCTGTTATAAACACGTTGTAATGTAGCTACACAGTGTGTTATAAACACGTAGTAATGTAGCTACACAGTCTTTATAAATGCGTAGTAATGTAGCTACACAGTCTGTTATAAACGCGTAGTAATGTAGCTACACAGTCTGTTATAAACACGTTGTAATGTAGCTACACAGTCTGTTATAAACAAGTTGTAATGTAGCTAAACAGTCTGTTATAAACAAGTTGTAATGTAGCTACACAGTCTCTAATAAACACGTAGTAATGTAGCAACACAGTCTCTTATAAACACGTAGTGATGTAGCTACACAGTCTGTTATAAACACGTAGTGATGTAGCTACACAGTCTGTTATAAACACATAGTAATGTAGCTACACAGTCTGTTATAAACACGTTGTAATGTAGCTACACAGTGTGTTATAAACACGTAGTAATGTAGCTACACAGTCTTTATAAATGCGTAGTAATGTAGCTACACAGTCTTTATAAATGCGTAGTAATGTAGCTACACAGTCTGTTATAAACGCGTAGTAATGTAGCTACACAGTCTGTTATAAACAAGTTGTAATGTAGCTACACAGTCTCTAATAAACACGTAGTGATGTAGCTACACAGTCTGTTATAAACACGTAGTAATGTAGCTACACAGTCTGTAATAAACACGTAGTGATGTAGCTACACAGTCTGTTATAAACACGTAGTGATGTAGCTACACAGTCTGTTATAAACACATAGTAATGTAGCTACACAGTCTGTTATAAACACGTTGTAATGTAG
The DNA here is from genome assembly GCF_004210375.1 of Tachypleus tridentatus. Lineage (NCBI taxonomy): Eukaryota > Metazoa > Arthropoda > Merostomata > Xiphosura > Limulidae > Tachypleus > Tachypleus tridentatus. The sequence continues at coordinate 34,343,711 of NW_027467777.1, read as the reverse complement.
CTACACAGTGTGTTATAAACACGTAGTAATGTAGCTACACAGTCTTTATAAATGCGTAGTAATGTAGCTACACAGTCTGTTATAAACGCGTAGTAATGTAGCTACACAGTCTGTTATAAACACGTTGTAATGTAGCTACACAGTCTGTTATAAGCACGTAGTAATGTAGCTACACAGTCTGTTATAAACACGTAGTGATGTAGCTACACAGTCTGTTATAAACACGTAGTAATGTAGCTACACAGTCTGTTATAAACACGTAGTAATGTAGCTACACAGTCTGTTATAAACACGTAGTAATGTAGCTACACAGTCTGTTATAAACACGTAGTAATGTAGCTACACAGTCTTTATAAACGCGTAGTAATGTAGCTACACAGTCTGTTATAAACACGTTGTAATGTAGCTACACAGTCTGTTATAAACACGTTGTAATGTAGCTACACAGTCTGTTATAAACACGTAGTAATGTAGCTACACAGTCTGTTATAAACACGTAGTAATGTAGCTACACAGTCTTTATAAATGCGTAGTAATGTAGCTACACAGTCTTTATAAATGCGTAGTAATGTAGCTACACAGTCTGTTATAAACGCGTAGTAATGTAGCTACACAGTCTGTTATAAACACGTTGTAATGTAGCTACACAGTCTGTTATAAGCACGTAGTAATGTAGCTACACAGTCTGTTATAAACACGTAGTGATGTAGCTAAACAGTCTGTTATAAACACGTAGTAATGTAGCTACACAGTCTGTTATAAACACGTTGTAATATAGCAACACAGTCTGTTATAAACAAGTTGTAATGTAGCAACACAGTCTGTTATAAACAAGTTGTAATGTAGCTACACAGTCTGTTATAAACACGTAGTAATGTAGCTACACAGTCTCTAATAAACACGTTGTAATGTAGCAACACAGTCTGTTATAAACACGTAGTAATGTAGCAACACAGTCTGTTATAAACACGTAGTGATGTAGCAACACAGTCTGTTATAAACACGTAGTGATGTAGCAACACAGTCTGTTATAAACACGTAGTGATGTAGTTACACAGTCTGTTATAAACACGTAGTGATGAAGCTACACAGTCTGTTATAAACACGTAGTAATGTAGCTACACAGTCTGTTATAAACACGTAGTAATGTAGCTACACAGTCTGTTATAAACACGTAGTAATGTAGCTACACAGTCTGTTATAAACACGTAGTAATGTAGCTACACAGTCTGTTATAAACACGTAGTGATGTAGCTACACAGTCTGTTATAAACACGTAGTGATGTAGCTACACAGTCTGTTATAAACACGTAGTAATGTAGCTACACAGTCTGTTATAAACACGTAGTAATGTAGCTACACAGTCTGTTATAAACACGTAGTAATGTAGCTACACAGTCTGTTATAAACACGTAGTAATGTAGCTACACAGTCTTTATAAACACGTAGTAATGTAGCTACACAGTCTGTTATAAACGCGTAGTAATGTAGCTACACAGTCTGTTATAAACACGTTGTAATGTAGCTACACAGTCTGTTATAAACACGTTGTAATGTAGCTACACAGTCTGTTATAAACACGTAGTAATGTAGCTACACAGTCTGTTATAAACACGTAGTAATGTAGCTACACAGTCTGTTATAAACACGTAGTGATGTAGCTACACAGTCTGTTATAAACACGTAGTAATGTAGCTACACAGTCTGTTATAAACACGTAGTAATGTAGCTACACAGTCTGTTATAAACACGTTGTAATGTAGCTACACAGTGTGTTATAAACACGTAGTAATGTAGCTACACAGTCTTTATAAACGCGTAGTAATGTAGCTACACAGTCTGTTATAAACACGTAGTAATGTAGCTACACAGTCTGTTATAAACACGTAGTAATGTAGCTACACAGTCTGTTATAAACAAGTTGTAATGTAGCTACACAGTCTGTTATAAACACGTAGTAATGTAGCTACACAGTCTGTTATAAACACGTAGTAATGTAGCTACACAGTCTGTTATAAACACGTAGTGATGTAGCTACACAGTCTGTTATAAACACGTAGTAATGTAGCTACACAGTCTGTTATAAACACGTAGTAATGTAGCTACACAGTCTGTTATAAACACGTAGTAATGTAGCTACACAGTCTGTTATAAACACGTAGTAATGTAGCTACACAGTCTTTATAAATGCGTAGTAATGTAGCTACACAGTCTGTTATAAACGCGTAGTAATGTAGCTACACAGTCTGTTATAAACACGTTGTAATGTAGCTACACAGTCTGTTATAAGCACGTAGTAATGTAGCTACACAGTCTGTTATAAACACGTAGTGATGTAGCTACACAGTCTGTTATAAACACGTAGTAATGTAGCTACACAGTCTGTTATAAACACGTAGTAATGTAGCTACACAGTCTGTTATAAACACGTAGTAATGTAGTCTGTTATAAACACGTAGTAATGTAGCTACACAGTCTGTTATAAACACGTAGTAATGTAGCTACACTGTCTGTTATAAACACGTAGTAATGTAGCTACACAGTCTGTTATAAACACGTGGTAATGTAGCTACACAGTCTGTTATAAACACGTAGTAATGTAGCTACACAGTCTTTATAAACACGTATAAACACAGTCGTAGTAACGCGTAGTAATGTAGCTACACAGTCTGTTATAAACACGTAGTAATGTAGCTACACAGTCTGTTATAAACACGTAGTAATGTAGCTACACAGTCTGTTATAAACACGTAGTAATGTAGCTACACAGTCTGTTATAAACACGTGGTAATGTAGCTACACAGTGTGTTATAAACACGTAGTGATGTAGCTACACAGTATGTTATAAACACGTAGTAATGTAGCTACACAGTTTGTTATAAACACGTTGTAATGTAGCTACACAGTCTGTTATAAACACGTAGTAATGTAGCTACACAGTCTGTTATAAACACGTAGTAATGTAGCTACACAGTCTGTTATAAACACGTAGTAATGTAGCTACACAGTCTGTTATAAAACGTTGTAATGTAGTACATGTTATAAACAGTAGTAATGTAGCAGTCTGTTATAAACACGTAGTAATGTAGCTACACAGTCTGTTATAAACACGTAGTAATGTAGCTACACAGTCTGTTATAAACACGTAGTGATGTAGCTACACAGTCTGTTATAAACACGTAGTAATGTAGCTACACAGTCTGTTATTATAAACACGTAGTAATGTAGCTACACAGTCTGTTATAAACACGTAGTAATGTAGCTACACAGTCTGTTATAAACACGTAGTAATGTAGCTACACAGTCTGTTATAAACACGTAGTGATGTAGCTACACAGTCTGTTATAAACACGTAGTGATGTAGCTACACAGTCTGTTATTATAAACACGTAGTTATGTAGCTACACAGTCTGTTATAAACACGTAGTGTAATGTAGCTACACAGTCTGTTATAAACACGTAGTAATGTAGCTACACAGTCTGTTATAAACACGTAGTAATGTAGCTACACAGTCTGTTATAAACACGTAGTAATGTAGCTACACAGTCTGTTATAAACACGTAGTAATGTAGCTACACAGTCTGTTATAAACACGTAGTAATGTAGCTACACAGTCTGTTATAAACACGTAGTAATGTAGCTACACAGTCTGTTATAAACACGTAGTAATGTAGCTACACAGTCTGTTATAAACACGTAGTAATGTAGCTACACAGTCTGTTATAAACACGTAGTAATGTAGCTACACAGTCTGTTATAAACACGTAGTAATGTAGCTACACAGTCTGTTATAAACACGTAGTAATGTAGCTACACAGTCTGTTATAAACACGTAGTAATGTAGCTACACAGTCTGTTATAAAACACGTAGTAATGTAGCTACACAGTCTGTTATAAACACGTAGTAATGTAGCTACACAGTCTGTTATAAACACGTAGTAATGTAGCTACACAGTCTGTTATAAACACGTAGTAATGTAGCTACACAGTCTGTTATAAACACGTAGTAATGTAGCTACACAGTCTGTTATAAACACGTAGTAATGTAGCTACACAGTCTGTTATAAACACGTAGTAATGTAGCTACACAGTCTGTTATAAACACGTAGTAATGTAGCTACACAGTCTGTTATAAACACGTAGTAATGTAGCTACACAGTCTGTTATAAACACGTAGTAATGTAGCTACACAGTCTGTTATAAACACGTAGTAATGTAGCTACACAGTCTGTTATAAACACGTAGTAATGTAGCTACACAGTCTGTTATAAACACGTAGTAATGTAGCTACACAGTCTGTTATAAACACGTAGTAATGTAGCTACACAGTCTGTTATAAACACGTAGTAATGTAGCTACACAGTCTGTTATAAACACGTAGTAATGTAGCTACACAGTCTGTTATAAACACGTAGTAATGTAGCTACACAGTCTGTTATAAACACGTAGTAATGTAGCTACACAGTCTGTTATAAACACGTAGTAATGTAGCTACACAGTCTGTTATAAACACGTAGTAATGTAGCTACACAGTCTGTTATAAGCACGTAGTAATGTAGCTACACAGTCTGTTATAAACACGTAGTGATGTAGCTACACAGTCTGTTATAAACACGTAGTAATGTAGCTACACAGTCTGTTATAAACACGTAGTAATGTAGCTACACAGTCTGTTATAAACACGTAGTAATGTAGCTACACAGTCTGTTATAAACACGTAGTGATGTAGCTACACAGTCTGTTATAAACACGTAGTAATGTAGCTACACAGTCTGTTATAAACACGTAGTAATGTAGCTACACAGTCTGTTATAAACACGTAGTAATGTAGCTACACAGTCCGTTATAAACACGTAGTAATGTAGCTACACAGTCTGTTATAAACACGTAGTAATGTAGCTACACAGTCTGTTATAAACACGTTGTAATGTAGCTACACAGTCTGTTATAAACACGTAGTAATGTAGCCACACAGTCTGTTATAAACACGTAGTGATGTAGCTACACAGTCTGTTATAAACACGTAGTAATGTAGCCACACAGTCCGTTATAAACACGTAGTAATGTAGCCACACAGTCTGTTATAAACACGTAGTAATGTAGCTACACAGTCTGTTATAAACACGTAGTAATGTAGCTACACAGTCTGTTATAAACACGTAGTAATGTAGCTACACAGTCTGTTATAAACACGTAGTAATGTAGCCACACAGTCCGTTATAAACACGTAGTAATGTAGCCACACAGTCCTGTTATAAACACGTAGTAATGTAGCTACACAGTCCGTTATAAACACGTAGTAATGTAGCTACACAGTCTGTTATAAACACAGTCCTGTTATAAACACGTAGTAATGTAGCCACACAGTCTGTTATAAACACGTAGTAATGTAGCTACACAGTCCGTTATAAACACGTAGTAATGTAGCCACACAGTCTGTTATAAACACGTAGTAATGTAGCAGTCTGTTATAAACACGTAGTAATGTAGCCACACAGTCTGTTATAAACACGTAGTAATGTAGCCACACAGTCTGTTATAAACACGTAGTAATGTAGCTACACAGTCCGTTATAAACACGTAGTAATGTAGCTACACAGTCTGTTATAAACACGTAGTAATGTAGCCACACAGTCTGTTATAAACACGTAGTAATGTAGCTACACAGTCTGTTATAAACACGTAGTAATGTAGCCTACACAGTAGCTACACAGTCGTTATAAACACGTAGTAATGTAGCTACACAGTCTGTTATAAACACGTAGTAATGTAGCTACACAGTCCGTTATAAACACGTAGTAATGTAGCTACACAGTCTGTTATAAACACGTAGTAATGTAGCCACACAGTCTGTTATAAACACGTTGTAATGTAGCCACACAGTCCGTTATAAACACGTAGTAATGTAGCTACACAGTCTGTTATAAACACGTAGTAATGTAGCTACACAGTCCGTTATAAACACGTAGTAATGTAGCCAACACAGTCTGTTATAAACACGTAGTAATGTAGCCACACAGTCCGTTATAAACACGTAGTAATGTAGCTACACAGTCTGTTATAAACACGTAGTAATGTAGCTACACAGTCTGTTATAAACACGTAGTAATGTAGCTACACAGTCTGTTATAAACACGTAGTAATGTAGCTACACAGTCTGTTATAAACACGTAGTAATGTAGCTACAGTGTGTTATAAACACGTAGTAATGTAGCTACACAGTCTGTTATAAATGCGTAGTAATGTAGCTACACAGTCTGTTATAAACACGTAGTAATGTAGCTACACAGTCCGTTATAAACACGTAGTAATGTAGCTACACAGTCTGTTATAAACACGTAGTAATGTAGCTACACAGTCTGTTATAAACACGTAGTAATGTAGCTACACAGTCTGTTATAAACACGTAGTAATGTAGCTACACAGTCTGTTATAAACACGTAGTGATGTAGCTACACAGTCTGTTATAAACACGTAGTAATGTAGCTACACAGTCTGTTATAAACACGTAGTAATGTAGCTACACAGTCTGTTATAAACACGTAGTAATGTAGCTACACAGTCTGTTATAAACACGTAGTAATGTAGCTACACAGTCTGTTATAAACACGTAGTAATGTAGCTACACAGTCTGTTATAAACACGTAGTAATGTAGCTACACAGTCTGTTATAAACACGTAGTAATGTAGCCTACACAGTCCGTTATAAACACGTAGTAATGTAGCTACACAGTCTGTTATAAACACGTAGTAATGTAGCCACACAGTCTGTTATAAACACGTAGTAATGTAGCT